>NC_143018.1:38586390-38913069 GCF_055824585.1 Amblyomma mixtum
GTGCTTGGTCAAGCATGCTAATGACTAATTGCTCCTTTATTACAACAACACCGATAACAACTGCATAAAATTTTTGATCTTGTAAAAATGATTGTATAATCCTTTCTGGTTATGTTGATGTTAGCCCAACCACAAAAGACTCTCATCTATTGCTGTGAAAACTAGTTTTAAAAATGAAACACTCTTTCCCAACCTCTGAATTCAAACTCGTAACATCAAGATGGAATTACACTCTGTGGTCAGCACTTGAAAGTGAATGGCAGTGTAGTGTAGCCTTGGGGATCCCCATACAAATAAAAAACTGTCCTGGTACCATTAGTCTGCTTGCGAAAAATTGGGGGAAACACTTAAGCTCCACATTAAGCATATGATGTGATAGCGTTACAGGGTTAATTGCCATATATGCAGAAGGTCATTCTCTATTTTATGCTATCATAGATCCTTGGGAGTCCTCATACTCTTCTTAGCACAGTGGTGCAGCGGTTAAGCGACTCGCCACTGCCCTGCAATGGCAGGTGCTCCCAGCGGTGGGCCTTGTGCGACCCAAGTTGCTCTTCCCGAGCGACCAATCACTAATTTAACTGCCACCTGTAATGGTGGGCAGTTTGCTCACTGTCCAGTGGGCAGGCTGTGATGACGCTGCATGGTCATGTGACCTGGGTGTCCCACCTGCCTCCTAGGTTACTCTCTGGGGACCACCTGCCAGAGCCATGCCCGCGATTTTTGCTCACAACGCTGATGTCAACGACGCTGACACCGGATTTCCTGCTGAACGAGGTCTGTAACGCTACCACGTCCAAATGGCTGGTGATGACATCTGTATTTCATTTCATGAAGGCCAAAATTGTCCGGTGGCGTCGGCGTCTGTGTGAGGCCTCCACCCGCTAGATGGTGTTTAGGGGAATTATCCTCTCTCCACCTACCCCCAGTCAACCGATCCCCCTGCCCACTCCCCCTCTACTTGTAAGGGAGAGGAGGGGGACACCAGACACAGAATTACTCAACAGAAACGAAAATGACTTAGAAGATGACTCTAACAACAGCAGGCTTACGCACAAAATATAAAAATATAGCCTAAAATAGTATGCCGTTTTGTGTATGTAACGGCTTCTCAGGACAGAAATCAATCAAAAGAACATAAATTGAGGTCCTAGAGCAGCATTGAATCACAGTGTGGATGTATGAGGACCTAAAGTTGCATAATTAATGGGTGGCTCTTTCCCCGTAATCTTGGCACGTTCAATACAAAAATCCATAAATCTGAAAAATTTACCTCCTCTGGATAATAATTTGTGACAGAAGGGGCCTGCTTTAACGGTGAAAACCAAAAGAGGTCACAAGCGCAGCAATTCTAATGTCAAACAGTTTGGCAGTCGCACTGCAGTTCTGTTCCTAAGCCAAACAACTTCTGACGGCAACTCTTCCACACAAGCATGCCAGGTGTACCCCCTGCCAAAGCAAAATTCGGCCACTGCACCATTTGCGGTTGAAAACACTCTGCTCACCTGACTTGAGCTTTATCTCGAGAGACTGGGCGTTGCAGAAGCGCAGCGAGCTCTGCTGAGCACACCACTGCGCTGCACGGGCGATGACATAGCTGAAGGGCTCGTACGTTGGCATCGTGAAGGCGCCACCAGCCAGCTGTTGCACCGGCACAAAATCGGCCACACCTGTGCACCGAGAGAATGGAGAGACATGAACTCATTTCTCTGTCAGTGTCTCTTTCTGTTGTTGCTGCTGCA
Organism: Amblyomma mixtum; assembly: GCF_055824585.1. NCBI lineage: Eukaryota > Metazoa > Arthropoda > Arachnida > Ixodida > Ixodidae > Amblyomma > Amblyomma mixtum. Next base: position 38,588,133 of record NC_143018.1, read on the forward strand.
ACTATAAGACAAAGGTGCAAGCTAATTTCAAAGACTTACTTGTTCCTGACATAACATTACGGTCTTAAGAGAGGTAAAAGGAAGCTAGTCTTCAGGCTATCTTTCCTTCGGGTGGCAAGAGAGCTTGCAGATGGGCAAGTCTAAGCTGAGACAAAAGCGAGTGGCACATGTCCCAGCTACCACCTAAGATGAGTGCTAGAGATACCACCCACAGTGCTCACACCAGCAGCACCTTTCACTGTGCTAAGTCCATGTGCACGAATTCTCGCCACATATTCTGTGGTGCAAAGGCAGTTTTTCATGGTGCAGGGACAACTATGGACAAAGAGCGCCATGGCAACAAGGTATTCTTGTCTATTCAAGGCGGGGCCACGCATTTCTCGGCAGGTAAGCCAAGGACCAGCACAGGGGAAAGCTTGCACTCGCAGTATTGCCAGTGGTTACCCGATGGCATGAGGATCGAACCCGCACCTCCCGCGTGCGAGGCGAACACTATGCCACCACTGCGATCCCTCTCTCGTTTTCTCCATCAGCAGTGGCAATGCAAAGAAAACAGAGCAACTGAGCATGTCTGCCATCTTGCTCACAAGGTGGACGAAAGACTCGGAAGCTCCTGGGCCCGCCGGGTGAATGTGAACACCGGCATCTTCACAGAATGCTTTGTGGCAGAAAGCCAAAGGCCAAGACCGCACGAACAATAAAGAATGCATAATTTTCACAGGCTACTGATGCAATGCGGGTGCTCTGCCCACACCACTTCCCATGTCAGTGTCTTATAACAAAATAAAGCACATAACATAGTGACATATCATAGCAGTGAACAAAATCAGGTGCAGGTAATGTTTGCTTAACACATATAGCAACAAGGACCTCTGATCTTCACATGCAGGTGGTCTGTCGTTACAAATTTGAAACAAATAGTGAGCGTGAAGTGGCCAGCATATATTAAGGCAAAAAGCCTTTAAGCGCTCATACTCGCGACCATGACTCTGTCCGTCCGTCAGTTACATCTGAAGTGAAAGTTGTAACTAGTCATTACTAGTCACAAGTCATGACTAACTAGTCATTAACTAATATTGCCTAGTTAGTCATCAACTAAGTCATGACTAGTTAGTCATCAATCAATAATGACTAGTTAGCCGTGGCTAGTTAGTCATCGGTCATAACTAGTTAGTCATATGCCATGACTAATTAGTCATGACTAGCCAATCCAAGTCACAGTAGCAACCAAAGTTGTGTGGAAAGGCTTTTGCCTCACGCTCTTTAGATAGTCAAAGTGCCCCTCAATTTTTTTGCAAAAAACTACAATAGACAAGCAAGCACTCAAAAGTCACTATGGGGAAAGGCTGAAAGTTCCTGAGGGCTTAGGTCTGCCGAAGCTACAGTCAGCATTTTTTCAGAAAAATGCTCCAATGTTCATGTCAAAGCCCACTCACCGATTTCCTCGGGCCCAGCAGAGCCAAGCTCGTAGAAAACACGAACAACAAAGAGGAACTGTCGGCTGTGTGCACCATGCTCGGTCCAGAAGGACCGGTCGGGGTCAAAGTTTGAAAAGCTGGGAATCTTCATCTCCTGTGTCTCCACTACCAGGACACGACCTGCGTGCACAGAAATCATGCGGTTTGGTTTGGTTTGGTTTATGGGGGTTTAACGTCCCAAAGCGACTAAGGCTATGAGGGATGCCGTAGTGAAGGGCTCCGGAAATTTCGACCACCTGGGGTTCTTTAACGTGCACTGACATCACCCCTCGTGGGTCTTCAAAGGGACAGTGAGGAGAGCTCTATTAATATTTTTTTTACAGCAAAATCCGATAGTTCGGCATTTCATGGCTTTGTTGCCACTTGGCCGGCAGCGAAAAATGCATTTATTTCTAAGAAACTTGGATTCGAAGTTGAAAAAGTTTTTCCTGCCGCTCTGATTCAAACTTGGGATTCCCCTATGACGACACAGGACTAAGTGACGTGAAACATGACGTGCACATGACGTAACGCAGACTCCGTGATTTCTGGCTGCCAGCAGTGCGGCCTAGCAGCAGCCGAAAAGAAAGCTACCGCCGGCCGCACGTTGAAGGCATCTATTGCAACCATCGCTACAGTCGCTTCGCTTATGTTTGCACTGGCGTTTTGCCAGCGTTACGATGGATATCGTTCTCGAAGTCGCCAACGAAGTTCTCGCAAATAGACAGCTTTAGCATACCGTGTACCATGGCCGTGTACCTTGTTACCGCTAGCGGAATACCGGGAGCCAGCCTACTGCGGATGAGCAGGCGCTGATTGGTCCCGATGCTTCAGGCGCGCGCGTAGCTGCCGGGCACGTGGCGCCATCTGGCGACGTCAAGGAGATTTGTGCATGCATTGGCTGCGCCTCAGTGATTCGTGGCTTCTTGTGTCGCAGTGTTGCTAGAACCAATGGTTCTAGCAAAACTCTTTTGTCCTATGACGTCATCCCGCTTGAACTTGCGAGTTTGGCCTGCGGCGGAGATACCTGTATTTTGGTTCTTGCTCTTTTCTACGTTACAAGAGCTTTGTTGTCAGTATGAGTGGCGTTTTTGTAATCAGGAGCTGGTATTCTGTCGATACAAGCCAACTTCAATTTCTCCTCAGTGTCCCTTTAAGGTAATAAAATGAAATGAAACAGTGATGCTATCTCCACAGTTAAATTTAAACATTTGTGACCTGCCCTCTCTTCTTCTCGTCTTCCTGCTTTTAATTCATTACAATACACTTAACATCAACATCTGGTCAGAAATAAATGCGGACAAGATGTGCACAAGCCAGGGGAGTTCTGAGACAATGTACCATTGAATTAAATAGTGCAGCTGTGCGTTACTCCGTCATCTTACACGCCTCTGCAGACTGAGAGGCCCCCCTCTCCACCAAACATCATGTTCTAGATGCAGTGCTGTACTTGTCTATGCAAGTTTCTCCACTGCATGTAAGAGCACTCGAAACAATGCATAGGCATCATAAAGAAGCACCATTTTCTGGCTACTGCTAAGGCTAGAACATAGGCATGCCTTCTGACATCAGTGGTGTGAGTGCCCTTGCAGTAGACACGTAAATGAAGCAGGAGAACACTATGAATTCAATGAGTACATGTTACAGATTTTGATTATTAATTTGGACAGTTAAACGCAAGCTGCCTGTGCCTACCTGGTGCTGGCTGGTACACACGCTGACTGTTGTAACGCTGAAGGAGTTCTTGCAGCGTCTCAAACGTGGGCATTCCGAACATCCCCGCAGGGGCTGTCTGCTGTGGGATCAGGTTGCAGTAGTCCAGTTGCTGGGCAGGTCGGCTTTGGTCCAGTCGTGGCACCAGCCACAGCCTGTGCCACAGCCAAGACAAGTCACTTAGGCTTAACAGAAAAGAACAGGAGGGGACACATAAGCTCCGCCTTAAGGGTAAGACACGATAGCGTTAATGGGTTAATGGATATATATGCGAAATGGTAAGTCTCGACTTTAAGTTCATAGATTTCTGGGGGTCCTTATACTACTCCTGGCGCAGTGGTGCAGCAGTTAAACAATGCACCACCACCCTGCAATGGCAGGTGCTGCCATCGATGGGGCTTGTGCGATCCAGGTCGCTCTTCCTGAGCAACCTGTCGCGGCCAATCATTAACCACCCTGCCACCTGTCATGGTGGCCAGTTTGCTCACAATCCAGTGGGCAGGTTGTGATGGCGCCACAAGGTCACATGAGCTAGTTGGCCCACCTAGGTTGCCAGAACACTGGATGCACCGGCCCCTCCGACTGTGAGGCTTCGAACTGTTGCCAATGCCAACGCTGGACAATTTTTTATGACTTGGAGGTACTAACACTCACGTTAAAAGTGCTACGTAAGTGTATATTGTGAAAATATTCACAACGTGTGTTTGCTCTAGCCTTAATTCATGCTGCTTTCTTTTTGTCTCTCAGTGTTACACCTGTGATTCTCCTTTTCACTTCTTGCTGCACTGTTCTCTGGCCTTGTTTTCAGCCTCATAGTTTTGACCCCAAAAGATGAGTACTACCAAGATCCCCCGCAAGCACACTTCCATCTTCAGATATGTGGCAACTTGTTCATGACTTGGGGAAAACAGACAAATGCATTTGATCAGTTGTTATTCTGATTTCTTTCTTTGGATCCAGATCTAACAAGATTACTCGGCCTAGATAGACGTGCTTCCTTATCACAGATTATAGTTCCTTTGATAACTGTTCAAGAAAACTGTTTCTTTCCTATGTTAATCTTTCTAGCTTTGATTGTGCTTTGTGAGTCTAAGTCATCGGTCATTCAATGCAAATCAGCTTCCAAGTTGCTTTACCGCAACAGCAGACTAGAGAGTCTGTGGTTGGTAAGATATTCTCTGTTAATTCTTACGACTATACTGGCCCAGTTACGGTGGCTGTACTTTGATTGAAGCGAAATGCATGAACACTCTTTTAAGGGGGGAAGATGGTTTAGAAAAAAGTTTTAATATCGTAGACGCAATTATGAAACCTTCAAGGGACATGTACTTTGGTGCACTGCTCCTAAGATGTTTTTTAATTTCATGTAGAGCAAGTTCTTGTGTACTGATGCAGTATGTTATGTTTTTTTGAGAGAGCTTTTAAGAAATTTTTTTTAAAAAGAACTAGATAAAATGCATGCCATTGCCTTCTCATGAAATCTAGGAGTGCAATAAAGGCAAGGTTATATCATCCCAACTATCACAGTACTAGAGTTATAGGGTTTTGAAGTTGTCGCTCCAGAAGAAGGAACACAAATTTCTCTTCGTGTTTTTGAAGTGTTGCGACTTCAAAACCCCATAATTCTTCTATAATAGGCAGGATTGTAACTTCGCTCTTATTGCATTCCTTGATGTCAAGACAAACCAATGGCATGCATTGCAGCAATTTTCCTGCACCAAAAGTTCTAAAACGCTCTCTCAAAAAGACTTATATAACATATTGTATTAGTGCACAAGGACTTGCTTTACATAAAATTGAATAAGAATCAGCACACAAAAATCCATATTCCCTGAAGATTTCAGAATCGTGACCTCACGAATATTGTTTTCTGAAGACTAGATTGGTGGTGAAATAAGCAGCATACACGTACCTGAGGCCTCGCATGTAGCAAGTATGATGTTCGCCATACTCTAAGTAAGTCATGCGCTCGATATTGACAGACTGGGATGCCTTGAACTCGACACTCTCGCACGTCTTCACCTCCCACGTGCAGTTCTCGTTCAGCCATTGATTGGCACGCTGCACCAGTACCCTGCGTTTTGCAAATTGCATATCATAAGTTTATCATCAAAGGCTGATGAATATAAGATAAAAAAATATTATGCACCATTATTACATATGAATAAAGGGCAGATAAATATGGATTGAATTAGGAACTGGCTGATCATTCTATTTAGTCATAGGCACTGAGTTTTCTGTCCGTTGAGGGGGCTGTCCCCCAATTAGCACCCTCCCTCCCCACTGCTCCCACACATGCTCGTTGACAAGAGATATATACAGGCAGAGAGGCTATATATGTAAACATTCATTTTATTTGTCTCTAGTCGAACGAATGTGCTAAAAGGAATGACCCTATGGTTCTTAAGAGACTAAATAAATAAATCAACAAAAGAAACTGAATAATACGTAAACTCTTGCAAGATGTTCATAATGTCCTTAACTGAAGTGAGAGAAAACACTGGGCAAAACAAATATTTCCACAACACTGTAACAATACTACAAATTCATTACAAACTCTTGATTTGTGAAAATTAGTGAAAACCACTGAGCAATATGAACATTTCCATAAACAGCTAACAATTCAAAAATAAAAAGGTTTTTGAACTCTTTGTGTCTAAGGAACGCTGGGCAGTAAAAACATTTCCACAATAAGCAAAGACGACTCCTCCTCTTTCAGAAATGTAAATGAACTACCAATCTTAAACAAACAGGCAAAAATAGGAATCAAAGAGTAAAGGTTGTAATGACGAAGCCCAACACAAGGAATTGAACATAGATTTTATAGGGGTGATAATTTGAGCTTGGGTCTATGAATTCCTGTTGAATAACATTTCAAGCGACAACCTTGGTTATATTTTGTCAAGGTCGGGCTGCACGTTATGTCTGCCTTGCCGCTGGAAGCAAGCCTTTACTGAGCTTCAAGGACGGGGAAAAAAGATAGGAAAGCTAGTGTTGCGAGGAGCTCCTTATGAGGAAAGCAACAAGCCGGGTTAGAGATGGCTTACTTTGAAAGGTACATTCATAGTTGATGTTTTGGGTCAAGACATGATTGGGTGTTTGGGTAGAGTTGGAGTCTTAGAAAAAACTGTGCACAAAAGAAAAACCTGTGCTGTGAAAAACCATATAGGCTTGGAACAGGAGCCATTTGGAAAGTTCCCGCTGCCCGTTGGATCTCTTGATGGCGAACTGTATCTAAAACACTTAGCGTTGTCATCCTTCTGCTTAAGGCTGTGCTGTTCTTCCAGCTTTTAGGCAAATGTAGTTCTTTAGCCGATTTGTTTAAAATGTACAAAAGAAGACATTCATCATTAAATTCAAAGGTGCCAAACCATACGCACACACACACACAGGAGAAGAAAGAAAGACGAGACAGAGCGCCACTCACAACTGATTTAATGTACAGAAAGACACGTACATATATGTCACTGTCGGCGCATGTGCAAGGAAGACATTCAGCTTCATGAGGATAAGCAGCGATCAAAAAACACTTTTTCAGCCTTATACAGGTTTATCGATGCTTCGCTGACGCACAAGTTGCCCCTCTTTTCGATATGGAATGCTTCTATCAGTTCTCTGGCTTTTGTCACACTACTCTTTGCCAAAATCCGCACATCAGAAAAGCATGGTTCGCAAGTGCGCGACGGGCAGGTTCTGATGTGCATGGGTAAATGGGGGCCATCTTTATTTTGTTCTACATTTCTTTGGTGTTCTCTCATCCGCTCATTGACACATCGCCCGGTTTGTCCGATGTAGGAACTGCCGCAGGAGAGGGGAACTTCGTACACAACCCCTACCGCACATTTCGTGAACGGTCGCCCATGCCTGGTACCGCAGCCACTTTCTTTTACTTTTTCTTTTCTTTTGGCTATTCGAGAGCAAAGGCTTCCGAGCTTGGCAATCCGAGGATTTTGGCAATCGAAAAGAGGGGCAACTTGTGCGTCAGCGAAACATCGATAAACCTGTATAAGGCTGAAAAAGCGTTTTTTGATCGCTGCTTATCTTCACGAAGCTGAATGTCTTCCTTGCGCATGCGCCGACAGTGACATATATGTACTACGTGCCTTTCTGCACATTAAATCAGTTGTGAGTGGCGCTCTGTCTCGTCTTTCTTTCTTCTCCTGTGTGTGTGTATGTATGGTTTGGCGCCTTTGAATTTAATGATGAATAACTACCAACTAGCCCAACAACAAGTTCTTCTAAAAGAAGACATGCTGCCCTCTTACCTCATGGCTCAATCTCAGAGGGGTTGGGGGACACACAGCCCACTCAGTAAAATTTCGGGGGCCCGAGCCTTCCAGCACCCCGCAGTCGGCGCCTATGAACTAAGTACCCCCAACACATGCCATATTTAACACATGGCTTATCATAGATATAAAGCCCACGGTATTTAAAACTCATCTTTCTTGACCAACATGTCATCTTTCTTGACCAACATGTTAGGAATGTACGTTGTAAAATAAAATTGATTAAAACAGAAGATTCTTATTACGCATCACAGAGAACCCAATCACACCTCGATTGTCCACCAGTTGGTTAATTCAATACCCTTCATTTTGCGGAGCTCTTTAGCCTTGATTATATGAGCTTAATGGTTCTCAGTTTTGTACAACACATGCTTTTTGCTTCTTAGCAATCTGTTTCTTGCACCATATAGCAATACTTATCCAGACATTACTGTTTTCGATTGAGTTCTACTAAGACGCTGTCCATGTTGAAATATTTTTTACAAACCCCAGCTAGCCCAACAGCCAAGGGCCGACTGCACAAAGAAAACAATTCTAAGATCATTAAAAGCAAGAAATAGAAATGAACTATAATTTCACAATGTCATAGCAGGAAAGACAGCTTCTCATTAAAGCATATAAGCATAATCTCTGCAGGATTAAAATGGTCGCTTCATTGTTCAGTATGTGTTTGCCTTACATCTGATATAGTAAAACACTCAATTATTTTTGTGAAAACAAAAGTAGGACTTCAGCTGGCCATACTATTGTGTGGTGTCATCAAATGTTCTGGTGCCATTCATTGTCTTAATGGAATGCCCATTAGTTGTTTTAGATGTCAAAGGATACAAAACTCAAAGGCTCAGAATGTTTATCGCATGATTATGCAGCATCCTCTATCTGTCATTCATAACAATTAATGCTGAGTACTATTTGACAGTAATAAGAAGTATATGCATAAATTTGCTAAACTGATCGCATAAATAACTGCTTTTAGATTTGTAAACAGCGTACGGCAGCGACAGCACAACTTCCGGCCGACTCCCAGTGTAAGCAATTCATAAAGGTTTCAACGGCACACGGCGGAAAACGATCAGAATTCAACCAAGATCGTTGTCAGAATTAACATTGCGACTTGCCTGCCACATATAGAGATCCGCGTCCGCACGAAACATATGAAACTTCGATGCAATGGACGGGTTTAGGCTCAATCAAATATGCGCATGTAGTACCCAGCAAACCAAAAACCTCTCAAGTTAGACGTCTCTGAGAGGTTTTTGGTTTGCTGGGTATATACATGCGGCGAACCGAAACAACCTGTTGCGCGTATGTAATGCACGACTGACCTCGCTGATTTACAAACAAATATCTACGAACAACTGACTGTCGGATAAGCGCTCCTCGGCGGTTCTGTCGTTTCGATTTCGCCGCATTGCGAAATACGCCCGAGCGGAATGGGGAATTTCGCGACGCGGTTTACCTGAATGGCTCGAACGTCGGCAAGCTGGCGAACCCGCCCGGATTGGTGCAGTACGGCAAAAAGTCCACGAAAGTCAGTGCTCCACCCAGGGACGCGTGTTGACGGGTGGCCTCGCTGTACGACGGCGGGAAAGACGAGATGTCCGGGTATTCAACGAGCGGAGGCGCCGACATGGTCGTCGTCTGCTCTCCGCACCCCGCGCGCTTTAACTCGAAGGACACCGGCGCCGGCGAATGGCGCGTCACAGTTCCATCGATTGTTTACGACACGAGGCAGACGGGCAGCGCCCAACGAGGCGCTGACCCAACCAACTTTACCACTAAAATTAGCAAAACAAATATCACTCAAGGCTGCAATGGTTGCAACCACGTGGTTTCATCACCAACAAAACGCGGATTGGCAAAAACATGTGACATCATCAATAGGGGTCACATGATATGCGGACGCCATGTCCATTGGCGGTTTTTTTGAAGCGAGGCACTGGCACGGCAGGTAGGTAGGTAGCTATACCAACTTTAACGATTCATGAAATAACCAAGTGAGGGTGGGGGGAGTTGAAGAGAGGAAGCAGTCCGACGGTGGGCCCTCGGGACGCTCTAGATCGCCAAGCACTGTTGTGCTGCCGCAAGCAACCCCTTGGGCCCAGCCCACTGTCAGAAGCTGTATTTCCGGCAGCGAGCTGCGCAGAGCAGAGCCATCGCAGAGCAGCCTCACATTGCTCCTGCTGTCTTGACCATTGGCACGGCAAACACTCTATGTGCGCGCCATGCAAACGATCACAGCACTCTTTTGAGAGTGTTGGATGCGTACGGCTACACATAATATTTGGGAAAACCAAGGACCGCACACTGGCCATAGAATGCTTCGTTAGCCTGCCTTCTCATTGTGGTTTTAGTCGCATTGTGGTCACTAAAGTTCTTAGACAATATCAGTATCGCAGCACCGCTCAGCAAGCAGCTGAAGCGGTGGTGCGCTTTAGTTGCGATTTTAGATCGTCTGCCCGCACAGCAGTTTCATTCACTACTGTAACAACAGGCTATTCGGATTGTCAAGCCGGTTTTTGCGTGGATGGAACTCGTAGTGATTGCGCAAACTTCTCTGTGGTGGGAATCATAGAAAAACTGAGTTCAGATCGAGTATCTAGGGGGGCAGACTTGCCCAGGTTCCATCCTTTTAAAAGGAAGAAACAGTTGGTGAACCCTTTCCGGCAACATTTTCATGCTCGCACCTTCCTCCGTAGCACGCTCCTGCGTACATACCTGTTCAGAGGCGGCCAGTAAGCCGCATGACTCGGGCGGGTCAGGAAGCTAGTGGGGTCGGCAGATGTGCACCCCTTTCAGAGTGCTAAAAGTGATGAGAGGAGAGGGAAAGCAGTGAAGACGCGCTGAAATTCATTTTTTTTTTTTTTGCAGAAAACTCGGCTCCTACAAAGCACATTAAAAAAATTCTTCCTGGAGGGTATTCGTGAAGTGGATTCCTTTAACATCCCGGGCATATCGCAACTTTATTGCAGCCCCTTTCAGTCCCTCTAGCCCTGCACCACTGCGACAGAAGTGGTATGCGAACTCCCAGGAATCTAGATTGTAAAGTTGAGAATGACCAATTCTGCATATTATATAGGCATTAACCCATTAACACCACTGTGCCATACACTCAATGCGGAGCTTATGTCCCCCCTTCAATTTTAGTGTGCTGGCAATAAAAGGCCCCCACTCGACAATCTCGCCTATCTTTGTAGGAAGCCTGTCTGAACTTAAAAACCGAGCCTTGAACCGAAGCGAAAGTGAAAACCGAAATGCTAGCACATTTAATTCACGTTTGGTCCAACCACAATAAGTCATCTGCCATTTTTTTTTTTGGTTACTGTGATAAGAACACGGTACCCTATTGATAGTCAACTTCTATTTGTCCTTGGAGTACCTTTAAGGTATATAATGAAATGAAAAACACATCCGTGGAGCAGAAAAAGATAGGACGAGTCTTGTATTGCTTTGCTGTTTGCATCTAAATATATGCATATTTGGTGGAACAGCGCAGCCGGACGAAAGAAGACAGAAAGAAACAACACAGCTATACCAACTCACCCAAGTTTTAATCAGCTAAATATCACTCACCTCCATGGATTGTATCAGAGCGTCTACATTTTCCCCTGCCCTTCCATGGGCATTTAAATGTTCACTTTGCCCTAAGCTCATGCACTTTAATTTGCCCTGACGTGGCCGATTAGGTGTTCGTTTTTTTGCCCGACCAGAACACCCATTTGCTGGGGATCCCCTGGCAAGCAGACCGCTAGCAGACAACACATCAAATGCTGCTCTGACGTGGCCATAAGCGGTGTTGAGTGCTTCCGGGTCGTTGCAATAGGCAACCATGTTCTTCAACCTGTTGGCTACATTTTGGAGCCTTGTTTTGGAGGTTCGAAGCACTCGCTTCCGGCTTGGCGTGTTTGCACTGCCTGACTCCTGTGGTGGAGAGGATTGCACGGGAAAATCATGTTCTGTGTGCTTGTCCTTTCTTGTCATATAGACATAAAGTCTTGTTTCAGACACGAGCTCTTCCTCGGGATTCCTTGATAGTGCTTCAGTCAGGTTTCGTAAAGCCGTTTCCTTCAACCTCCTGACCTTGTAATGGGTGCTACCAGCGTCAGTAGCCACCTGCGTAGATATACACAGAATAGGCCAAGAGATGCGCTTCAAGTGTAGCAGCAAATACCTCATAGTATGAATAACATTGAAAGAAATTCATACAAGGCTGTATTGAACACAAACAATTTTGTTTGCATAAGACAGCTACCATGCACTCTAGGAAGAATCAGCAGGAACAAACGTTTCTTGGTGAAAAAGCATATCGACTGTTGCGGAAATAAACGCGCCCCGTAAAATGCTTCTTTCAGCTAAACGGGCGCATGGTTCGAGCTCAAATTTCGCATAGAAATGGCGTTTGGTCGGCAGAATTCTTTAATACCACGTTTGCTTGGGGTACTTACCTGATTCGAACAGAATAAGTCGGATATTTACATCGTCTGCGGCGACGACGAAGAAAATTAAGCTGCTCTGTCAGCTATCGCACCGGTGGCGCCATCTCGTTTGTTGGTCGTGAACAATCAGCAAAGGAGGGTGTTTCGGGGGGGTTTCAAGACGCTCTTTCAACTGGTTTTTTTAATGCTTACATAAAACTTAGCTTGCTAAAAACTAAGTTTTGCCAAGCTAAGTTTTCTGTGAGCATTAAAAAACCAGTTGAAAGAGCGTCTTGAAACCCCCCCGAAACCGCCTCCTTTGCTGATTTTTCACGACCAACAAACGAGATGGCGCCACTGGTGCGATAGCTGACAGAGCAGCTTAATTTCCTTCGTCGTCTCCGCAGACGATGTAAATATCCCACTTATTCTGTTTGAATCAGGTAAGTACCCCAAGCAAACGTGGTATTAAAGAATTCTGCCGACCAAATGCCATTTCTATGCGAAATTTGAGCTCGAACAATGCGCCCGTTTAGCTGAAAGAAGCATTTTACGGGGCGCGTCTATTTCCGCAACACGCGATATTATGAATGACACTATTTCAGTGTAGCACCATGCCGCATATAATCGCAGATACATAGTTTTAATTCACAACACTTAAGCTAGCTAGCCTGCTTTAGTAGTTGGAATGACAATAAACAACGTTATCAGCAGTTATGCTGCCACTTTTTCATGCCTCACGTGACCTAAACATCAACTACATGTCACAGCCACTGTTCAGCCAATGAAAGTGAAACTGAAACAGCATCAGAAGAAATTCAATCATTGATTAGTTAGTGGTTGTAGACGAATACCACGGGGTAATCCATGTATACCAATGTCCAAAGCATCATTTGAAAGAAAACACGCAAGTAAAAATTTGGTCTTTATACTCCTTTAAGGAAACTGACTGCAGAGCGTATACGAGAAATTTTTTTATACAAAATCTTTGTTCCCATATATTGTCTCATGCATGTTTTGCTGTGAATTGGCTTAATGTGACCAACTAACTGCACTGTGACTGTTTACCTTGAAGTCGGGAAACAGCTGTATGCATTTGATCTGCATAATTGCAGTACAGCCTTTTTTCTTGCTCGGCTGGAGCTTCCGGTATTTTCTCTTGAACGTGTTGACACTCCGGTCTGGTGCAGTGTTTCCTCGTGCAGCCTGAGTATGACCAAACAGAAATGTTGTTTCAATTTTTTTTAACAGTAGGAAGAACTGGCGTTTCTGTGGCCCCCCAACTGAAGCCCTGAAGCCATGTCTCGCAGTTCCAGAAATTATAGAAGACACTTCAATTTAAGTCACTCAATAAGTGAATGTAACTAGCGTCTGCCGACATCATGCACAATGAGCGTTTACCTTCACATTCACCTTCAAAGCAAAGTGAACATACAACAAGAATTTAAAACTTATTTTTCCTTTAACTTTCGAGCATCTCTTGCCTAGCATCAGACAGCTATAAAGATCCAAACCCATAAATCATTCTATGGAAGGCAGTCCAAGTCTGAGCATTTTATTATTTGGCTTTTGTAGGAAGTCAGAAAGAATAAAATGATATGTAAGCCCTTACAGTTTGTGCAGCATCGACATGCGTGTGATGTCGGTCCTTTCCAAAGCGGCACCCTTTGTTCAAAATGAACAGAATTCGAAAGGGCACATCTGAAGTGATTGGAATCAGTGCACTGAGCGTAGAAAACAACAGGCGGGCTGAAAAAGATTTTAAATAACTTTTATGAGGACAAGTAGAATATTTTTCACATTTTAGCAGCACGACAAGCAGTGAATAATACAACCCTGAGTGCAAAAGCAACTCATATACTAATGTGAACAGCCCAACAGGTAGAAAAAGTCAGCCAGAGTCATTAAGACCGGCTGTTTTCTTATCCCTTGCCTGGCATCAACATTAAGCATTCCTAGCGTGTCAGGTATTGAGACTATGGAGAGCACTATTTGACTGGTTTGTACAGAGTTAAGTACGCTGAGAACTGAAGCATTCCGGCACAAACTGTTCTACTTTGTGTTATCCACGTGACTTGCACATGCTTGCAATTCGACAACAAATGCATATGAACACAAAACGTTCTTAAGCAACGTATGTGGCTCATGTTAGTTAGACATCAACACTTACTGAAAAATCGTCCAAAGGAAGAAACATTTATATATCGCCATGAAAATGTTGACAGTACTTATTCGGTACTAATAAATTTTGGCCAAAAATAGTTTATTTTTTACGGTGTGCAAATACTAACATTTTCGAATAAAAATTGAATATGTATATGAAAAAAAAAAATGCCTTCAACTATCGAATAGATTATTTTGCCAGAATTCAAAATAATTTAAAAAATAGGTGGATAAATGTTGTTTATATTTTTATCAAAGCTTGCATAGTCTTAGCAACCAAAAAGAAATAAAACTACGACTCAGAACCATGTAAAAGAAATGACATACAAATGCATGCTGCTCGTTTAGACAGCATAACCGAATGCAACCTGCAATGTGATTGTTTAAAACCAGTAACAAAATGAAATCCATGAACTGACACAAAAAAAAACACGACTGGTAGTAAAACCTTATAAATTCAGACTTCAAAGATCGGAACAAATTCCAGAATTGCATTCAGGAACAGACACTGCAGCAGCACAGACACCAGAATCTGGTGGTACAGTGTACACAAGTATGGGCACATATGCGTCACTTGTGTGTAAGCACTCTAGGTGGTCTTGCCCAATGAACAATAAAGTTCTTCCCCAGGTGGACATATGCACACAGACTGCGCAGTCTCTTCGAACACGCGGTTATTCTGTCCCTCATATTGTCAACCTTTTCATAGCCAGGACTTTAATATTTATACACTATATTTCATACAGATTAACTCTGTAATGAGATGCAGCTCCAAGTAATGAAACATAGCATCATGTCATAGCAGCATTCGTGCTATGAGCATTTCAATTTCCAGCTTTTTTTATTTTTGCAAAATTGAATTGTGCAACCTCTATTTTCACTAATTTATAATAAGACGTTCATAAGATACTTTATACTAGCTCAAAACAAGTGAAAATACTAGATCGTTGCCCTGTCAGCCAAGCACATCTCTACATGCATGGGTTAGTCTGGGTTCACATAGGATGCATATAACCGCACTTTGTGAGGAATGTTTGCATACCTTTTTCTTCTCTATATTTTTCACGGTGGTTTGTTTTGAAGGAAACACCGATTTTCAGAAGATCGCGCTCAAGTTCGGACAGTTTCTCTTCACTGTCGAGGTACCCTGTCCACGCTTCTTCGGTCATCTTCAAATCCTTGAGGTGACAGCGAAGCACATCCTCTTCCTCGGGGTCGTTGACCTCCATTTATCCTGAGCAAAGGTAATTCAAGAAGTTCAGATAAGTTATTTGGGCGAATCGCTGACAAAAATCCGAGTGCACCCCAAATGACTCGAGTGTACTCATTCTGACCATACATGAACTTGTCTCTTCATGCTTTAGTGGTTGTCAGGCATAGCCTCTGAAAAGCTCGTTCACATTTTTTTTTTTCCAAAGGTAACAGTAGAGTTAGTTTGTGCAATCAAGCGATTCCACCGCACTTCTCTCCGGCTGTGCCCTTGTCAGAAACCATCTGTCATTTGCAATGAAGCTTTCGCACATCAAATTCCCTTATTAGGTGGTCAGTATATCAGCCAGAATAATGCACTTCTAACTTCCAAGGTTTCGTTTAATTTTC
This sequence comes from Amblyomma mixtum, assembly GCF_055824585.1. Taxonomy (NCBI): domain Eukaryota; kingdom Metazoa; phylum Arthropoda; class Arachnida; order Ixodida; family Ixodidae; genus Amblyomma; species Amblyomma mixtum. The sequence goes on from NC_143018.1 coordinate 38,603,766, forward strand.
TTTCATCATTTGGCAAAGACTGATACAACTGAGTGTCAGTTTGAAACGTAGCTACCAATTGGAATTGGAATACCACTGTGTCCAACTGGCTGTCTATCTGAACTGCCCAGTTGGAGCAATAATTATAACTGGAACCAGTTGGAATACATTCCGAATGGAACAAGCTGCACGCCCATTGGAAACCCAGTTGAAAACCCAATAAGTTCCTTTTTTTTTTTTTTTTTTACGAGGCTGTAGAAGCATGCAGCCTTACTCTAAAGGCATAAATGCAGTAAATGCCTTCTCATCGCGCTTCTCTTGACGGAGCTCCCGCAGATGCCCATGTATTAGTCGCGGCTATCATCTACGCATTTAAGTACATGGGTGCTCCTCTGCTATCCAGGTGAGTTCCTGTATTGGGGTGGCGATCTCTCACTGAAGCGACAGAACAGGATGAGATTGACCATTTTAAGGTGAGTTTGAATGAACGGACGGGCGGATAGATAGGACACAGAGTAACCGCATGTACGTCACGCCGAGGGACCAGACAACGTAAGACATGTGAAAGTCAAAATGTACAACTATACAGTGCATTTCACGCATACAGAATGTTCAAAAATATTTCACTGCGCAGGTATCTAGAATGCAGCGAACAAAAAACAACAATGCGGAGGTCACAACAGAGCAATCTTTTTTTGTGAACGTGAATGCCACAGGCGCAGTATTCGCTTTTGTCAACCTTTTCTCGACAGTACAGTACGTACAGTAGCACATTGATTTTTAAAAATGGCGCTGCATTCCAAAATCAAAACAATTAAGACGACACTGCAGAGCCTCCGAAAAGTGTCTTGCGTCTCCGTCCAAAAACTGCCTCCCCGTAATCACATTTAAAGCCCCTCCACAGCGCTTTCTGCAGCAACGTCGGCGGTAGCGTCGACAGAGAGGCTTTAGTCGTACCCATTCAGCTTCTCGCACACTTACATGGAGAAAAAATCAGCGACGCAGCACTTCTTTCTGTCACAAAATACCGGAGGCTGCGTGAAGTAGGCACTTCGTATTTGGCATGGCTATTTGAAAGAAATGTGGATCCAACCGAAATTTCAATTAAATGCTTTGATAACTTTTAAATCAACCCAGTATCAAGCATATAGTTATGTTAAATTTATTAAGAAGGTGGAAAACGCCCCAACACCGTGTCGACCGTGTTTACAAACATAGGTACAAAACGATCACAGTTGTTATCATCATCATCATCGTTTTGTTGGTGATGGCGTCGTCTGCTACAATGCGCGGTTCGCTCATGCTGCATGGAAACTCTTCCACTAGGTTTAAGCCGAACGTCATTTGTGGCTCACTTAAGAGTCCAGCTTGCCGTGTATTTGCTGACACTCTGTGTCCAGTTTAAGGCGAATAGGACTCGTCGAAAGCATTTTTTTTTTGTTTGCAGACAGTCTGCAGCACAGGTAAGCGACCTTTTCAGTACCATTTTTGAACAAAAAAAAGTCTGTTAGGGGGTTAGCAGTACTTCTTACTGAGATAGTTGGTCCATGGTTTTTATTAAGAACAAACTACATCAACTTAAAAGACAAACACAAGAGAAGAGGCTGATGGGTCATGCACTACTCGCATATTCGAGTACGAGCCCCTTTCACAGGCAGAAGTGCAGTGTACAGGATTGTCATAAGTTGCCAGACCAGAGCGTCTGATTTTGAGCCGTGTACTAGGAAACTTGCAACCCTGAATTTCGAAATTGATGCAGGATGAGAAGGGGTCCCATACCAAACCCACAGAATCCTGGTATTCCCATGGGCACTACTGTAATGAAGACACAGTATCACGACTTCCGTAAAACAGCCTTTACTTCATAAGTAACACGAAAAGAGGCAGCAGTAGAAGGGCAGAGGTGTATGAACATACTGTCATTTCTGAAGCAAAGCTCCAATAAAACCCTGAAGGGGTGAAAGGACAATATTATTTTCAATGCCCCTGAATGCCAGCAGTAGCACAACTAGATGCGGCAGAAAGAAACTGATGTCACGCAAATGCCAGTATGCGCCAACCAGAATCAAAGCATGAAAAACTCTATACCACAAGTTTTCTTTCACAACAATAAAACAACACCACACCAACACAACAACAGCATTCAACACCACTGGGAATGCTGGCTCTCTTATTTAACAAGCCAGGGCGCATTTGCTACCATTGTAAAGATGTTCGGCGGCACAGCTGTAAAAGTTTTGTAATGACACCCACTCAAAGCAAAGGTGACGAGGTCATCGGTCACCATGCCTGAGCTGGTTCACACTTTGCTGTGTGAACCGTGAGCTGAACAAGAAGAGGGGCAAGATATAATACCCAAGAAGTAGTCACGACTGGAAACGATCGCACGGTTGGTATGCAGACAAAGCAAAGGGGACAAACAGGAACTGGAAACATGAAAAGCATAGTAAACACAACAGCCCTTTTACTGAAAAGGGCAGAGTACTGTTCTTAGCAGCTGTCCCAGCACATCTCTCACTTCTAATGATGGTCCTACTGTATCCTGCAAAGGCAAAACAGTCCTAAAAGAAAGTGTACCACTAGAAACATTGACCTTTGACAGTAACCTTGCAATTGCTGTGGAATTACACACCAAGCAATGATAAGCAATGATAAGTCAATGCCAATGGATCCAGGGCCTCCTGTGAGGGGCATTTGCTGTTGATGTATTTTGGCGTTGTATACGACTAGAGCATTCACCAGCAGGAACCCTATACAATCACATGAGAATCCATAGCCTCCTCTGGCCTTGACTCGGAACCATACCACCACAACAAAAGCTACACAGTCCGTGTTTTTCCTCACACGCAACGAGGAAACATACGCCAACGCAGAATCAAAATGCATTCTTTTTAAATCAGGAAGGCAGGAAACCCAGCACTAGAGTCACGGCCATCACAGCTCTAGCTTGCTGTGCTACCATGCTTGAATAATGGCAGCCACCTGCCCTCACTAAGTACGGCTAGAAAGAAAATCTTCATCGGAACCGGTATAAAAAGAAAGTGCCATAGGCAAAATATATTTGCTTGATGCATGACAGCAGCAGGAACACAAAGTCTTTACAATAAGGCACAGGCACGACAAAAAACATTATGCGCAACAAGCACCAACAATGCTATAAGAGATACAGTACGACTTACTTTGAAAAAAAAAAAGATATGAATGTCAACAAATGCACACAAAATCGCCACATGCATCATTAAGAGAGAGCAAAAATATAGAGCACAGCTCACACCAATAACATTGCTGCCATTGATAAAAGTAGAAAAGTGTTTGTTCCAGCAAATGAAATTGTGAAATGTATATATTATGTTTTTTAAGGTTACGAAAAGGACAGCATGAGTATACGCTTGCTAACAAACAGATAGGACTACGCAAGATTATCCTGCTGGGAGAGTAATACAAGTTTACGCACAAATCACAAAAAAACAACTAGGACTACCCTGAGAGGCAGCTGTTATGCTAGTTTACCAACTTAATATATTTTATGCACAATGCAGGTCAACAGTTTGCTCACATCAATCTGAGAGTATGTGAAAAATAAAATAAAAATAAATGCAGCTTGTCATACAGACTATTCATAATGGCAGTGCACACAGAGAAGATGTCTGTGGAGATGACAACCTTGCACGATTGTTCACCCAGCATCAAAGCAGTGAGTGTAGAAATGCTTCAATGCAGAAAAGGTTGCATGTACTACCTTGCATCGACATTTAGGAGGAAATACAAGGGCAGCCAAAGGTTAGGTAGGGAAGAGATGTTCGACATGACCGCCCGCTTTCTTGAAAGTCAAAGTCTCTTCCACACAGTCTCTTCCACACTTAACTTTTGCCTGTCGTATTTCTTAAATGCCAACATGCATTAATATGAAGACATTACAACTAGCCTGTGACCGAGCTTTGCTAAAAGTGGAAAAATTGTTTTGAGTGCCAACTGCTAACAAGCCCCAAAGCTCATGACACAGATGTTAATTTTAAGCAACATCTTTTACAAAGCAGGGAAGCAGTAGCAGTGCACTAAAGAGCAAAAAACAACTGACAAAAGGCACATAGAGCATTAACATGCACACATCTTATAAGACAGTACTCGTTACAAAAATGTTCCCCTTATTGGCACGAAGTGAAGGAGCAGATCCTCTGAAAAAGCATGCCACATTAGGTATGTGGGAAGCAAAGCAATGCGGTCATGAACACCAGATGGGGGGACTCTGACTGGATGGCCTTGCTCTAGGCACCACTAAACCAAAGTGAACTAGAATATTGGGTAGTGTGCTCACAGGCCCTGCTCGAGCACTGCCGCCAATGTCTCAAAGGAGCGGGGTAGTGTGGTAACGCTGCATACGTCTTCACTGTAGAATCGCTGCACGCACATTTCATCGGTAAAAAAGTGCTGCTTTCGGCCGGCCTCATCGGGGCTGGAACGCCAGATCGTGCAAATATCATCGTAGTATTTGAACGGACGTCACCAAAATCCCGAAACGCCAGTCGAATGGAATTTTATTTTGGGCGCTTGCATGCGCTCAAGTCCCACCTTTATTAAGACAACAGCCACCGCATGTGGTTTCAGTGTTCATAAATAGAGAGCTACTGCTATTTAGAAGGATCTTGGATGAACTATTGCGGCACCATGCATAGTTACGCTCAATCATTTTGTTTCAATTATTTCATCCAATTCGCTGTTGTACTTGTGAGTACCAAATCTGCTTCTGCCATTCGCATTTTTATGGTTTCTTGAGTTGTGTTTTATTCATGTAAAACTGAAGACTTGCTACCAGGTAAAACATTACTCTGCAATGCACGCTGCACTGCAATGTGCAATGAAATTTATCGTATACAGTAGTGTGTGGGCCATGCTCGTCCAAGGGCCGCATCCCGACACCCAAAAAATATAAAGAAAAAAATGGCAAAAGGTAGTTACATTCCTTGTGTGTATAAAATGAAGGTAAAAATTATTATGCAAAGCTTTAAACAGCAAAGACAGCAGAAAAGTAGGCGAGGCAACAGCCGCCTCCCACAGAGGGCCGTGAGTTTCGTGCGGAAAGCGCATTGCTGAAGCATCATTACACACAAGTGCAAAATAACATCGCAGTATGCAAGTGTGTCCTCCTTAGTTTTAATTTGTGACGTCTGCCAAGGACATAATTTTGTTAGCCAGTTTTACAACCAGGTGCCGGGCTGCTAGTTCGACATTTCGGAATGCGTGATGCAGGCATGCAGGTGTGGCGGCTCCAGAGAGGCAGAATTTTTGTCTCTTTCACGCAATGTCATGGTGCGGTTATTTGCCGAGTACAGCATTTCGTGGTACGACGCTGTGCTATGGTTGTATGCAAAGTAAGGGATTTTGCTGGACGACAACATTAGAACAACCTGCTGTGGGATCAGAGCTGCAATGACGACAACAGCACTAGTGAGGATGATGGTGCATGTGTGGACGAGTAGTCCAGTGACTAATACATTTTCAATTTGGAATACACTCACAAGCACGGCCCCCTCATTTTTTATTTTTTTTGTTTCCCCGACACGCGATATGGGGGGGTCGACATGCATTTGAGTCGACTTACAATCATGTAAATACAGTAAGAAGCAGCGTTCACGCAGGACTTCAAAAGCCAGAAGCTGCTCAAGTGATGAAACGAAGCGTGCAGTAGGGTACGATGTCAACACCAGACAGGCAAAAGTGCATGAAAACATCTCTATCCATGCATAACCAGACGAGATAAAGAACCCTTGTCATATAACTGCTTTCCCTACTTCTGGGACGATGAACATGCATATAAGTGCATTCTGGAGGACAGAATGTGTGCAGTGTGCCCATGGTGTCTCCAATGCGTGTTCAAAAGTAAGTGCATTGTGAGTGCCCTGAGCACGAGCCAACACAGGGCACTAGCTAGGCTGGACACTATGCAAACTAAGAACACATCCAACACAGTGAACAGCCCACAACACTGGCAGAGTATCTCAAGGAGCCAAAGCAGGCTAAGCATGCTGCTGGCAGATAAAGGCACAAAGCTAGACAGAGCAAGAGACAGACACAGCTCAGATAATAGCACAGCATCCAGTGTCGTGAACCTCTGGCACAGGGGGCAGCATTTCTTCTGGTGGTTCCTGGTAGGCTCCATCCATGTAGATGCGCACCACAAATATCCAGTATTCGTTACGCTTTTGAAGGTTGTACGTGAAGCTGCTCTCGACACCAGTGTCGGCCTCGCCACCAGTGAACAGCCGCATCGCAGCTGTCTCACAGCTCAGCACCCGAGCACCTGCACATCATAGGGCAGCGTCAGACACAGTGCAAACAGCAAGAGGTAACGTCCACCTGACTCTTATTTTACAGTGACAGCTCTAGGAGGAACTTTCTTGAGAGATTAGGCTGTCACTGTTGGCATTTCGTAATAAGGTAAGAAGTTTAAATGCTTCCTCTCATCATCATTGCAGCTGCACTGTTTTTAATATGACAGGTATTGCTGTAGTATCTTTGTAAGCCATAACTGAAAACTTCTTTATTCCCCTGCTGGCCAATCGAAATCAAATTGAATAGGTGGGCCATCTAAAAAGGGCAGAGGGTGCAGAGTGTGAACAATCTGGAAATTTTTTACTTTCCCCTTTTGTGATCGGCAAAGTATAAAGAAGTTAAGCGGTGCAACTTGTTACTGCAAACCTGTTTCAATATTTTTGTGCATGAAAGTGGAGGATTAAGAACTCCCAAACTGCTTGCCTTCTTCCGTGCTGAGGAAGTGACAACAATAGCTCAAAAGTTCACCACCCCACTCACACGAGTGCAAGCACTCCCAGACCGACCCTCCCTTACGTCTTAGGCTGACCTCAGAAACACTCTCTTTGGGAATAGGTCAAGAAGAGAGTTTTCAGGGTCGATCTACTCCGACCCCAATGCCATTCACACAGAGAATGTCCCTCATTCAAGCAGCTATCACTGAAATCTTAGGGGAGATTACTAAGACCAGTTTCTCTCAGATTTCCTCTCCATTTCGCACTGTTAGCACAGGACATGTTCAATGGGGCAGATGTAGTGCCCGTGTGATGCTGCACAAACCGCACTTTTTTTTTAATGCGATAACATTAAGGCCCCTGTTGAGCAGAAAATCCGGTGTTAGGCATCGGCGTTGTGAGCGAAAAATCCCTTGGGCATCCGAGGTCACGCGACCTTGTGACATCATCACAACCTGCGCAGCAGATTGTGAGCGAACTGACCGTCGCGGCAGGTGGCAGTTCAATTAATGACTGGACAGGAGAGGTTGCTCGGGAAGAGCAACCTGTGTTGCACAAGCCACACTGGCGGAAGCACCTGCCATTGCAGGGCGGTAGGCAGGATTCTCAGTACTGTGACAAGAAAATGGTGAGTGGCACAAAAACGGGAGGGGACACTTAACCTCTGCCTTAAGCGATGCGGTTAGGCGATGCGCCACTGCCCCTACAGTGGCAGGTGCGTAACCACTGCGCCACTGTGCCAGGAGTGGCATGAGGACCTTCGGCAGTCTATGAATGAAAAGTTGAGAATTACCAATTCCACATACGTGGCCATTAACCCATTAAATGCTATCGTGTTGTACCCTTAAGGCAGAGCTTAAGTGTCCCCTCCAGTTCTTGTGCCACTCACCATTTTCTTGTCATAGTACTGAGAATCCTACCTATCGCCCTGCAATGGCAGGTGCTTCCGCCAGTGTGGCTTGTGCAACCCAGGTTGCTCTTCCCGAGCAACTTCTCCTGTTCAACCATTGATTTAACTGCCACCTGCCATGGTGGTCAGTTATCCAGTGAGCAGGTTGTGATGACTTTGTCAGGTCACGTGACCTAGGTGGCCCACCTAGGTTGCCGGAGTGGCCAATTGCTCCGGCCGTTTTGGTTGCGAGGCTTCAAATGGTCACCAACGCCGACGCCGGCCAATTTTTTTCCAACATGGGGGTACTAATGCTCTCATGTTAAAATGAATAGACAGAGGAAGGACAAACCAGTGGCCCTAATCCAGGCCTCGACGCGCTTCTTGGTGGCCGACAGGCCCTCAAACTCGGGCATGAAGGTACTCAATGAGAGTGGATGTGGCATGAATGTCTTGCAGTGCAGAGACAGGGGCGGAGACGGGGGCAGGCCACCTTGCTGTGCAGGTTCCTTGCTGTACGCCACTCGTAGCACTCGAGCGTAGAAGGTGGCCCCCTTGCCATGCTCCGTGTACGACATGCGCTGTGTGTCCACCACGGTGCGGTTACTTACAGTGTCAAAGATGACGCTTTGTCCTGGATCTGATGAGAAGGTGAAGAGGTAGGGAGGAGAGGAGAGGCTGCTGTTAGTCTTAATCTCTGTGTTGAACAAGCCTCGCCAATGTTTCCTCTATTAAGGCTGCAATTTAGGAAAGTTGGTAATAGTTCAGTGCATGTACAGACACAGGGATGGATTTATGGGTTGCTCTCGGAGGGACCAGAGGTCAAATTTGAACCATGTATTCTTTGGACCTGTCTTGTAAACAGAAAAGAAAAAAAGAAATCTCTAAGGATGATTGATTCTCGATAATGCGAAATTTGAGCACAGCTCTGTCGGCTCATTGTTTTGCTTCGCTGGGTCGTTTGGACGTCTGGCGATGATATTTGTTCGATAGTAGTATTACTTGACGAAGACAACTATGAGCAATGCACAGTGTGAGAATGTGTTGCAGTTCAAAAAGAGACGCGATCAGCTGCGGTGATAGTGCTCTAGTGCAGTGGATAGTGCAGCTGATCTATTCACAACGCCACAGGTTCGAATCCCAATCGCGGCAGTGTTTATTTTTATTTATGTACGGTTTGGCTCTGTTACACCGACGGCGGCAACGCGGCTCATCCCACGAACGGGCACTTAAGAGCCGCGCTCTAAAACAGGTTCAGCATGGTTTCCCTAAGTAAAGATCCTCGTTCGGGGATTGCCTCTCCTTTAATTCCACACCTGTACAGACACGATGAACAAAAAGCAGAATTGCTAGACAGGACAGTCCAGCAGTTCACAGCTCCATATGCAGATTATTGATGTTTTGGATGTGAAATGAAGACATCAGGAGTATGGGCAACCAAAACTGTCACACTGTCTGCTAAAGGCATGTACAGTCAGCCGTGCACTGTAAGATGTGGCAAGTGGACATTGCAAGAAACCACTTCTTTCAACACCTTTGCTTCAGACTTTCAGTTAGCCCCATGAGATGGCTGGCTATGACTTGTGTCACTGATGCTGTGCACTGCAGTGCAATGTACTATCAGCGTCAAATGAAACGCGAACAAGCCAATTGAAACGCGAACACCACAACTCGCAGATATTATACTAGGGAGGCAAAATACATGAGCAGTTGATTTTCCCATCGAAACCGAAAAGACCGCTCTTCTGAAATGTTAATAGCCCACGCCTGTATCTCATCTCCAGATTCTAATATGCTTGATTTTCTGTGCTCGCGTTCTAGTTGTTTTGTTCGCGTTTCATTTGACGCTGATAGTACATGGTGCATTAAAAATTAAGGTGCTGTGCACACCAAAACCCAAGTTGTTACTCGTGCTCAGGTCAAAACAGACATATTGCTGGCACTAGCCTACCATGTTACTGATGTTCTACCATGGCTCAAATGCACGGCCTGCTTTCTTTAATGAAAACCAAAAGATCAAGAGCACTGTTTTGCAACCTCAGCCAGTTTACAGTGGCATTGTGATTCTGTTTTAAAGACACACAGATGTGACTCCTCCTCCACACCCTCCACTGCCATTTTCCGTAACTAAAACATTGTACAATTATTTCTGAAGGCAGCTGCTGCAAGCAAGCATCGGCTAGTGTGGTCAAACCAAAATGCAGCCAGTGCAGTTGAGGTCGAAGATGCCCAGCTCACCGGACTTAAGCTTCACTTCGAGGGACTGCGCATTGCAAAACCGCACGTGGCTCTGCTGGGCACACCAATGGCCCGCACGGGCAATGACGCTGCTGAAGGGCTCGTACTTCGGCATCGTGAAGGCGCCGCCCGACGTAAGCCGTATCGGCACAAAATCGGCCACACCTGCGCATCGGGAAGAATGAAGATGTCAGTTTTCTTCTTTTTATGTCTCTGTTTTCTCTACTTGCCGAGATGAAGAAGTGAGTTAGTTTGAATTATGTTGTAAATCGTAAATTGTGGGCAGTTTTGGTGCTCATGAGCGTAGTCAACGAATTTTATCTCAACCACGCACGCATAGTTTGCCTGGCTGCCTACAACACTGCTATAACTATAACTATAACACTGCTGCCGAAAGAGAACATGAGTGCCCTCCAGCACACCTCGCAGCATTCAGCGCACAGCTCAATCGCAGCAAGTCGCTGCGATCGTGTCCTGTCTTACTCACGACGTAATTTGCCAGTAGATTCTTCGTCTATTGAAACTCTCGCCTACATAACGTTGGTTCATCCCAAGCTGGAATATGCATGCGCAGTCTGGGACCCTCACATTTCTTATCTAACTAAAGCACTTGAATCAGTGCAAAACCGTGCAGCTAGATTCATCCATTCAGACTACTCTTACCATTCTAGTGTGACTGCCATGAAGTCAACAGCTAACCTGCCTGGCCTCGAGCTGAGACGCAAAATCTGCCGACTCATCCTTTTCCACAAGTTTTATCATTCATCCCTTGCAGATCTAAAACCAGCTCATCACGTGTCTCCTCGCATCAGTCACAGAAAAGCCGTTTATCCCCCCCACGCACGCACCACTGCGCACCTTCATTCCTTCTTTTCCCAGACTGCAGTAGACTGCAATGGCCTGCCTGCCGATGCCGCACTCCACACCAGCCCCGTCCATTTTAAAAAAGCCATCGAAAATGTTCTGTTTTAAACCCCATGTCATTCATTTCAGTTTCATTTTGTGTATTGTTTCCCCTCATGTAATACCCCTATTCAGGGGCATTTGAGGTGTACAAGAAATAAATAAATAATATGGCAAATCAAACAGAGAAACTCTTTGTGATCAGGCGTGGCTTCTATTTCTTCTCAAAATTTGTGCGGAACATTTCTATTGGCAATTCATCCTGCAGGGGCGAGATGTAGTAGGTCTGACATCAAAAGACTGGTCTTTATATTACTGTGTAGTTGTTTCAGTGTTAAGAAAAGGTTGCTGCTAGCATTCACTATCATTATCAGCAGACTGCGCACCAAAAGAGAGGAGTCCATTCATTATGCGAGTAAATACCGTGTATGATCATTAAACGATGATATTACACTCGGGGAATTTTTCCCTTTTCAGGCAATTTCAGGAATACAATTTGGCGGAGAGGGAATTTTTAAGGAGTTTCAGGCAGTTTTAAGAACCAAAATTATCTCACTTTTTTCCAAACTGGCAGAGTTTTCAAGCTGCTGCAGGAAAAAAGGACTGCAAATAGGGATTTTTGGGTTTAATTGAAAGAATTTTTGGTTGAGGCTTGAAACAAAGCTCTCATTACACATATGTGGTGTGTCGCCACAAATCTGAACATAACAAGTATGAAGTGGCCAGTATACTTTTCATAAAAAACCAGTGATCTACTCACCGATTTCCTCACATCCCACAGAGCCAAGCTCGTAGAAGACACGAATAACGAAGAGGAACAGTCGTTCGCGGCTGCCATGCTCTGTCCAGTAAGAGCGGTCGGGGTCGAAGTCCGAGTAGCTGGGGACTTTCATCTCCTGTGTCTCCACAGCCAGGACACGACCTGTATGGGCAGTAATCAGTGGAAGTGTGCCTGTGCACAATACTACACCCAACAACCCAATCCATATGCATTTCAAGCAATTGGAACCACCTTCCCACTTCAGTAACAACAACTATTAACTTTTTACCATTTCGAAATGCTTTACGCAATGCAACGGACCAGGAGTTCTCAATCTTTTAATCTCAAGGAACCCCAGTGACTTTTAAAGGGTGCTGGAAAGTGCTCACCCATACCACAAATTCACGCAAGGGGCTTATAAGCAGTTATATGGAAATAAAAATGATAGGTGTGACGTTAAGAGATCGTAAGCGGGCGGAGTGGGTGAGAGAACAAACGCGGGTTAATGACATCCTAGTCGAAATCAAGAGGAAGAAATGGGCTTGGGCAGGGCATGTAATGCAAAGACAAGGCAACCGCTGGTCCTTAAGGGTAACGGAGTGGATTCCAAGAAAAGGCAAGCGTAGCAGGGAGTGGCAGAAAGTTAGGTGGGCGGATGAGATAAAGAAGTTTGCGGGGATACGGTGGCCGCAACTGGCGAAGGACAGGGTTAATTGGAGAGACATGGGAGAGGTCTTTGCCCTGCAGTGGACATAATCAGGCTGATGATGATGGTGATATGTCAGATACGGCGGTAAAAAGAAAGAAAAATAGCTGCAATGAGATTACCCTAAAAAAATGGCAAAAAAAGAAAGGTGAAGGTTAAAGTTGTAATAATTATAGAATGCACTCTTTTCGCCGGTGAGGTGCGCTGTGGAGAAGGCATGCTATGGGGACTTCCCTACAAGCTCGAAGCTTCTACCCTGCCCTACCATGGGCGAATGTCCACTCGTAACCTTGCTGGTGAGTCAGACGACCTTGATTCCTTAGCGCATTTTATTACTAGCTGTTGTTATTGTTATTGTAGCAATAAATGCCTTGTTTGTGTCAGCCAGCGTGTCATTCTTTTGTTCCCCCTCAGAGCGAGGCCTGTCGTGGTCGGCGTGCGCTCGGTAGCGCCCGCGATCACAGGGTGGGGTCAGCGGTTTTGAACTGTGTCAGCCATGGTCAAGCGGTGAGAGCGTATTTGTCTCCCTATTACAGCCCCCACACATTACACTTTCTGCTTCAAGTTTCAAGTCGCAAGTGTGCTGACAGGTTCACAGATGGCAATCGTGCAACTGTTCTCACAGTGAGGCAGAAATGAAGCAAGACAAGCAGGGCGATCAGAGACAGCATAGCAGGTTTATTTTATGGCCATTAATTAAGAGAACGCTGCAATGTTGCAAAAGCTTTGAACATTGTTTTGAATATTTTTGAACCAGCTGTGCCTACCCGGTGCTGGCTGGTACGCAAGCTCCTTATTGTAACGCTCCAGAAGCTCTTGCAGCGTCTCAAACGTGGGGTTGCTGAACATTCCTGGTGGGGCTGTCTGCTCTGGGATCAGGTTGGCGTAACCCAGCTGCTGGGCAGGTCGGCTTTGGTCCAGTCGCGGCACCAGCCACAGCCTGTGCCAAAACAAGTCACTCAAGGTTAAAAGGAAAAATTCACAGGGACATCTAACATACTGATTTCACAAGCAGTTGCACTACAGCATCACCGCCGCAATTCACACTGGGTGTAATGGTACTCCGGCCGGTGGCCACAAAGGCACTGCACCCAGTGTACGTCTGAGCAGCCCTGTTTGCATCATCACACAGCGTTGCGTTGCATGTATGCGGGGTTTGTGGGGCAGGCGGCTTCACCTTGGGGCAGGCGGCTTGACAAGGCGGCTGTGGCGTGAGCAGCACGGACGGCACTCCCACTTACCTGGCTATCCCGGCTCTTTCTTGTGCAGTACCACTGGCCTCGTGTGAGCAACGTCGACTTCAGCGCATGGGAATCGGAGAATCGCATCGACAGTTATCGGCACGCCTGCGCACAAGCTACGCCTGGATAAGCTGTGACGTCAACGCATTTGCATCTATAAAACGTGACGACTGACCGGACGACTTTTTACAAGGCGGCTGTGGCGTGAGCAGCACGGACGGCACTCCCACTTACCTGGCTATCCCGGCTCTTTCTTGTGCAGTACCACTGGCCTCGTGTGAGCAACGTCGACTTCAGCGCATGGGAATCGGAGAATCGCATCGACAGTTATCGGCACGCCTGCGCACAAGCTACGCCTGGATAAGCTGTGACGTCAACGCATTTGCATCTATAAAACGTGACGACTGACCGGACGACTTTTTACAAGGCGGCTGTGGCGTGAGCAGCACGGACGGCACTCCCACTTACCTGGCTATCCCGGCTCTTTCTTGTGCAGTACCACTGGCCTCGTGTGAGCAACGTCGACTTCAGCGCATGGGAATCGGAGAATCGCATCGACAGTTATCGGCACGCCTGCGCACAAGCTACGCCTGGATAAGCTGTGACGTCAACGCATTTGCATCTATAAAACGTGACGACTGACCGGACGACTTTTTACAAGGCGGCTGTGGCGTGAGCAGCACGGACGGCACTCCCACTTACCTGGCTATCCCGGCTCTTTCTTGTGCAGGTTGGTGCTTTGAAAATTGTGACATAACCGCTCGTTCTGTACTTTAAAGCTGCTACGCCACTGCTGCCATTTTTTGCATGAAACTGTATTTGCATTGAAACCGCGTTCCTCGTGCAATCATGCCAAATAAGGATTTGCTAAGTGCGTTTGAAGATCTGAAGAATGAAATTAAAGGTGACTTGAAAGCTTTCAAAGAATCCCTTGAGCGGGACATCCGCTCAGAACTCAGAGACATAAAAAGCAGCCTGAACTTCATAAGCGAGAAGTACGATGAAATGAAAGATGACCTTAAGAAATCACTTGATGAAAATGAGCATCTGCGAAAGACGAATGAAGCATTGCAAGAGCGATGTGACTGCCTAACAACTCAGACTAAAATCTGCGAGGCACGCTTGGTGCAATGTGAACAATATTCAAGAAATGCTAACATAGAAATCAAAGGTATACCCGTTGAACCGGAGGAGGATCTAGCGGAAATCATGGGAAAAATCGGTAACGTTATTGGCGAAGAAATCTCGGCCTCAGACCTTGATGCATGTCATCGCGTTCCTGTGTATGGAAACCCTTCTGCATTTAACGTTGTTGCCCAGTTCGTCCTCCGCAAAAAACGCGATGCAGTCCTTCTAAAAGCGAGAAGCAATAAGAACCTTTCCTGCAAAGAACTTGGGTTCAAGGAAAAGACACAGGTGTATATAAATGAGCATTTATGCCCTGATCGCAAGCGTTTGCTAGCACTGGCAATCACAAAGAAAAGTGAGGCAGGCTGGAAATTTGTCTGGGTCCGTGGAGGTCAAATCTACGCACGGAAAATGGAAAAGAGCAAAGTGCTGAAGATTATGACCACTGAGGACGTGAACAAAATGACCTAAGTCAGTGCACTAAATCGATGGCTCCTCTTGAAAATGGAGAGTTATCATTTGCTTGCTCCGGTAGCTTTAAACAAGGTTGCCGAGGAACCAAGTCTGAAGATTTTCCATTTGAATTGCCGATCGGTGAACAACAAGAACGATGAAATACAGTCACTTTTCGACTCTTTTAAATTTTCCTTTGAAGTCGTAATGTTCACAGAAACCTGGTATCATGACGAATCGAACCATTTAATTTTAGAGGGCTACACGCATTTTACCCTCAATAGATCTGGCCGCAAAGGTGGTGGCGTTTCAATCCAAGTTTTGAATACTCGCGCAGTTACAGAGGTAAAACAGTTCACTTTATCTACTGCTGACTATGAAATGCAAACTGTTGAGCATGATCGCGAAGTTTACACTGTTTTATATCGCCCCCCAGACGGTAGTTTCGAGAAATGCCTTGATATGCTTGAAAGCCTTTTTGATTATGTGTCCACCAATCGACAATCACTGGTTTTAGCGGGTGACGTGAACGTTGACATGCAAAGCATCTCGACCAGACAAACAGAAATTATGTCCCTTTTTGATGCTTACGGACTTTCAAACCTTATCAATACTCCCACTCGCATAACCTGCTCTACATCTTCCTCTCTAGATATCATCGTTACTAACTCAGAAATTTCTAATGCAAAGGCTGGCACACTTCTATCAGACGTAAGTGACCACGTTCCAACTTTCGCTTTCATTCCTGCTGCAAGGTCCAATTCTGCCCGACAAAAAGTTTGCAATAGCTATCAGCGCATAGATATGATAACCCTGGAACGCTTCCGAACGGATATGTGTGCAGCTAGATGGGATGATGTGATGCGCTCAAAGGATGCGAATGACGCATACAGCATCCTGGTTAAGAAACTAAAGGCTGTGTACGATAAATGCTTCTTGGTTGATCGTCCTCGCAAACAAAAAGCTAAAAAGCCGTGGTTAACGCAAGACCTACTGCGCAAAATAAAGGTTAAAGAAAAGTTGTTTGCACAGTTTATTAAATCCCGCGACCCGTCAAAGCTAGAGAAATATAAGAAATACCGCAATTCTCTTAACCGAGAGCTGAAATCCGCGAAGTTCAATTACTACAACAGCACTTTCTCATCCATGTCTGGTAAAAATGTGAGTGCGAAATGGTTCCAACTAAACAAACTCTTAAACCGAAATCCCAAATCTCCTGTTACCTCAGTAATGAAAGACGGCATCGTTATTACCGGAGACGATCTCTCAAATGCATTTAATGAACATTTTTCGAGTATCACAAAAACCCTACTTTCTTCCACCGCACCGAATCCCGGCTACGCTTTGCAAACACCAATTGTTGCCGAGTCTATATTCCTTTTCCCCACAACTGAAACTGAAGTCGTAACAGTTTTTAGCAACCTAAAATGTAGCAGTGCAGAGGACAAAGATGGATTCCGCATAAAACCTTTTAAGTTTATTATTGACTTACTTGCTGTACCGTTAACTCACATTTACAACATTGCTCTCGCTACAGGGATCTTTCCGACAGAAATGCAAGTCGCTAAAGTTATTGCCATTCATAAAGGAGGCGACACATCAGAATTATCAAATTACCGGCCGATCTCGATCCTGCCTGTGTTATCAAAGGGTTTAGAAAAAATTATGTGTTCCAGAATAACTAAATTTTTAGATAAGCATGGTGTCCTATCTGACCAACAGTTTGGCTTTAGGCCTAAAAAATCGACAGAGACAGCTTTGATTAAACAAAAAGAACTAATAGTTGAAGCCTTTGAGAAGAAATGCCTGGTCCTTGGCATTTATGTCGATTTTTCAAAAGCCTTCGACTTGCTCAACCATAATCTGCTGCTGCAAAAACTGGAACACTACGGAATTAGGGGAGTCACTTTGTCTCTGCTCAAATCATACTTAGCTCATCGCAGACAAATGGTTTCTCATAATAACAAGTTATCTAGCCTTGAGCCACTTCTCTCTGGTGTTCCCCAGGGCAGCATAATGGGGCCCTTACTTTTTCTTGTTTACATTAATGACATCTTTTCTACCCCTGCCGTTGACCTTGTGGGCTTTGCTGATGATATTACAGCACTGTTGTCGGGTAGCACAGAAGCCGAATTATTTTCGCGAGCAAATAAGTTTCTGGAATATCTTCACGAGTGGTCAAGAAATAATCATCTAAAAGTTAATTCTGAAAAAACGAAGGCCGTCTTATACCGAACAAGAAACAAAACTGTTCACACCAATTTCACCCTATCATTAGGAGGCAAAACAATTGCAATCGTGAAAAACATAAAATGCTTAGGAGTTATCTTCTCAGAGTGTCTCACCTGGGACGAACAGGTCAATCATGTTCGGAAAAAACTGAATCGCTTCAACGGTCTTATTTGCCAACATAGGGACACAATTCCGTCTCGAGTAAAGGTCCTCATTTATCAAGCATTCTTTCTCCCATCACTGACTTACTGTCTCACAGTTTGGGGAACGACGACCCAGCACAACATATCCAAACTAATAACAGTACAAAAGCGGGCAATTAGACTCATAGCAAACGTATCGAGGCAGACCCACACACATCCATACTTCATTAAATTTGGCATTCTAAAGTTCACTTCTTTGTTTCCTTTCAGATTGCTATCAATGTACAAAACTGCGGTTTTTACTAACAATGAAACCACTCTCTCACTTCTAAAAATGTCTCGCTATTCAACCGTCTACGATACCCGCTCTCATTTTCCTTGGTCACTGCCTCTTTGTCGGACCAAATACGGTATGCAATCTTTATCTTTTATTCTGTCGAAATACCTAAACATTTTAGAAAATAACAACATATCGCTAAAATGCATCACGGTAAAGAGCTTAAAAACCATTTTGTATCTTTTTGAAGACATTTAATTACAACTTGTTCCGAACTGTGATTAAAGCTGTAACACGTGTGAATTCTGCTGTTGTACACCTGGTTGATGTGATGCTTTTGGTTTTTTTGAGTATTTATGACGCTTTTTGTTGTGATTGTGATACTAATGTTTAAGTGCCACTGTAGATATTATATTCATGTTGATACTTTATTTATTGTTTTCGAGTGCCTCACCTGTAGCTGTCTTGTAAACTAACAACTGAGGCAATACGTTGCCTCAGCAGTGTGGGCGCAGGGTGCCTCTCAAGCTGCATTCAAGCAGCTTTTTTCCCTGCGTCCTCTCTCTCCCAGTAATACTTGTACTTGTACCACTGTAATACTTGTAATACTGTAATACTGTAAGTAATACTTGTACCACTGAGAGCGAGAAATAAACTTCAACTTCAACTTCAACCTGACTGGTGCCATGAGCTGTCCCAGCAGCACCAAGCAGAGGTCCCCGTATTTTGCGTTCTCTCGCAAAGAGAACGGTCCTAAAAAGAGCGCTTCGCAGAGGCAGTTGCAAAGTTCTATTCAGAGCATTTAGCTGTATTCTGCCTGTAGATCAGTTTACGTTAGCGAATCGTAGATTTTCAAGGTCTTAAGCTTCCCAAGTGCATTTTACGCATCTTTAACCCATTAGGTATTGAAACTCCCTTGGACGTCCTGCAGATGTCCAGGATGTCTGCAGGATGTCCAAGGGAGGTTCAGTGCCCATCGGGTAAGCTCTGTGGAATGGAGTTAAATTGTAGTGAGGAGGCAGTCAGTCTCACCTTTGCGTTGATCCATCAAGTGGTCTTTACAGTGGTTTCTGCCCAATGTAAGGCTTTGGGTGAAGAACTGTGTGAAGTTTTAGTGTTGCATTCAGGATTCCACAGTGTATGAGTGCTCGAGGAGTGCACTTACTCCACTTACCTAATGCCGCTACAGTAGCTATAGTGAATTTACTACTTCAGGGAACGAGAGAGCGCAGCAGCGAAGGCTTGAAGATGTGAAATAATTCTTTACATTTTGTTGAGCATTGATCTTTCACTATACATAATATTGCCCTTCTAGAAACGTGTCAATTTTGCCGAAGTATACCCTGCGTCTTACTCAATATTTCTTACAATAAAATAAGAAAGGGGAACAAGTTTCAAGGTCCTTTTTTTTGGTGAAAAAAAAAACTGCATCGATGTTTAGTCATCAGTGAATACCTTCAAGCTAGTAGTGAGAAAATATTGAGCCGCACGATAAACGCCCTGCCAAGTAAAATGATGTTATCCTAAAATAAAGGCAACACTCAGCTTAAAAATCAACTTAAGAAGTCACGAAAATAATAACCGTTTACTACAACATTATGCACTCGAAATCTCTCTGATTCGGCCTTCCTTCCGCATTTTACATTAAACATGTGTGTCACACCTTAATTTACAGAAAATGGCATAGCTCACTCCTACTGCTGTGCTTTCTCAGCGGTAGGCCAGCATAGAATTTGTGAATATATATGTTCATTTTTGTAAAAGGAAACAAGGAGGACACTGAAGAAATAAAGACAAAAAAAGCTCTGTCAAGACATGTATGAAGTGATGGAACAGACACTAACCGATGCCGAAACCTGGTTGACTGTACTGGCCATACAGTGTCAATATTCACTCCCTCTCTCAAAAGTTGAAATCATGCCAGGCTGTCCTCAACTTATCCTCCATAAAGAGAAATTTTTTGCTAACCAACAGGTAATTGAAAATTGAATGGAGAAATGCTGTTCACAGTTCTTGAATCCATTTTGCTCTCCTAGCCCGAAGCTCAGCCCAACAAAAAGAAAGAAAAGAAAAGAAAATTCACATCACACAAGGGAATCGTGGAGTTTAAGTCAGCTATGAAATAAAGTTATCTGGCAGAAGGGGGTGGTGCTGGCTAGAGTTTGCATATGCCCATGCTCATAAATGGAGACATCCAAGCACAAAAATATCCGACAGAGAAAAGGAGACGCTCCCTCAACTGAGCCTGCACTGTCTGTCACTCTATTTTCTGTCATTTAAAATTTAGAAAATCTGAGTTTTAGTCATCACACACAAACACAGTGCCCTTCGTAGTTGCAACAACTGTTGGCTCCATTGGCCAGACCACATCTGAAGCTTACACCCTCCAGCAATTACGGCAATGTACAATGTAGAAAGAAAATATGGGAATATGGAAAGAAAAATGATAGGTGTAACGTTAAGAGATCAGAAGCGGGCGGAGTGGGTGAGAGAACAAACGCGGGTTAATGACATCCTAGTCGAAGTCAAGAGGAAGAAATGGGCTTTGGCAGGGCATGTAATGTGAAGGCAGGATAACCGCTGGTCCTTAAGGGTAACGGAGTAGATACCAAGAGAAGGCAAGCGTAGCAGGGAGTGGCAGAAAGTTAGGTGGGCGGATGAGATAAAGAAGTTTGCAGGAATACGGTGGCTGCAGCTGGCGAAGGACAGGGTTAACTGGAGAGACATGGGAGAGGCCTTTGCCCTGCAGTGGGCGTAGTCAGGCTGATGATGATGATGATGACAATGTGGAATCACTGTTCAACAAAAGATTGCCTCTCGAAGATGTAGAATTTTTTTTTTTTTCTGTAAACAAAACCACCAGAGAAATGTGTGCCAGTCCACAAAAAAAGCTGCAGGACTGCCGTCTTCAGCCTCATTTGATTTCCTACACAGCCTATGCCATGAATGTGGTCCAGCAAAGAAGTGAGCATTTAGTGGTGCTACACAGAGTGTGATCACCAAGTACTTATGTTCAAAAACACTTTCCTTTACTTTTTGTGCTTTGAAGGTGTCTACGGAGTAATAGCACATGTGGCCATTACAAAAACCAGAGTAAGCAGTATAAGGTGGCTGTGAGCATAAGCAATTTATCTGTACAGATTCTCAGTCATTCAGTACAGATCGTCCTCAGAGTTGTTTACAACAACGCTGCCAGTAAGTCCGAGCTAGACCTAGTGGTAATGTCTTTCTCATTCATCCTTACAGCTAACCATCCCAGTCACGACTGCAGCACTTCAACGGACACGAAATTCAAAAATACTGTTTTAACCCTTTCAGGCGCCAGTCATCAGTTCAATTGGACTGATATATTTTTCGGCCTAAACAGCATATACGGGCCTCAAGAAAGCCAATTCGTTAGTTTTCTCAACTGAAAACACCGATGATCCATATAAAAAAATTGCATACAAACTGTAATATTAAAATGCTACAATTTATGAAATCAATGCCCTAGGAATCATGGAATAATTTTGCACTCCGAAGGAGCCCATGATGCAAGAAATTCAGGAAAAAAATGTGCATCAGTACTGATGGCAGGATCTGTCAGCAAGGAACTGGCTGAATATGTGCTACCACGCTGACCGTTTTATGAATTCTGTATCTGCTAGTTGGCATAAAAAGGCATCCTATTTTCAAGGTAAACGACGAAAAATTTGCCCGAAATGATTAAATTAGTGCTAGCTAGAGTAGTACACTCTCTGCGAGTTCACAATCTGCACAATCGTGTACAAAGCATCTTAAAGGTTATGGTGAAGGGATGGGGCAATAAAATGACACTCCAGTTTATAGTGCTCAAATCTTCAAACAAAGCCTCCGGTGAATATGTTAGGCCTTCCAAACGACGTTCAGAAACAATGGCTTTGAGCTTCCATCTCTTCCGGGCTACTTTAGAGCTGTTTCAGGCATGCCTTTGTGTTTCAGGCATGCCTTTGTGGTGTTCGCAAAGTGCTTTATAGACATATGTGCCACAAGTAATACCTAGTTTTTTAAACAGTTTCTCAATGCCCTTTGGGTCAGCAATAAAGACCAAAACGGCCAAAGCTGCTGCTGTCTCCGCAGTCACCAAGGATGCTAACACAGTTTTCGGACATCTCTTCCATGTCAATTTTGCGTCCTTTAGTACCGTGGAAGTAAATTCATGTTTGTCAGCCTCTTATACAGAGGAAAGAGCTCGTCAGCGGCGTCTCTGCTGAATGCAGGCCAATGAGCTCATGGCACTGATAACTTTCCAGCAGTAGCAAGGGTGTAGGGGGGGGGGGGGGGGGTTATGGGTCTTCAGCCCCCCCCCCCCCCAAAAAAAATTTTCGAACTGTCACCGACCGCAGCATGGCCCAAGTATATATCGCGACTACTGCTATCATAGTTTTCTTCTTGCCTGGATCGTCTGTCTTTCCATGTGTGTAAAGTTTACTATCTCTGATTGCACAACATGTTTATTTGCCTTGTTTGACACGTTATATACAGTGACTTTTGCTTATATACATTGATTTAATGGAGACATACGTGTATTTAAATATGTTGTTGCGAGTTTCTGTGTACATATACAGTGACTTTGTTTCCAGTGGCACTTTTTTGTCCTTTATCAAGTTGTAACTTCGCCTTTCTAATACTCCGTTTTATCTTCGCACTTGTAATGTATATTTTGCAGAACTCCTCGTTTATACATGTGCTCGCTGTAGCGACTAAAATTTAGGTGCAATTACTCGCAATACACCACCGGTGACAGCTGCTGCTACGCAGTACAATGGAACGAAGGACAGCGACTTTAAGATTTTTTCCCTGGCCGTTGCATATGTACAAAAATGAACGACAAATATTCATTCCTCTACTTGCTAATTTCATGGCCTTTACGTTTTTCATCTCAGCGGCATGCACTGCACTGCTGGTTTCGAACTGATATAGTTCTAGACTTCGTGTGATATTTTCTTTAGTTATTAAATACGCAAAAACATGGAAGCATTGGTATCAGTTATGTATGCCACGATTTTTAAGACATACAAAAAACACATATCGCGCACTTGTCTAGACAGTAGGTAGTGTTATCTAATACACAATGGCATTGTCAATGCCAGTGTAGTTATTATTCTTGCGTTTGATCCCTCCACAAATTCTATGAGGAGGCAGAGCTGCAACATGAGCCCCTCCTGGACAAAATTTCTGGCTACACCACTGAGCAGTGGATAGGGTCTTCGCACACTCGAATAGATGCAAATTCTCATGTCTAGAAGAGAGATCCGCACAGAACTTTTCGAATAAATTCTTGAATAGCGCCGGAAAAAAAAAAAGTGAGAATCTGTAAATAGCTTTCTCTATGCAAAATTTGTCGTTCTTGCCCTGCGTGCCCCATTAAGGCACAAAAATAGAAGCAATGCATACACGTACCTGAGACCCCTCATGTAGCAAGTGGTATACTCTCCATGCTCGCAATAAGTCATGCGCTCAATGTTGATCGACTTGGATGCCTTGAACTCGACACTTTCGCAAGTCTTCACCTCCCACGTGCAGTTCTGCTTCAGCCAGTCATTGGCCCGCGGCATCAGCACCCTGCGGTATGTAAATTGCACGTCATGTACAGGTGAGTATACAACAATTACATCGATATTATACCGCGTGTTTCAAATTTATTTAATACAAATTTTTTTCTAAAAACCATGAAAAATACTTTGGTGTGGTCTGTGCAGGTAGATTGTATGACAATGCAGACATTATATATTTATGTGCTAAAGTGCAATCAAAAGACTATAAATTATATTTTGCTTTTAAACTATAAAACCATATTGCAAAATTAAAGACCGCCACCATCGATGGCATTATTAATTAAAAAAGACCAGCGCTTTAGACGAGGACACAGAAACAGTGTAGGAGTACACAAGACAAGCGTTAGCCTTCTTTAATTAATAATGTGCAACCAACTATCCCAGCCTTAATTCAGCCTTGATCGATGGTGTGGCGAGCTCGATTTTTAAAACGTATATAGCAACTGTCGGCGTAGTTACATTATCACAATGACGGTTCTTGACATTTAAAACGCGCTGGTTCACTGTTCTGCATTTGTTTTAACGAACGAAGAGCCATGCACACGTTACAATTAAGTACACGTGCGCGCAACAAAACTTTAAATGCTGATGCAGTGGTTCGTTTATAATTCTGCACAACAGCATTTCTTTTTCTTGTTTCTTGTAAACCACAGAGCCTGCAGTCGCAACAGTCCACAGCTAGAGCAAGAGTTTTTTTAGAAACGATATAAACGCGTGTACTATCCAAGGCCGCGGTCTAGCAAACAGCTCAAGGCAGTCTCCACCGCTTGTGACCTCGACTTGGACGAAACAAGAACAGAAACCAGTTGAGCACGCGTGCAGGCAGCCCTGTAGCGTCAAATAAACAGCTTTACTGCAGCAATGCAAGAATCGAAACTAAACTAAACGCACTAATACGGAACCGCACACACGCTGTGCGTACTTGACTCGTTTTACTAGAGTCGCCGAATAACTGTGGGATAGAGCGCGCTCTCCTAGCGGTTTTTCGCAGGACGCGCTAGCAAAACGAGTGAAACATGGCTCGAATCGAAAGGAGAACTTCACCTGAACGGCTCGAACTTGGGCGAGCTGGTGAAACCACCCGGATCAATACAGTACGGCAAGAAGTCCACGAAAGTCAGCGCACCGCCCGGAGATGCATGCTGCCGGGTGGCCTCGTTGTACGACGGCGGAAAGGACGAGATGTCCGGGTATTCGACGAGCGGGGGAGACATCTCGCCGCAAATCCACTGACTTTTGCCGCGCTCGGGCTCGGACGACAGCAGAGGGCGAGCGTCGATAACCAGCGATCGGCAAAAGCGCACTTCACGCCGCGACGACACGCGACACCACCGATTGTTTACTTAGACGAGCGAAGGTAAATGTCACGGGAGGCGACAGTCGGGAACGCCAGCGCCCATCCCACTCGGGTTAGCCAAAACGTTTGTGACGTAACCGACGACGTCCAGGTCACGTGCTGTTCACATCGTGCTCATTCGAGAGAGCGGTTTTTTTGAGGCATGCTTTATGCACTTCGGAATACCGGAAGAATACCGGCCTCGCGAAAGATCGTGGAACCGTTCTGAGCAGGGAAGTTCGCTGGAAGCGCATTCTAAAAACCTAAGTTCGCACACTCGCGACAAAATGCGCGTCATAGACTCGTAGTCGTGACTTTTTGATTGCGACAGATGACGTGCGAGTCGGTGCGGCGTAGCATTTATATTGGTGTCTTCTGGGTCGAAGTTGTCTTTGGAGGTGCTCGCAAGCGAGCCCTACGTGCGGATGATGCGTGGGAGAAATGATTGGCGATGGCGTAAGGTGCTGTAGGGTGTGCGTACGCCAGGGGCGCCGGATCACCCTGACCAGTCCGCCGGATCCGAAGGTCAAGCGGGTGATCACCAGAGCCCGATGGGAAGCCGATGGGCTACCAGTGGATTCCCGCATGTCCCTGCAGGGGCGAGTAGGGCGCGCGGCCAGCCCTGTGGAAAAACCGCGTAAGCTACGCGCCGCTGAGCTCAATCGTATGGGCTCGCATGCAGCACGTGCAAGGCATCCGTTCCAGCGACACGGATATAGATGGTGCGCCGCGTTCTGTATACACAGCATCATGTGAGGAACGGATGTAGTCTAATCAAGCTCTCATTTCGGCTGGCAGCTATCTGCAGGCAAGCCTGGTCTCTTTTCCCGGTGGCAACGTCCCAGGGATATCCAAATCATAGCCAAAAACCCTAACACCTTTGAATACTTGCGAGGGATTCCGCGGGAATCTTTGTCTGGGATGTTCTGACATATGTTATCCGGTCGATATCACGTTTGGGTGATATATGGACACTAATATAATATGCATAGTCTTTCTGTAGAGATGTCCTAAGCCCGTTTTACCCAGTGGCAAGGGCTGGGATACTTTTTTTCTTAAATTTTCTTCTTAGTCCCAAAATAATTTGTGTAGAGATGTCCTGACTCATTATCCTGTATCCCGTGTGGGTGATATATCAGACATTTACTTGAACGTCTCATTACGTTTGCGTAATGTGCGCGCCAAAGGTGGCAGAGTGGACTCTCATGTTTTTCTAACAGAGGGCATCTGCAATGTGGTCCGCTCATTTTCATATTTTGTTTGTGTCTTCACAGATTCATAAACTGAATTACACAATATTGCTTAATGTGCAAGAGCCGCTGGCTCCAAGAGGGTCTTATATTTGCAGTATATAAGCTCGTAGAAATTTTTCGTTCTGTGGATGTACACTCAACATGCTGGTGATGCATGACTTCTAGCTGTAACATTTAGGTTGATCCGTGTTTCGCAAATGCTTGTTTTTTGACATGTTCACCCTAGCAGTGTGTGATGTTATGTAGATTTCATTCATAAAAATGTCAGCACTGGGCCAAGCAACTACACCATTGCAATCAGCTGTAGTCATTTCTTTCTTCACGTCTAAGGCACAGAAAATGTAAATTAGGCTTTGCGAATATTTTTCGTGTGGGCCAAGCAAGTTTTTCTCTTCGGCCCTTAAAAATCCCCAGGGAAATTTACCATTATTTGACCAAATTCCTACAGACCTCCTTTGGATACAGCAAGTGTGGTGTGAGGGATGTCCGCAGGAGTTTCTCTGCACTTCCTGGGGATATCCGTACGTCCCTTCAAGATTTCGCAGGAACATCCCTTGAATGTCAGTGTTGTCACTGGGTTCCAACGACTGATTTGTAACAGTGGGCGGAGATTCAGTGAGCTGGTTTTGTTTGGACCTTGCAGCAATGGCATCAGTATCATCTCTCAAGAAGATATCAGAATGGGCCTAAAGAATGAACAACTATGAAGAGCTGGTGGAGGAGATAAAGGCTGTTTTGGGTCTAGCACGGCCTCTGGGCAACACCGTTAAAGGGAAAGCCTGGTGGTCTAAGAAAGAGGTAGATGCAATCAGAGAGTGGAAAAAGGCCAGTCGGAGACGTCGCCGACTAAATAAATCGGATGGCACTAATGCTGTAGTCCAAGCATGTAAAGGTAAAGCAGCCGAGTTATAATTCAGGTGAACATCTGTTTCCTGAACAAACGTTAATTGCTTGACCTCAAGAAGGCAGGCCAGAATGCCGCACAATGTTTTTAGAGACAGATTAATTATATACGCTGGTACGCATAGGCCACTCCTAGGTGGACTTCAAAAATCACCTGATCATCATGCATCTGGAAGAGGGACCAGCTTGTGTGCCGCTCCTGGAGGAATGATTTGATTTGATTTATTGGGGTTTAACATCCCAAAGCGACTCAGGCTATGAGAGACGCTGTAGTGAAGGGCTCCGGAAATTTCGACCACCTGGGGTTCTTTAACGCGCACTGACATCGCACAGTACACGAGCCTCTAGAATTTCGCCTCCATCGAAATTCAGCCGCCGCGGCCGGGATCGAACCCGGATCTTTCGGGTCAGCAGCCGAGCGCCGTAACCACTGCGGCAGGGCCCTGGAGGAATGGCTGCAGGCATCTAGGTAACAAGGTAGACTGAGTGGTGAGTTGGCCATGCATAATATGTGAATGAAGAGCAGAACATCAAAACAATGCATAGGAAAGGTGAGGGACTTCTTCGCGTTCTAATACTATATCCAGAAAAGCTTATTTTAGTGCAGTAGTCATGTTACTATGAGATGACGCTATTTTTTAACAAATGGCACACAGACATGTATTCGTATGTGCTCACAGTGTGTTAATTCGCACTTAAGCAGTGGAGAGTAAATGTACAGGTGCAGACATAAGTAAACAGAACACACCATTATGTTTTAAGTGCAATCACGCCTTCCCTGTCGGAAACGAAGAAACATAGCTTGCTCATGACAAAGCGCACTGGCGTGCCTTATCAGCACATATGGACCATAGCTGCCAATTTAAATTGGGCAACAGATGAAAAATGTAAGAAGGCAATAGCTTGCTCGATTTACTTTTATCTGCACCTGCACGTGGCCACATGAGCATAACCATAACCACCAAGACACCACAGCGGCAGTGACAGAAGGGTCGCATCCAATACGGCTGTGGGCACAATTTTTTTTTCATTACACTGGTTGTGCAGAGACAGAATTTTTGAAGCAGCGCATCTTGCAACTGACGTTGCGGTGAGCACAAATGTTTTTGGAGTGTGTAGCCTGGATCCTCTTAGTGTTCTGGAAGGGATTTTTGGCACATTACATCTCATGTCACTGATAAGTAGCAAATCTGTATTCATTGACATCAAGGCTGACATGCTGCCATGTGTTCCATGGCCCAGATGTATCCAATGACAGTACACATACTTCCTTTTGAGCAACCTGACTGGCACAGTTTGAAGTTTCACAAGATATTTCACTTCAGTTGTATTAAACCTGCTCCTCAAAGCCCCAAAAAACATCTCCTCTAAGCCTCTATCATTCGAGTAAAAAATAAAACATTGAAAGCAATTGGGAATTCCAACTGGCTCCAAATAGACTCAATTGGACATAGGGATCCAATTGGTTGATCCAGTTGTATTATGCAAGCATGCAACAGGTCTGTTTTGTTTTGAATAATTACAACAGGAAGTTCAGTGTGTGATCAGCAAAGAACTCCGTAGGAAGGGGCACACTTCAGAAATGCACGTTCACACTTAGGCTTAAACTCTTCCATAATATTTACTTCCAAAACTGGTATTGATCGTGATCAGTATTTGTTTCAACCGGACTACATTTCCAGCAAAAAGGGATCACACATTCACAGTGAAAGAAATAAAATGTACAGCATATTTATTAAAAATGACATTTTCCCTGAAAGCAATTAACGAATGGAACAAGCTGCGCCGAGAGGTTGTGCGCACAATGTCTAACGAATCATTTGCCTCATTGTTGTGATATTCATACTTTTGTTTGTTGGTATCAAATTATGCTGCCCTTTATTCTCTTTTTACCTAAAACTGTGTTGTACTGCTTACATTGTAACTCCCCTCCCTCCATTGTAATTCCAAACAATGCACTGTGGGTAAAGTGACAAATAAATAAAAGCTGCTGCAGGGGTCAGCAGGTGCGCTTTCGTTGGCCTTGCTACATCGGGTACTGTGGTGCATGGGTCAGGTTACCCAGAATCCAACATTTGAGGTGCATTGAACAGCATCCGCTGCAGCATCATGCCAGGTGCGATATAATTTCCTCTCTTTTGCCGCCAAATCCTAAGTAGCTCGCAGAAATCGCAGCAGGCCTCCAGTCGCCTTGCGTGGCCGTTTCTGCAAGCACAATGGATGCAAAAACAGTTGTCCAGCACGCAGAGGATATTCTTGCTCCATCTCTGCACGGTCATATTCGTGTGAATGTGACGCAGCAATGGCTACGGCTGTTTGCCGCAACTACTGCTGCAAGGGTAATTCTGACGTTGTGCTTCCGTATTTGCCACGGGATAATAAGCTTGATCACCACTTCCAAAGCAGCAAACAATATACCGGGTGATTCAGCAAACACTTTCAAAAATTTTTATCAGTAGGCTTTTTGTGGTAAAAATATGGCTTTTGCAGCGCAGTGTTACCAGTGTTGGCGGACACCAGAAAAGCGGTGTATTGTCTTAAGTAGTGAGCTGGTTAACTAATTTTTAATATTTAACTTCTTAACTAGCAGAGTTAGGCGCCTAGTTGCAATTAGAGATTTGTAGCCGGTTGTTACTAATAGCTATATCAGTTTTTAGAATTTCGAAAATGCGGTTACTTTCGCCGCTGTGACTCGACAAAATCTGGCTGCATCATGCAAAGATACATCGGCTTTTGAAAGCATGCAGGCAAAGCAACCCCTCCAGTGCACGTAACTAGTCGAAAAAGCCAAATTTCGTCGAGCCACAGCTCCAACGCTAATCGCGTTTTCTAATTTTTAAAAACTGATATGGCTATTACTAAAGACCGGCTAAGAATCTCTAATTGCAACTAGGGGCCTAAGTCAGCTAGTTAAGAAGTTAATTATTAAAAATTGGTTAACCAACTTACTACTTAAGACGATTCACCAGTTTTCTGGCGTCCGCCAACACTGGTAATACTGTGCCGCAAAAGCCATATTTTTATCCCAAAAAGCCTGTCTATGAAAATTTTTGAAAGTGTTGGCTGAAACACCCGGTATCTTAATTAGCGGTAACACTTCCTGAATCTTTATAGTTCATGATGCGTTATTGCTAAAAAGAAACTAAAGAACCTGCATTACTGCAGAGGCTATGTGCATCCATTCGTTTCGAGAGGAAGTTGTCGAATGGAAGATACTCTCTTCACAGAGACATCTTTGAGTGAGCAGCGATGCACAGTTCACGGAGAAAACAGAGGCAGTAATGCTGCACAAGCATTTGCCTGGCTTGGATTTCAAAACAGTGCATAGCATGAATATCTTAATATCCAATTATTCATGAATTTTGGAGGCTGGTGACGCGACAAGACAGATACCTGTGCTCTAGTGTCTGAGAGGATGAGGTGCGTCACCATTATCCGGTCAAGTGCCACGGGCGATATGACACAAGCCTCTCTTGTAACACCAGTGGCTACCATGAGACAACGCTATAGGTGTCACTAGCCGTGTGATTTTTTTTCCGTGTCCCTATCAATCTTCAAGAACTCTGTGAATGCCACAAAATGATGTAAGATCCGCAATGAGCTCTTAGCAGCACCCATCAAAAACACTTTATTGTACACATTTGCACAGTCAGTTCACTATGCTGCGCTCAAGAGCTCCCTTTCATCACTGAGGGGGAAAAAAAAAAGAGATTCTGGGATACTATCGGTAAATCTATAAGAACAACAAGAATCTGCACTCCTATTGCAACAGTCCATAGTGCAGAAGTATCGCAGAAGTATTTTGGAGATTTAACAAAATAAAACAATAATAGAGTCACTGTGACATGGCTTCTATAAAATGAACTTCACTTCGCACAATATAAACAAAGGCTCCAGCAAAGTGAAGTACCAGCGTAAGAACACACACCCAGATACGAAGCCAAGTTCCGACGGGACCATCTTCAGGCGACACCATTTTCGGTGCAGCTGGATGGCCGGGGGTGGCCGAACCGGACTTGACAGAAAGCAATTGTCACGTAGCCACTGAGTGCAGTGACTGGGATGAAAGTGGAAAACATTCACCCACGACCTTTCCGTTTTAAGAAAGCCCACCATTCGAGAACAGGGTGGCTTGGCTTTGCCAATGATCGGTACAGCTGCAGAAGCTTAATGATGATGCTTGAGTCCAAGGTTATCTGTTGATCAAGCCTGAACTAGTTGGTACTTAATTGAGCAAACTGGGAACCAAGAAAGTACAGGGGGCAAGGGAACACGCAAGGAGCGCTTTGAACTAAAGAAGAACGGGGGAGATCGCAGGGTTGTTATATGCGAACAATGCAAGCCAGCAGCGATTGAAAAGAAGGAGAGGATCGGGGAATAGTGGTTCATTAAAAGGGGCAAAGTGTTTTTCTTAATGGTTGTCCCACTGAGTCTCCGCTTTTGACTGACAGCTCTACAAAACTCGCAACGCAGTGCAGTGCACACAAACGGAGCCGCGGACAGCAGCATGATGGCATCAATGTACATTGTCTGTTCCGCTGTAGCGTGACTGCATTGGAAGTTGCATCTTAGGAAGGTCAGACAGTTCGTGAAAAAGTGCCCCAAATGTGAACGCATGTGTACAGTAGTCGGTGACTGACTTTCAAGTCGCACTGATGGAACTCATCGGCAGGTACTATAAATACAATCACAGGAGAATCCACGGCATCCCCGGGCTACGACTCACCAGCACGCCTTCACAACAGAAGCTACGTTGTCTGCAACTTTCGCCACACATAATGAGAAAACATACATCAAGTTGCACACAAATACATGCTTCTTCTGAAATCAAGAAGGCAGGGCACCTAGGCTTTGACCAGAGTCACCATTGTCACATCTTTTTCTAGTCACGCCAACTGTGTCAGTACCACAAGGACTACCTCCTGTCACGTAAGTTAGCTGGAGTAAAAATCTTCACCATTGTATTCCGCTTCATATTCATCCCGCCGTTGTGGGACAAATTAAGCAAGAAAGCACTAAGAAGTAAAATTGTTTTTCTTCATGCTTGGTGGAAGCAGCGACACATTATATCTTTACAATAAAGGAACAGTACGATATGAATAGCATTAGTATGCGCTCAAGGCAGGTAGGAATACACAACAAATAGACAACAATGCCATCAGAAATACAATGCAGCAAACTCTGAGGGGAACACATTTGAATAAAAGCACATAAAATTGTGACAAGGGTCATGTAACAGAAAGCAAAAGTATTGATACGATTCCTACCAACAGCACTACTGCCTTCAGCAGATCCGAAAAAAAATTTGTTCTGGTGGCAGAATTAATAAAATAGGATGCCTTTCAATGCTAAAAAGGAGATTCAACTGGAACACATACTCGTTAATAATTATAGAAGTTTGTACAGAATCTGAATCTTCCTTTTTCTTTTTAATTCAAGCACTTGTCATACAGCACAAGCTTGGGTTCCTATATTATATAGAATCTTCCCACCACAACAATAACGTCAGAGCAAAAAAAGAAAAAAAACTAGGACTCAATTTAGTAAGGCATCTGGCACCACTACAGTAAAATACATGTTCGATGCACATGGATATGAGCTGGATCAAGTCTGGAAAAGCGGGCAAAACAGAAATAAAAGCAGTCTGTCTGTCATACATTCTGTTCACACTGGCAGTGTACATTAGAGCAAAAGTATAGGTAAAAACCTAACAGGATCGATTTAACTTGGGAAACAACTCTGCTATATCCAAGTAGCGTGTGTATAGAAATGCTTGACGAGATAAGAAGGCAGCATAGAAAATGTGCTTTATATATTAATTTCTGACAAGCACAGATGCTCGACATTCTGTTTCATGCAACATTCTTACTTACACTTCCTCTCATGTCTACCTAAGAGGCACCACAAAGCTATACGAGGGGGTACCCAAAAGGAACTGGACTTATCTTTGTTTGAACTTATTTGTTCACATTTTAAGCACAGACCTTCAATCTCCTTCAAAGTATTCCCCACTTGCAATGATACGCTTGTCGAATCTTTCATTCAATTTTTTCAAAACATTGTTTAAATTCATCTTTTGTGATGCTTGACAGTGCCTCCGTCGTTTTTTTCTTCACCTCAGCAACATCAGCGAAACGCTTTCCATTCACCTATTTTTTCATTCTAGGAAGCAAAGAAAGTAGCACGGGGCAAGGTCGGGAGAGTGTGAGGGTTGAGGAATAGGGGTCATGCCATTTTTGCTCCAAAATTGTCGTAGAGACAGGGCTGTGTGAGCAGGGGCATTGCCATGATGAAAAAAACCAGTCACGCGACTGCCACAAATCTGGCCGCTTCCACCACATACTGTTTCCCAATCTTTTCAAAACATCTAAGTAGAAAGCCTGGCTAACTGTCTGACCCTGCGGAACAAATTCTCAATGGACGACTCCTCTCACGTCGAAAAAACAAATCAGCATTGTTTTGAGGTTTGGTTTCACCTGACGAGCTTTCTTGAGGCGAGGTGAATTTGAAGTTTTCCATTGGCATGATTGTTGCTTTGATTCAGGATTCGATTCAGGAACACTTGAGTTGTCCCCATAGCATCGTCCTTGTACGTCTTTCTTAATATTTGAAGAGTTTCCATTCAACTTTTTCTGGGCAAAAATCAGAACTTCACCGGCGCACGCTGTTCACGAAAATCAGCCATTGCAAAAACGACATTCACACAAAACAGTCGTCACTCTAAAACTGTGCCTAAACTAGTCTGACCTCCTTCAACGACGGCACTCGGCTTACTGACTCTGGAATGTTCGTTCTAAGCGCTCCTAGTGGCAAAACACGGTACCACAGAAGCTTTGCCGGCCAAAAAATTTAGTCCGGTTTCTTTTGGGTACCCCCTCGTAAGCGGGACCGGCTGGTACAATAGCACTAAAGCCTAGAAAACAATACCTTAGTGCCAGGTAGTCAAATCATGAGATATTTGAATCCTTAGAGTTATTTATCTTGACAAACTACCTAAAAAAGTGTCACGAAATCTGCAGTTCATCGCTGAAGTTCTCACGGACTTCAACGAAACGTCAGAACATATGTCTTAGAATATGTCAGTGCCTCTGCTACACACAATATGCTTTGAAAGCACAAACCACATCACAAACACATTTAATATATTAAGTTCAGAGGACAGCTCTGTCCATCGCCCGTAAAGTGCTGGATGGTAGGCTATCGCAGTTCAGCGACACCAGGAGCCCAAGCCACAGCAGTGCTCTATAAAACGACGACCTGTATCAACAAGCCCGTCCATCTTGAAATTGTTTTTTTTTTTTAAGGTTGGTTTTCAGTGCATGCAAACTGATCAGCAGGAACTGAAAGACTAGTTCGATCACGGAGAGTCTCAAGATGCAAGCCCTGAGATGCACAAATCCATGTGCACGACAATGGAACATTCGCACGAGACTACTGCAATGCACAATGAATCAATAAAAAGAAAGAAAAAAGTTTTTAGCAGCGTGACAGCAGCAGTGCAGTGCAAGAACACCCGGTGCAAGGCACATAGAGAGCTACACATGAGCACAAATGTGCTTGACAAGATACTCGCCACTGCAAGAATGTTCCTCCCATGGGCACAGCAAGAGGACGAGGGCACACCCACTGAGAGAGGGACCATTCACACTAGGTGGGCAAAAAGCCAAGCACTAGAGTACGCCATATGGCTCCTCAAAAGGTGCCTGATAAGATAAGCAAGCTGCACTAAAATGGTAAATATGGGTATGTCCACGCATCAAACATAGTAAGAGATGCACCTAGGGGAGATATGAAGGCCCCAA
This sequence comes from Amblyomma mixtum, assembly GCF_055824585.1. Classification (NCBI taxonomy): domain Eukaryota; kingdom Metazoa; phylum Arthropoda; class Arachnida; order Ixodida; family Ixodidae; genus Amblyomma; species Amblyomma mixtum. The sequence goes on from NC_143018.1 coordinate 38,638,349, forward strand.
CCAGTTGGTCTTCTTGCAGGCATCACAAAACTGTCTGGGGATGCCCGAGGAGATAAGAAGCTTTTGCCAGGAAGGATCCCACAGACACAGGAGGACAGCGGCAGCACACGCTAGCAGAAATAATGCCCACATTGACCAGGTTATACTGCACCACTAGCACCCTTATCTCTGGGTTTCACACAGGTGCCAGGAGGTGTCCAAAAAGATAAGCAGCCCTCATAAGTAGGCAGCTGCCCCACTGATAACTTTGATGACATGCCTGATGTAACAGAATCAACACCAGATAGGCACAGGTGCCTAAAACATCTAGGCGAATGTCCACGCTTGCCAGATGAGATAACGAAGGCTTGCAGCCTTCCAGCGCCTCTTGCTTGAGGAACACATGTATGGGGAGGGAATGTCTTCAGTGAGCACATAGCAGCTCGAGGAGTTGTTCTATGACACTAGCACGCACCAAGAGTTACACGCTGACCAATCTGGGCACTAACCAACGCTGGGCACCATTCAAGCACCCAACGACCACAACACAGTGAACAGCCTACGCTAGCAGAATGTTCCAAGGAACAGAAGGAGTCCGTGCAGGCAGCAAACAGAGACAGAGAGACGGACGCAGCTCAGAGAATAGCACAACAGCCAACTTCTCGAACCTCAGGCGGAGGGGGCATCATTTCCTGCGGTGGTTCCTGGTAAGCGCCGTCCAAGTAGACGCGCAGCACAAATATCCAGTACTCGCTGCGATTGCCGTTGTTGTATGTGAAGCTGCTCTCGATGCTGGCGTGGACCTCGCCACCAGTGAAGAGCCGCATGGCCACTGTCTCGCAGCTCAGCACCCGAGCACCTGTGCAGTGTACGAGAGTGTTAAATGCAGCACACACAGCACATCATTAAATGCACTTAGTTTCAAAGCGACGACTCAGTGAAAGACTTTTTCTGGGGGTTCACAATGCCACTATCCATGGCAGGCATCGTCGCGGTATGCGGGAACTTATACTCCCGCAACCTGTAAGGGTTGTGAAACACTTTAAAGGTGCACTGAAGAGGAATCTGAACTTGTCTTTTTGCCGTGGGAACTCGATCTACACGTTTCTAGCATTCTTAGAAACTGCGACTTATTGCCCTGTATGGCCGATTTCCCAAATTAAATCGAATTAACGGCCGGCTCCCGCCCTTTTTTTTTTAATTCTGCCTCGTACGGTGGGCGGAGTCGACCAACGCGTGGAGCGCCTTTCACCCAGTCCCGTGGCGGCTTGCCGCTCTGCCATCGGTGGAGTAATACGTAGTAGTCCGTAGTAGCAAATAGTCTGCGCGTATTTTTATTTCTGCGGGCTTATTTTGCGGCTATATTATCTGCGAATGAAACTATTTATTCATGGAAACCTAAAAAACAAAATAAAGCGAAAGCAAAGCCTCCACGGAGCTGGCTGAAAGGAACTTCACGCGTTGGTCGACTCCGCTCATCGTACGAGGCAGAATTAAAAAAAAAAAGGGCGGGAGCCGGACGTTAATTCGATTTAATTAGGGAAATCGGCCATACAGGGCAATAAGTTGCAGTTTCTAAGAATGCTAGGAACGTGTAGATCGAGTTCCCGCGGCAAAAAGACAAGTTCAGAATCCTCTTCAGTGCACCTTTAACTTGATAGCATTAGAGAGTGTGTTCAGCAGCAACCCTGGGGGCGTAAGAACGAAATTGTGTTCGACGACAACCTCTGTGGTGTGAAAACAAAATTCTCATTGGTCAGTGATGATGTGACGTCACAACCACATGACCTAGCATGGGTAATTCAAACACCCCACAACGATAACAAAGTACAACGGCGATTACGTCGTTACACAATTGCTCATGGGTCCACAGGGTTGTGACATCATTCCACCACCATTGCCTAGCACCTCAGAAAAAAGAAAAGCAATTGCACCCAAAAGAAAAATGGTCGAGCCAGGACTCGAACTCCTACTCCTTGAGAACTGGGCCCACTGCCCCTGAAACGTGGAGTAGCTTAGGATGAGGGAAAGAAAAGGAGGCTTTGTGTGAGTGCCTCACACTGCAGTGTACACCACATTCTTAAAGAAGAAAATGCGACTGTTTTTAAGGTGCCTGCTATCGTGTCTACAATCGTGTCTACAATCGTGTATGCTATCGTCTGTCTTTAGGGCGCCTGTTATGGTGTCTACAATGTTCTTACAATTCCCCCACCAAAATTCCAGTTGAAACACGTTCCAGTCCCCTTATAGGGTATGCATGAGTCATCACCTTCTGAAATGTTCAAGTACCTTCCAGTGGATTATCATATCAAATTATACTAATCCTATGCACCAATCCCCCTTAACTCTTTCGCTACCACGCCATAGGCCATCGATCGCATATGATCGATTCAAATCGCCCACGCAAAAAAGTTCCATTTTGGATCGTCGCGCACGTGCTCCGCCATCTAGTTAGGGAGCTCAACAACTGCTCTTTCGATTGCACCCTTGGTTTTAGTGTTTTGACATGAGGGGGCGCCGTGAAAAACAAAACTTTGAACGGCCGCAGTAGCGTCAGCCGGAGAAAATGGCGTCTGCATCGCCGCACGCTCCTCGAAAGCGAAAGCTGACACCGAGCACGTCGGCCAGTTTCGGTTTCGTTTTTTGTGATGAAAGCAGCGGTTATTAGTCGGGCAACAATGTACAAACATCGGATTTCGGTTTTGACAGCGAGACTTCGCCTCGGGCACCTAGAACGGCAACGCGTACTTGCATGCAAGTTCTGTTTTCGTTCGCTGTGTGTTTTCTGCGGTGCATACGGTTTGTAATTGATGACAGTGATTTATTTTCGTGCTTCAGGGTCTTCACAACATATGGCGAAGACAGTTTGCGAAATGCTCAAGGTCGCGTCGCAGTTTTCAACCAAGACGACAGCTAGGTGTCCATATCGGCACATCGCTGCGGAGCGGCGCTCGGAGATTCGCTCGACCTCTAGACTTTTTTTTGATGCTCTTCACGGCGGAAATGATGAAGACTGTGTGCGGAAACACTAATAAATATGCATGGATGAAGATTTTGAGCAAGCAAGCATACGCTCGGTGTGACGGCTTATGGGAAGATGTGTATCTGTTGGAGATGCTGACGTTCATTGCAATGATCATATACATTGGAATTGTTGACCTGCCACGACTATATCTCTACTGAAATACCAGAATAATCTATTCTGGCCCTCTACGATCAAAAATCATTTCTCAAAATTGATTTTTCGCTTTTTTGTTTGTTTGTTTTTTGCACGTAACGGACCCGGATGATTCAGTGGTGGCAGCATCTATTGGCAAGACTCGGAAAGTGTCCTGGCTTTTGAACCACATCGATAAAACTTATTTATTCGATCCTGATGTTTTAGAGCTTGCCTAAAATGCCAAATTTTATCAGCCGGCTTTCAGGGAGCAGCTCCTTCAAGAAATCTTCAGGTATGATGAGGGAAAAGAAGTCCACGCCCCCAATCCTCCCATAGAATCCATTCAACACCAACCGAAAAAAATGAAAAAAAAAGAAGAAACTGCAAGCTTGTCTATCAAAGAACAAGGGAGGAACAAAGATAAAACCTTATGTGAAGCACCTGTCAGTCTACCCCTGCTTCACATCTTCACCCTTGATTGCTCTTCACAGTGGCACCCCAGTCATGACCCCTGACTTGACAGGCCATGGAAAGTGCAGTAATTTTTTCTCAGCGCTGAAATTGTGAATAATGACAGCTATAAGCATGCACAACAGTTTGTATATTCCAGTTTTCCTCTAATCAAGTGCTGGCTTAGTGCAGCCGGTAATTTTTGTTTTTGCTATTATACTTTTTTTGTGTTTTTAGCAAATTTCACAAATAAATGCTCATTTACTTTTGCACACACAACTCTTCTGTTTGTTTCATTCAGAAGTGTAACTAATAAGCTACAATTTCATGCATTGCAATATGTGCTGGGTGTGTTAGTTCTTGTGAAAAAAATTTTTCTTTCAGTACACTCCAAATCGTCCATTTTTCCGTGGTAGCGAAACAGTTCATTCATTTTCTGGAATGGGCCTATACTTCCGAAATTTCGGGAATCCTTTGGAACTTTTGGGGGTGGGCCAACTTACAAATTTTGGGGCCCTCAGATTTTCAAAGTGCCTTATGATTGGTCCATTGGTGGTGCTGATGACATCAAGACCCTCTCAGCCGCGTTCACAGATTGTGGGGAGTCTTCACACCACTACTGGCACAGTGGTTCAGCAGGTAAGTGAAATACCACTGCCCCGGCAGGTGGCAGTTCCAAATACAGCCACCGCACCGGTGGGGCTTGCGAGACCCAGGTTCCTCTTCCTGAACTCCCGTAAGGCTTATGTGCAGTGCTACGGTGGGCAGGTGGCAACTGCACTGAACTGCCGCCTGCAATGGCGAGCAGGTTGTGATGACGTAACGAGGTCATGTGACCTCTCTGGACCAATCAGGGAATTTCGTTACAGAGAAGCCTATTGCATTAAAATTGTTTACATTAAGGAATGGGTACATTCACACAGGAAGCCATATAACAACTTGTGTGATGAACAGATAAGTGAAGGGCCCTTGGGTTAAGACAGCAGATACCATGAGAATGCATGCTAAATATAGCAGAAAGTGGAAAAGGGTCAGGTGGGCAGATATGATTAAGAAATTTGAGGGAATAAGGCGGTGGCGACTGGCGCAAGCCAGAGCTAACTGAACATTCACGGGAAAAGGCTGGTAACCGCTGTGATGACGATGGCGACCCGACGAGTCCTTTCGTAAAGTTGTCACACTGAAACAGAGGAAGCGCTACTACAACAATGAAGAAAAGAAAGCCTTAACAATTACGCTTTCCCGTAAATGCGGTTGACCAGACTCTTCAACATCTGTGTGGAGAGGATCCAGATGGCTCCTCGCTGCTGGTGGCGTCGGCGGTCATGTTACAGGTCGTGTAACTGGTCATTTGACCCCGAGGCGGTAACATGAACGAAGACAACGCTGCTCATGCCACAAGTGAGCCACTCACAGCTTCGTTGCAAAGACAGGGGAAAAAACTGACCAGTGGCCTTGATCCAGGCCTCGACGCGCTTCTTGGTGGCCGACAGGCTTTCAAACTCGGGCACAAAGATGCCCCGTGTGAGCTGCAGTGGCATGAAGGTCTTGCAGTGCAGTGAGAGGGGTGGCGAGGGGGGCAGGTCACCCTCCAGGAGCGCAGGCTCTTTGCTGTAGGCCACCCGCAGCACCCGCACGAAGAAGGTCGTCCGCTCGGCATGCTCCGTGTATGACATGCGCTGCGTGTCCACCATGGTGCCTGCAATTGTGTGCCCGGTTGTGCTTAGTACGTCTGAGATGGAGATGCTCTAATGTGCATTCTCTGAGTGGGGGAACCATCCTGCACTAAATCCCTGTACTAGTGAGCAAACCTCGAGCAATGCCTGCAATGCCGTAAAAATGCAGTGATGCTGTCTCTGAGTGGCTCTTTCCATGGAGTAGGACAAAGACTTCACTCTGAACATTAAAGCAACTGGCATAGCCCAAAAGAAATGCCGCAGCTGAAATTGCGGAGCCCTAATGGATGAGCATCTTTGTGACCCGCTTCTCGGGTCATCCTTAATGACACACCCTTGGAGTGAGGACACACGAAAAAAAAAATGGTTTGGTTTGGTTTGGTTTATTGGGTTTAACGTTCCAAAGCAACTCAGACTATGAGGGACGCCGTCGTGAAGGGCTCCGGAAATTTCGACCTCCTGGGGTTCTTTAACGTGCACCGACATCGCACAGTACACGGGCCTCTAGAATTTCGCCTTCATCGAAATTCAGCCGCCGCAGCCGGGATCGAACCCGCATCTTTCGGGTCAGCAGCCGAGCGCCGTAACCACTGAGCCATCGCAGCTGATTTGCGTAGCTAGGCCAAATGTGAATATGTGCGCTAGCAGGGTGTTTTTTTGCAATTTCTGCATTATTAAACATTGCTATGATAAGATGTTTGTCGCCGTGTGTGTATTCTTTATAAAAGGCGAGCAACCTGCCACCTATGCCACTTGCCCTTTTGATGTCACCACAACCTGCCAGGTCTGTGTGTATGTACGTACATATGCATGCGCTCATACACCCGCGCGTGCACGTGCACACACACACACACGCACGTGCACGCGCACACACATAGACTCTGGGCAAGTTGCCCACAACTCAGTGGGCAGTTGGGACACCTGTCGGAAGCAGGCTTCAGACAAACAAGCACACAACGGCTAAATGTGGGGAATGGCGAATATAAGTACCAGCGCGCAAAAAAAAAAAACAAAATGACTTTGCTTAATGCTTAGTAATCTTCCCTTAAAGGTACACCAAAAGTTTGCTGCAAAGGAGGCACTAACTCACAAGAAACAGAATGAGAAGACCTGCGAGCAACCTCGCAAGAGTCAACGCTATTCATGTCACAGACAGCCTCCTCACCTGACTTGAGCTTTATCTCGAGGGACTGGGCGTTGCAGACGCGCAGTGACCTCTGCTGGGCACACCACTGCGCTGCACGGGTGATGACATTGCAGAAGGGCTCGTATCTCGGGAACGAAAAGAGGCCACCCGTCGACTGCCGCAGCGGCACAAAGTCTGCCACACCTGTGCACCGGGAAGAATGAAGATGAGAGCTCACTTCACCACATACTTCGTTTTCTCACTTCATTCTTGCTGCTCCACTTCTGAGCAGTTTGCGACGCAAAGATAAGATGACACGAAAGCTACTTCTGATACAAGCAGAATTATCCAGAGGAACATTGTTCAGAAAGGCAATGTGCAGTGAAGGTGCAGCCAGAAGCTTTTCAGGTCGAATCTCACGGGTCATGTCAAAGCCATAAACCGGCTCACCAATTTCCTCGCACCCCGTAGAGCCAAGCTCGTAGAAGACACGAACAACGAAGATGAAGTGCCGGTTGCGGCCTCCATATTCGGACCAGTAAGACCGGTCCGGGTCAAAGCTTGAGTAGCTGGGTATCTTCATCTCCTGCGTCTCCACAGCGAGGATACGACCTGCGCATGCCGGAATCGTCAGAGCCGGAATGGTGCACCCTGCTATAGGCAGTGATGAAAGCAGGATAAAGCTGCATCAGATGATGAAGGCAATATACTCCCTCCACGGTGAACTTTCATCCGGCAACATTTTTTTTTTAAAACTTAGTAGCATGCCCTCCCTTTTCCCCGTCTTATGGCTTACATTACTTCAAATTTAACACATTCACTATGGCAGTGGTTTTCTGAGTCCTCATCCTTGTGCATAATGGCCCACCAGTGGGCCACCCTGAAATTTTCTCGGGTGAGGCGTGACCCACCAGTGAGCCACTGGCAAAGCTAGCTTCTTTGAGCTGCCCACAGATGGCAATAGTGACTTTGAATGTGTGCCTTTCAAAGGCTCTTTGAAACTTCCTGAGCAATCTCATGGCATCTTTTTGTAATGAATAACATTCAAGAAATGCAAGAGAACCACTGCCCATACAAAACTATGCTTGGAAAGAATTGCCTCCGAGTCCAATGTTGCACCTAGTTGGCTAGGCTAAGCTGCTAGCAGGACCAAGCACAGCTAACGAACCTTCCCGTACAAGCACAACTTATACATACAAAACACACAAAAAACACAAAAAGCAGGTGCCTTGGTGCACACACATTGTTTTCTATTTCTATTTCTCTTTATTTGTTCCTTTCTGATTACAGAAAGCCGGAGCGAAAGCTAAAGGCTGCAGTGCCTGACAAAGGCTTTCGCTCCGGATGACGTTCAGCGAGCAGGTAAAGAGCACACAATCTTTGGTCACATAGATTTGCGCCATGCATGAACACATAAATACTTACAAAATAGACTAACATAGAATTGCTGATTGCTTTGCAATAACAGAACATCTAGCTATAATATATTGAAAGCAAGATATGTTGTTATAAGAAACATTACTAAAGATAATCGGTAATACTAAAAACACATACATTTTCAGGTACAGCAAAACAAAAGAAACAGCACAAAATGACACAAATACAAAGTCATGCTTGAGCAATAGGGTTTTTAGAAAATGTTTGGACATTGGTTTCGTAAAATTGACTAATTCATCAACACGATTCAACAACAAAGGTATCTGGAAGTCTGTATGTTGCCGGCCATAGTTTGTTCTTGTAATAGGTGTCCTTCTGTGTCCTCTGCGGAGAGAATACTGTGAACACGGTTCAGGATTTGTTGTAGTGTAGAGCTTGTTGTTCTTTATATACTGCAAGAGCTTGAAGTAATAAACTTGGTTTGCTTTGATAAATGCTTTATAAAGAGCGCTACAATCATGCTACAATCTTGCCTGATAGCATGTTCTGCAGAGAGTAGATTCCTCTTCAGCACAGCATATTTCTTTTCAGCATGCAAGCAGTTACGCATTATCAAGTACACCTGGATGTCACAATGAAACGTCACTCCTGATCAACAGCACTCCAAGGACAATAAGTGCTTTTCCTGTCCACTGTGAAACCCATAAAAATCAGCACATTTTTATCATCCCTTTCAAAAACTGCATGGCTTCAGACTGTAATCCTGCAGTCCCAAAGAGCTTTGTGGTGATAAGAAATTGGCTTTGTGGGCTGGAAAGGCCCAGTGTCTTGTTTCTCCGTAGAAACCCAAGCCATGCCATAGGGGAAGGGAGAGAGATAAAGGTGCTGTAGTGGAAGGCTCTGATAAATTTCGACCCCCTGACATTCTTCATGTACTGATACTGCATAGCACATGGATGCGTTTTGCATTTGGCTGGCGTTGAGGTGATAAATGAATATTATGCATTAATTTTTTTCATAGTGCGATGGGAGGAAAAAAATACTGTCTTACGGAAATGGTATGCAGTTTTTCACCAATCATGATATATAAAAATAAACAAGAATGCATACTGTGCATTTAACACGCTGTAAAAATGCACATAATGCCTGTAAGTCATTTCAATACTTACTCAATACTTAGGCAGTAATGGAGCTCTGGGGCAAACAGTGCAATGAAGTTGCTGGTGACGATGATAGCCCATCATGCACTAAATATAGTCCGTGTAGAGACGTGTGCATCTGGTTCTCACCTTTTTGTGACTGATGATGTAATAATGCCATAACGACACGTTCATGTATTCATACTTTCCCCTCGTGATCAGAGAATGGAATCGCCTTGATCCCTCATAAATGCAACCACATTATCTCAGTTCACGTCACGGATAGAATCCTTATCAATTAACGAATAAAGCAGTTTCACTGACATACTCAACCGCCTCTCATCACTTCATTAGATTGTTAATTGATCGTGAAGAAAGTCTCTCTTATTTTTTCTGCTGCTGTGTTCCGATGTGTTCTAATTGAATTCCTTATGGCAATGCTCCAACCAACTCCTAGACATGTACTTTTGTTTTTCCTTGCTAATGTTTACCTTTTCTTTTATTTTGCTTGTTCCTTTCTGTTCACCTGTGTTTGATTTGTATTCCCTTTTTTTTTTAATTCCAGAGTGCACTGCTCAAATTTTTATCATGTTTGTCATTTTTGTTCGCCCACCTTCTATGGTCCCTGATGGGACTGGCAGTATTGTAAATAAATAAATAAATAAATAAATATGAGATATAATAGTGAAGTCAGTGTCTGCATTACTGAAAGGTGCCATGTGTCATTCTTTTCCGGCAGTAACCAATTTTTGTGCAACACACACTTTTGTGAAGCGCTTTCACCGGCAATTCCAAAGTTGCACGGCTTGAATGTGCAGAGGTCTGCTGGCAACTGTGCTCTGACTGCTCTCACAATGCAGGTAGAAATGAAGCAGGAACCAGCAGGGCGATGAGAGACACCGTCGTAGCTTTTTCTTTTGTCTTGCCAATAAGAGTATGCTTCAGTGTGCACATGTTGCACTTATTTATTTTTTTATTAGTACCTCACAGGCCCCGAAGAGCATTGGGTGAGGGGGGCAAATCGAAAAAAAGGTATATACAGATGGAAAAAAAAAAACAACGTAATATCGGTACAAGAACGTGGTACAAGTCAAAGACAAGAAAGGAACACGAAATTTATACGAAACGGAGTTAAAATAACATCAGACACGAAAATAGAGAGGAAAAAAAAAGCGAAACACAAACATGAGAGAAAAAAAAACAAAAAAGCAACCAGGGGCAACAGAAGTGGTAAATGGGAAAACAACGTTAAGAACAAATGAAACTGTTGCACATTTCGAACATCACTATGGCAATAAATGTATACATAGATGTTTTTTAAACTCACCAGGATCAATGAAAGAGATTATGTTGTCAGGAAGATCATTCCAGAGTTTTATTGCTCTAGGTAATGCAGAGGAATTAAACGACAGGGTATTCCCATATATCCGGTTGAAGCTGAGTTGATTGTGTAAGCGTTGTGAAGAGCGGAAAGGTGATGCCAGAGGTAACAACGAAGGACGGGTGTGAACATATTTATGGAACAAACACAGAAGTGAAATGGAGCGACGAATTTCAAGTATCTGTATGTCGTTAAGGTTTTTAAGCTGGGATACACTTGCGAGGGGACTATAATTGGTGAATATTACTTTGCATGCAGGCTGCCTGTGCCTACCTGGTGCTGGCTGGTGCATGAGGCGCTGGTTGTAGCGCTCCAGCACCTCGTGCAGCGTCTCAAACGTGGGCAGTCCAAAGAGGCCCGCATGGCCAGTCTGCTGCGGAATCAGGTTGGCGTACTCCAGCTGCTGAGCAGGTCGGCTTTGGTCCAGTCTCGGCACCAGCCACAGCCTGTGCCACAGCCAAGACAAGCCGATAGGAGCCAAAGCAAAAGCACGCAACGCGTGCGTTGATGGGAAAGGTGGGAGGAGGTGGGTCAGAAGGGTAGTAGCAGTTCCAAAATCTGGCCGGCTGTCACTAGCCTTCTCAACCCCTTTCCCAAAAGTTGAGAACACGGCAGGCTGCCCTGCTCTCCATTCTCCCCGCTTTCTAAAACAATGAAATTTCGGCTACTCAACTCGTCCGAAAAGTGCCGATTGCTATTATTTAACCCTTTATGCTATTTCAACGTGAAGCTCGACACTAAGTAACTGGGAAAGGTTTGACAGAAGCCAACAGCCACAGAAACCAAGGGGCACAGGGGATTTTTTTTTTAATTTATTTATTTAATTTGTGGTGTCGATAAATTTAGAATATTACTGAATATGCTATCGCTTAAAGCTAATTGATTAGAAAAGCAGAAGAAAAAACAACCACATGCCGCCGGTGGGATCCGAATCCACGACCTCCGAATTACGCGTCCGAATTATGCGTCCGCGGTGGCTCATTGATTATGGTGCTCGGCTGCTGACCAGAAAGACGCGGGTTCGATCCCGGCTGCGGCGGTTGAATTTCTTTGGAGGAAAAATTCTAGAGGTCCGTGTACTGTGCGATGTCAGTGCACGTTAAAGAACCCCAGGTGGTCGAAATTTCCGGAGCCCTCCACTACGGCGTCTCTCATAGCCTTAGTCGCTTTGGCTATGAGAGGTTTGGCTATGAAAGGTTTGGTTTGGTTTATGGAGTTTAATGTCCCAAAGCGACCAAGGTTATGAGAGACGCCGTAGTGGAGGGCTCCGGAAATTTCGACCACCTGGGGTTCTTTAACGTGCACTGACATCGCACAGTACACGGGCCTCTAGAATTTTTCCTCCAAAGAAATTCAACCGCCGCGGCCGGGATCGAACCCGCGTCTTTCGGGTCAGCAGCCGAGCACCATAACCACTGAGCCACCGCGGCGGCTAAGTAACTGGGAAAGCAAACTGGGAAAGCATAGAGGAATAAGGTTGAATATGCTAAGAAATGAGCTGCCGTTTCAAGGGGTGGTGATGGCTAAAGTTTAGCACATACTCGCGCTCATAAATACAAGGACACAACAAATATCCAGGACCACAGAAAGGAAGCCTCACACCTAAAGTGACATTTTCCTTACTTCCCGACGCTTAAAACCTGAGAAGCCTGAATTCCAAACCTCGTAGTGCGAGGGTGTTTCTTGATAGGCATTTAAAAAACTGCTGTTCTCACAAGACACCGCGTGACATACTGCCAAGATAGCACTTCCTGCAGGAAGGGAAGAGGCCCGAGAACTGGCACATATGCATGAAAGTAGACAGAACAACAGCTTTGGCTTGTTGGTTATTCATCTTCAAGTAACAGCGCAAAAAAACACAGACGGGACACATAGATCGAAAACACACAACAAGCGCAGCGCTCGTTGTGTTCTTGTTCTATGTGTCCCGTCTGTGTTTTTGCGCTGTTACTTGAAGATGAAAGTAGAGTGGGCCTATATGTAGCTGTTCAAGTAGGCCTGTGACATTTGTGTAAGACTCGTGCAACTCTCAGCATTGGTCAGCGTAGGTGTACTGAGATCAATGATTATTGAATGCGTCTTTCACAGCATACAAGCAGGCACGATATGCAGTGTGCACACGAACCTGAGGCTCCGCACATAGCGAGTGCTCTGCTCGCCATACTCGTAGTAGGTCATGCGCTCCGTGTTGACCACCTCGGATGACGTCTTGAACTCGACACTCTCGCATGTCTTCACCTCCCACGTGCAGTTTTCTATCAACCAGTCGTTAGCACGTTGCACCAGCACCCTGCATCATGTTAATTTCACATATACTTATGAATATACACTAATATGAAAATGTTATGCACGTGTACTATATATGCATATTGCCACGTATCATTGTAGTGTTTGTTCGTTCACGCTCAAGGCTGCAGGAAAGGGTTGTTATCACTTTTGTTCGTGGCGCGAGAAGCGACCAGACTAATCTCGATTGATCGCAGCCATGAAGGGCTGCATCTAGGTTTTTCTAGATTACTGTAGATGATCTTGTCCTGTTATCTGGAAGTTTCCTTGCCGCCTTTAAATTGAGCGATGCCGCGAGCGGCGGACGTTCGTAGTTCGACGACCGCCGAGCACGCCTGTTGCTTACGCCGCCGCCGAGTGATTCAGTTCTTTTGAGGGCGAAAGTCAGCCCAAATAAAGAGCTTCGTTTGCAAGTATTTCTGGTGTCTTCCTGACCGCTGGACTGCTGTCACTACAACGTGACAATATAAAAATATTAACACATATTAAAGCGATTGTTTGATGGTGCCACATGACTCACTCCCAGACTTCCGAACCATGCCAAATGTGCTTGGAACCACTAACGATATTACCCTCCACACTGACTACAATTCAACTACAAGAGATATACCTGCCATATTAAAGAAGCACCTTTCTTGGTGAACATGCAAGCAATGTGCAAGGTATCAACAAAATGAAAAGAAATAGGAGATTTTTACTTGACACTGAATGGATATTATCATACCTTTAATTACCCACTAAGGTTGTTAATCAATCGTCACCTTCTTTCATTCTGAGCATCTCTTTATACCTACTGCGCGAATGTTGTTTGCTTTTAAACTGCGCATTCTGCTCATAGTCATCCATTTACTTTACACTACAGCTAAAATTATTCAGACAGAACTATCATCATTTGAGTTCTCATAAGGTAGTCTCACTTGTGTGTACTATGATGTTTTATGAATTTCAACTAGCCCTGCTGCCGAGTATCCAGATACAGAGAAAACCGTTCCCTCTAACAGTATTAATTGCAAGGTACAAAACAAAACTACAGACCATTCGGATTCACAATTCCAAGGCAAAAAAAAAAAAAGTCTCTTCATGAAAACAGAGTTATAATCCCAGCTAAGTTAAAGCTCTGACTGGCAACAGTGCATTGGGACTGCATTTGGTGCAAAGCGGTACACATCATTTGCAAAAATCTTGTCAAGGAAGCACTATGAGAACGTAAGAAGTTGTACATTACTGTGGTACTTAGAATGCAAATTTCACGTTTATTGTTTATTTGCCTCACTTATTCATGAAAACGGTGCAGAAACTGTGTAAATATTATACAGCCAGACATAGAACCTCTACTTGTAATGCAGTCGTGACATAGAGGCTATTATACAACACTATGATCCGTCACTTCTTCTGTCTTTCATCACACTTTTTGCCTTGTTTTTATTCTGTAGACATGAACCAACTGGCCTTGCTAAGTTTTTTTATGACGGGAGTCTACAGGTATGCCCCTTATATGCTTCTTGCCACACGTGCTGCTGTACAGCACACCTTATCTTTTCTGATTATTCTGCTTAGACAATATAGATGTCACATGCAAGCACTGCACAGCATATACAGCCCCATACAGATGTGCAGTAAAATTTACACTACCTATATCAGGTCTGCTTAAGTGCCATTTGTAACACTGTCCTTAACTACCACTCTTACAGCTAGTGTTTTCACAATATACCAGCTATATGCAGTGTTGGTCTACAGCACTCACTGGTTCTAAATGTAGCGCATCTTAGGAATCCAACAAGTTCCCATACACTCAATGTTACACTGAATCATGAGTTATGCCATGGCAGCTCTTGGGCACATTTAGAGTGCATCGTAAAGAGAAGCAAAAATGGAACAGCCTGCAGAAGTTGCTGGAAATTTGTGTGTCAGCTTTAAAAGTGATACCACGCTAGCTGCATTTTATTCATTTTTTTTTTGAGGTCATGCACTAAAGGCCTAAATAGCCTAAATGAGAACAAGATAGCCTAAATTTGGGTATTAAGCAAGGAACACATAACAATGCGGCATATTTAAGTGTTCTGACAGGAAGTGGCCGAAGATTCTGTTAGTTCCTGGAATTTGAACTATAACAATTCACTATTGTTTTCTCTCTGGAAACGCTAAATTGCCGATGTGAGGGAAAACTGCGTTGTTTTCCAGTTCGTAAACTGGAGCCTCCTCTTTCGCGCGTCTCGCTCGTAGATAAAATCTGACATATATATATATATATATATACGATATCACGATCGAATTTATGCAAAAAGGAGTGAACCAAAGGCGTAAACGACCGTTAAACGATCAGCACAGATTCAAGGTCGGTCTCACTACAGCTCAAGGAAGTTTCCACCTCGCGTGTGACCTCTACTTGACCAACGAAATGCAGAAACCAGTTGCACACGCACGTGTACGTGAATAAGACAAGCTGCAACTGCGCCCGCGCCAATTCAGCAACTTTGATGCAACGCACAAGTCTGGACTCAAATATCTGTAACAGTTAAGCAGCCGACAGCAACAACTATATGGTACGGGCATGGAATCATACAGCTGTTGCATAAGTCTCGGCGATCAGGTAAGTTTCGGATATGATGCATTCGTCCTGTGCTTCTCTCGCGACTAATACGCTTCGATTCTGCACGACACAATAAGAAACAACAGCGGAACTAGAGTAGAATGGCGCTGTGTCTGTTGCTACCGTATTGCGTACGTCTGCGAACAGGATCAGCGAATCTTCTGCGCGGCCTACCTGAACGGCTCGAACGTCGGCGTGCTGAAGAGGCCGCCCGAACTGATGCAGTACGGCAAGAAGTCGACGAAGCTCAGTCCACCGCCCAGGGACGCGTGTTGCCGGGTGGCCTCGCTGTACGACGGCGGGAAAGACGACACGTCCGGGCATCCTATTAGCGGATGGGCCGACATGGTCGTCTGCTCTCCGGCGCGGCCCACGCCGACGGAACCAAGGAGATCGCCGGCACTTCCCCGCGCTACGATTCCGATGACGGCAGCAAGCGGGCGTCAACGACGAGTACTCACAGGCCACTGGTGGGGATTAACAGCAACCGGCGCGTCACACAGTACGCGCATTTCACACGGCGACGACACGACCGACTGTTTACGAGACGAGCTGCGCCCATCCCACTCCGTGGTAACGCGCGTCACATGCCTCGCTCAGGGTAGCCTGCTGCTCAACTGACCTACATCAGCCAAAGAGCTTACTTGAGCCTTTCAGCGGCGCTCAGAGAAGCTTAATTTTCCTGAAAGCTTTACGAGCGCGTGGCAAATGGTTTTCCGCGTTTCTCTCACGGCATCTCACGTAGTACAGATAGATGGTAACGTCGAAGAAGCTAGAGCCACTAGAGCACTCGCCACTGCTCTTCGAAATAGGGTAGTGGCGAGCGCCACTAGAAAACCAGAGAGTGCGGAGACGTATGCATACACAGCGGCGCTAGTGGCGCTCAGCAGCAAGCGTGATTTGTCCATTAGGTCTAGCAAGTTCCGCTAGTTTCGGCAAGGGTTTCGGTGTTCCGGTCGATCAGAAAGAGAGAGGGCACTCGGCAAAAATGGCGACCTCGAGGCTGCTCAAGGGTACTGCAATTCTACTTCAAAATGCGGCCAGGAAGTCGTGTGTAAGTTCTCCGAGTGATTCGATCAGTGAATCTTGAACTTACTTACTGGCGTGAAGCATGGTTTTACGAAATCGCTGCTGCGGCGTCGCGTAGGACGGGCAGAGTAAGGTTGCTCTCGAAGGGGGCGCATGCGATGTGGACGCCGGGTTGACCTTCTGTGACCGCTTTGCAGTTATTCCTTGCCCATGCTTCTCGTGTAAGGTGTCGTACTTTGCTCTTCTGGGTGTGCTCAGATCCTCGGAGCGTGTTCGGAGCTCGCAGTTTCGCCCAGTGCTTGCTGCGCCCGAGAAGTTGGGGCAGTTTAGGGCCATGCCGGCAGGTGCTGTTAGAGCAGGTCATTCATACGAACATGCACGAGCCGTCACAGCGTTCGCCTTCGGAGGAATGTCGTTTCCGTCTTTCCTTTCTTTCATGTTATGTACTGTTGTCCTAACTGGCTGGGCATCGCTGGTGCAATGAGTTCGTTGCGGAAACTCCTGCAATTACTTCCTGCCCAGTTGTAGCGATAGGTTCAACGCTGTTCATTGTAAATACGATCAGAACCAAATGAAATACGACAAGCTTGTAGTGTGAGCTCAAACTTGGACATAAATTCAAGTGTGTATCGCTAAGTATGTGAAGCTAGGTTTCTGCTGCTCTCGCGTTGATCAGTAAGTAGTGGGGCTTCATGTTCTTGTATTAGAAACTACATGATTTAAGCTAGTAAGGTACTTTGAGTATAAGCAGAAGTGGCAAAGACATGACAGGATTGTGCGGTTAACTATTTTTGGGTATCGAGGAGGCAATCTTGAATAGGTTAGGAATTTAGTTGCCATCTTTTTGCTGCACCAGTCAGTAGCAGTTCACGGGATTTTTGTCATCTGCATTACCAATTTCCTGTTAATTGTAAGCTGTTAGTGTGTAAAATGAAGCACTTGCAGGCTTCACTACCAAAACTGGAACTGCTATTTCTTGCACAATGGTGTATGTATTGCCTTTCTGCCTAGCATAACAACTGGAGCCAGCACACTGGTGTGGAAATCCCGCTTATAGTAGCAGGTAGCCTTTGCAGGGTTGCTTTTTGTGGAGTTTAGCACAATCATCTATGAAGGCATGTGCTTTATTAAGCCGAATGAAGATACAGCCTTTAGATTTAATAATGCCAGTCCATTGAAGTATCTCTCCATGAGCATTTCTTGCACCGTATGACAAACGACCAAGCAGAGCAACGAAAAGTGCTGACTGCAAAAGTGCTGGCTTGCAATGCAGGCTCCTCGCCGCTTGCACCAGCTGGCAGCCACCAGCTTCAGCCAGACGCTGGTGAATGTGCCCGAGACGGTGGTGACCACGCTGGACAATGGTGTGCGGGTGGCGACCGAGGACTCTGGCAACCCGACTTGCACGGTGGGCGTCTGGATCGATGCGGGCAGCCGCTATGAGACCGAGAAGAACAACGGTGTCGCTCACTTCCTTGAGCACATGGCCTTCAAGGTGAGAGCTCCAGCTGCTCCACGGAGCCTGACTTGGCGATGACACTGTGCACAGGGACAGTTAGTAGTGGCCACGTTCAATAATACATTGTTCAGGAGAAAAGGAAGGACACTGTAACTGTCTCACTCTAGGTGGACACCTCAAACTCTCACTCTTGGTGGGCACCTCAACCTTGCTGCAAGGAAGAGGTGAAGAAAGGAGTGAAAGAATGAAGGGAGAAAGAGGGGCTGTAGTGGAAGGCTCTGGTTTAATTTTGACTATCTGGGGTTCTTAGGTACTGTCAACACACACTTGTGTGTATTCAGCACAGGTATAATGATGCAATCAGCAATTTAACCGGTTCATGTTGTGGACCTTGCAAATGTGTTGGCCTGAAGGTTTGCAAGTGCCAGTGTGATCATCTCCTGTCCCTTGCTTTGCTATGCAGGGCACGTCCAAACGAACCCAGATGGATCTGGAACTGGAGGTGGAGAACATGGGAGCCCACCTGAACGCATACACATCTCGCGAGCAGACAGTCTACTATGCCAAGTGTCTCTCCAAGGACATGCCCCGGGGTGAGGGAGAGGACGGTGCAATTAGTAGCGTTGGGCTTTTTGTGGGCTGCTCTCTGTGGGTGCAGTGACATGGTATGCACATGGGCGCTTGCATTTGGCGTATAGGTGGTGTTGATCAGGGCTCACTTGTCTACATTCTTGTGCTGGTGTTTATCTCGTTTAATATTTCATTCTTTCTTAGCTGCGTGACTCCACCGGTAGTTTCTGGTTGTCATTCCTTCATTTCAGGTTAGTTTGCTGATGACCGTACGGGAAATCAAACAAACTTGAATTAGGCATTGCATATGCATAGACTACTAAGCGGCCAGAAAGTGTTGTGATAGCTCTCCTGTAGTCGCTCCTTTAGCCTTTTTCTCATTCATTCATGCTGCTCCCCCTCTTTCTCAGCGGTGGAGATCCTGGCAGACATCCTGCAGAACAGCAAGTTTGGCGAGGCGGAGATTGAGCGTGAGCGGGGCGTGATCCTGCGCGAGATGCAGGAGGTGGAGACCAACCTGCAGGAGGTGGTGTTCGACCACCTGCACTCGGTCGCCTACCAGGGCACCTCCCTGGGGCTCACCATCCTCGGCCCCACCGAAAATATCAAGTGGGTGCCCGCCTGCTTACGAAGTTTGCGCTTCTCTCTGGACAGCACATGAAGTTTGTGGAGCTGATTGTGCCTTGCTGATTCATTTGTTGTGCCTCGTGATCTCTGTGCTAGTATAGTTGGCATCAAGGTTGTGCAGAGTGCTTGAGCAGTGCACAGTAGGCCATAGAGAGTGGAATTAGGTGTCAGCCTATTGTTGCTCACTAACATGCCTGGCCCCACATGGCATCTAGGTCTCTGCAGCTCTACTTGCACTCTAGCGTTGCCGGTTGAACCCAGAAGCTGCTCCAAGGCGTCACTTTTCATGGCAATATGTTGCTGAAGTGCTGTACACCAGGATGTCTCCTACTGCACACGGAAAAACAAGTCTTCTCTACATCATTCGGCAGTGGTGGGCATGGTTACATTGCATGTAGTTCTTGAACCATGATGTTGATGTGCATTGATGTCGCAGCACTACTGAGATGGCGCAAGTCCCTGACACTGAATGCGACTGCACACCAGAAAGATTGGGAGAGTAGGATAAAGGTGACCACACTCGGGGAGGTGAAGAAGTAGCAAATTTGGATTTGAGATAGAGTAGATGTGTGTAAAAAAATGAATAGAGTAAATGCTTTTTTTTTTTACATGTTTTCAGAGCAGATTCTAAATATTTGTGACAGTGGCTCGTCAGTCCTATAATAGGGGATATTCAAAATTCCGCAAGTGCGCTTTCCCGCATAACACGGGTGCCCCAAACAAGATGGCTGACCATGCGTTTCCAGCTGAAACAAAGCAAGAAAGACTGTTTTTTTGTTTCATTCTTACAAAATACGTTTCTTACATTCTATCCACACCTTTAGCGCCTGTCCAGTAGCCCACGTAGTTCCTTCAAAGCGAAGTCGGCCATCTTGTTTGGGGCAACATTGTTATGTGGGAAAGCGCACTTGCGGAATTTTGAATATCCCCGATTGGCTCTGCAACCTTTTTGTACCTGTAAATTTAGTCGGAAGTCTGAGAAGTGGCTCCTTTTCCACAATGGCAGCTTTTCCATTCTGTTACACCTCCTGTAGTAGTCAGTAGCACTGTTAGTTTAAGAGGTGTGGACTGATTTTCTTCTGGACATCCTTAGCAGTATGTTTGCAAGCGCTTGCATGAGCAGCCTGATCTTTAAAGATGGCAGGTGGTTTGATGATGCGCTCATGGTGCCCTGAAGCTTCATCACAAGCTCTGCTGTATCGTGGCTTGCAAAACTTTCACTTTCCCGCCTCTCTTGGTGCTGCTTTGCAGGAGCATCCAAAGGCAGGACCTTGTCGACTACATCAACCTCCACTACAAGGCACCACGCATTGTCCTCGCAGGAGCGGGAGGTATGTTTACGGTTCCCTTTCTTTGATCTCCTTGTCTGCTTTTAAAGGGTCGTGGACATCGATGTTTAGTGTGCTATATCTTAGCAGGCCTCCTTTAACTCTGGCAGCTTGCACTTTGGCGTTTCAATGATTAATAAGATGGCAAGGAGCATTAATTCAAGTATGCTACCAAATCAATTGTGTGAGCAAATATAAAAATAATCGCATTTTTATGCTGTGTATCACATTTGATACACTGGGAATTGCATGTTTAATATCTGAGATGAGGAAAAGACTGGTCAACGGTTAGGGGAGAAGGGGCAGGCCCGAAAGAGTTGGCTCATAACATTTCATAGAGGAAATGTGGAGAATCACAGTACCTGTGTGACCAATAGGCTGTAGAAGTTGAAAGCACTTGAGCCAGTCCGTCATATGATCAGGGCTGCATATATTCTATTTACGTACATAATTTGCACACTTTTTTTCTTTGTGTTAAGGCTTCAAAAAGGGGATCTGCAAATTACTTAAGGGTTTCACGAACACATCCTAAGAAACTCTACAAAGGTCATAACACGCAGTGCATGCCGTATATTGCCGTCTCTACATTAACCTTCCCCAACTCGCACCCCTGGCTGGCCAAAAAAACCTATACAGTCGCAAAGCCAGCAGTCGGGAGCAAATGGCAATAAAACAGCCTTCTCGCGTGCAGCTCGCCTGACTAGCAGCAAACTGAACAGGAAACAGTTTGGTAGTTTCGGATTGCGGCACGCATCGGAGGTTACTGGAAGTTTGTTCTCGCAACTGTTCATCCGGGAAAGCGACTGCTAGTGCAAGGGAGCTGGGTAAACAGTGTGTGATTCGAATTTTGGGGGGGGGGGGGGGGGGGGGGGGGGGGTAAAAGATTTTTTTGAACCCAGGTAGTAGAATAGGGATGCACAAATTATGCAAGGGCGCAAATTGCACGAGTGAATGCAGCATGACATCAGTGTGGGTCACCGTGGTAAGACCAAACAGCACAAGTGGTGCAAAAGGCATTTGCGAATGCCACGCGGTTGTCTCGTCGTGCGGTCTTATCGCGCATCATACTTTTTGTCAGAGTCATCTCTTCTGCCGACCTGTCTTAGTGCTTTGATGGCCTCCTTAATTTCTGCACTCTTCAATGCAGGAGTGAAGCATGATGAGCTGGTCAAACTGGCCCAACAGCACTTTGGCTCAGTCAAGACCGACTACGACTCCAAGGTGCCACCCGTCGAGCTGCCCTGCCGCTTCACCGGTAGTGAGGTACGGTGGCCTTTTTTTTCTCTCCGCAGTCACTGTTGGTGTCCCCCAAAAAGCTCGCAGTGACATTGTAATTTGTAATGTATGAGCAACTCATGTTTCCTATTGCCTTGTGTACAGTAAAGAGCCCCAGGTGGTGGAAATTTCCGGAGCCCTTCACTACGGCGTCCCTCGTTGTCTGAGTCGCTTTGGGACTTTAAATCTCCATAAACCATAAAACCATCACTGTAAGGTCAGGTGCACTTCTGAACTAAAGGTTCAGTCATAGACATGCTAGTTCTTTTTACCACCGAAGTTCAACATTCTTCAGTGCAACAAATTACTGCCGAATGCAGTTAAACCTGGATGTAGCGAAAATGAGAAAAGTGTCCAATATTTGTGGGGCGAGGAGAGTAGAAGGGGGGAGGGGGGGGGGGGGGGGGGGGCAGAAGTACCTGCCTCTTCCCGCATGTTCCCTTTTTCAGTCTGTCCAGCCCCCGTTACTCTAGAATTTTTTTTTTTTCACGTTGTGTCACTTGGTGTCACGATGCGAGAGCAAAAGCTGCAAAGACTGCAGCATTTGCCATGTGGAGGCACTCATTGCACTGAAGCACGGTGCGTTTTCAACTGTGTTCACTTGCGATTATAGCTGTTCTTTTCGTGATGGTTTGTGTTTTATCGGCATGAAACTTTCGCACGGCTCTCCCAAATTTGGTGTAACGCACCACTAGCTAATCAATAGCCATCGCAGTGAATTCGGTGCGACACTGGAGATATGGTAACCTCTGTAATATCGAGGAATTCGCTACTTGGAGGTTTGTTGCACCAAGGTTTAGCTTCATATCTTTTTTTTTTCCCTTAGAATCAGTACCAGGATTATTTCATTTCTTTTTCTTGTTCGTGGTTCAACTGAGCGACCCAGAAGGGCAGAGTGAAAAGCAGAGGGGGGAAGCCACAGTCGGGGCGGGGTGTAACGTAATGGCCCTTTCTCTTTTGTTCCCACTCCACTCTTATTGTCAGTTATACCTGCTGGCAGTGGTGATGGGTGAAAATTTGAGTAGGGCCGGAATTCACTAGCATGGCATTGGAATAGGTGCACTCCTCCAGGCATGACTGCTTGTCGCAACACTTTTGTATGGAAACTGCTTGTTGTGGTGTTCACTCTTCATAGGTCTCTATGGCATTCATTGTACGTTTCAGAGACACTGCAACAGGTAGCTTAGATATGCCATATATTGCGTAGTGTTGCCCGTCAGGGCTTAGTGACATGGTGTGAAACAAACCTTGCTTTGCATTTGATGTAGCCTTGCATTATTGCTTTTGGTGCTTTGCCCTTGGAGAGAGGAAAAAGTCTGGAAACCTAATTTTCTAATTATGGCGAAATTATGAAAAGAAAGGCGCACTATCTCGGTCTGCGTGGACATGTGGACCGCACCATGAGGGAAGAGATGAAGGAAGGAATGAAAGAAAGGAGAGATAAACGCCATATTGAGCGGCTTCAGATTAATTTCGACCACCTGAAGATCTTTGACATGCTTTGACATCGCACAGCACGCAGGCTTCATTTGCATTTCGCCTCCACTGAAAACACAGCCACGCGTCCTGGCTGTAGCCGGGACCTGATCTTGCTTGGCAGCCAAGTGTAGTAACCACTGAGCCACCGTAGTGAGCATTGTTATGGTTTCCGAAGAAGACAAAGGAAGCATGGCGTGCTTGTTTGCTGTTTGGCAGAGTGGAAGCTTGCACTGTGTGCAGTGTTGACGGCTGTGCTGTTCTGCCACAGGTGCGAGTGCGTGACGATGACATGCCTTACGCACACGTGGCCATTGCCGTCGAGAGCTGTGGCTGGGCCGACCCGGACAACATTCCCCTCATGGTGGCCAACACGGTAAGGTCACCATTGCCAACCTCAGGGAAGGTTCTCCAGAGGGGATGTCGTTTCGCATCGGCAGCATCTTAAAGGGACTGACCACTGACCAAAACGTGTCGCGAGATTATGGTGGAAATGAAAAGATAGTGCCTCATATTGCGACACTTGAGCACTGCAGTACCAAAGAAAGTAGGATTTATAATTTTGGTATGGCATTGAAAATCACATAAAACAAACAATGTCTCACTGCATGACCACATCTCGGTAAAATATTACTTAATTTTTTCTTTCGGATGTGTTTCTCATGTTATGTTATAGTTTACGTTCTCTTCAGTGTGCCCTTCGATGAAAAGCAGCTCTTCATGCACATTGCCAACGATGTGTTTATAGCTTTTTTCACTAGATGGCGCCACAGTGTTGCATTTCTTAGACGAAGCAGCAACCATGGGTCATTAAACTTTGAGGGCTGTGTCACTATGCCGGAACAGCTTTGGGTGTACAAACTAAAATGGATGCTACTGTGTACTAAAAATGTCTACTGTCTGGCGGATGAGATCTACCGTATTTCCTCTTTTTAATATGTGCACTTTTTTCCTGTAGATTAAGTCTTCCAAAAGGGGGTGCGCAAATTACGCGGAGATTTTGCCGGCGCGTCCTAAAATAGCTACGAAGGTCATAACGCGCATACCATGTATATTGTCGCCTATACAATGGCCCCCCCAAATAGCACACATCGCTGACCAAGAAGAAAAATGGTTGACTCCAAATATAAGATGCATAC
This sequence comes from Amblyomma mixtum, assembly GCF_055824585.1. Lineage (NCBI taxonomy): Eukaryota > Metazoa > Arthropoda > Arachnida > Ixodida > Ixodidae > Amblyomma > Amblyomma mixtum. The sequence continues at coordinate 38,662,416 of NC_143018.1, forward strand.
CCCCTCCTGCTCTGCCTTGCATTTAGTGATACAGCCGCCAACACTCAGAGGCAAATGGAGATAACAGGCGATCAAACGGCGCCTTCACGTGCGGCCCGGCTGACTAGCGGCAAATCGAACAGCAAACGGTTTGGTAGTTTCGAATTCTAGCGTACGGCGGAAGTTACGGGAGGTTTCCTGCTGCAACTGTCCATCTGGGCAAGCGACTGTCAGCACAAGCGAGCCGGTAAACGGCGCATAGTTTGAATTTTGGGGGGCCGGCCTGGCGGCGTCCCCAAGCCTGCCTTGCACTCATCCATGTGCATGCTGGGGGTCTGGCACAGTAGGGAGCATAAAATGTGCGAGTAAAAGTTTTTTTTTATATAAACTCTTTTTTTTTGTAACACGAGTAGATATGGTCATCATCATCATCAGTCTGACTACACCCACTGCAGGGCAAAGGCCTCTCCCATGTCTCTCCAATTAACCCTGTCCTTTGTCAGTTGCCACCACTGTATCCCCACAAACTTCTTAATCTCATCCGCCCACCTAACTTTCTGCCGTCCCCTGCTACGTTTGCTTTCTCTTGGAATCCACTCCGTTACCCTTAAGGACCAGCGGTTGTCTTGCCTTCGCATTACATGCCCTGCCCAAGCCCATTTCTTCCTCTTGATTTCAACTAAGATGTCATTAACCCGCGTTTGTTCCCTCACCCACTCCGCCCTCTTCCGATCTCTTAACGTTACACCTATCATTTTCCTTTCCATAGCTCGCTGCGTTGTTCTTAACTTAAGCTGAACCCTCTTTGTTAGCCTCCATGTTTCTGCCCCATAGGTGAGTACCGGTAGGATACAGCTGTTGTATACTTTTCTCTTCAGGGATATTGGTAAGCTACCATTCATGATCTGAGAGAACCTGCCATATGTGCTCCACCCCATTGTTATTCTTCTAGTTATTTCCCTCTCATGATCCGGATCTGCGGTCACTACCTGCCCTAAGTAGACATATTCTCTTACTACTTCCAAATATGGTAGATATGGTATATAGTAGTTTTTGGTACATCATTTTTGCCAACGTGTAGCCACTGCCTCAAGCATGCTGATCATGGTTTCCAGCATGCAAGGTGCATAAAAGTGGGTGCATGCATTGATTGAAAAGTTGTAGGCGAAAAATATTCTACAGCGTTTCCAGTAAACCCGTAGCAGAATCGAGCACCCTAGACAGCAAGCCCTCTGTTATGTCGAAAAAAAAATTGGGAGCTTAAAATCCAGTGGTCAGTTCCTTAATGTCCGGAAACTGTGTGCTATTTTGCACGCAGCATATAGAACAGTGGGTTGTTAGGGAACTGGGCGATCTATTCATGCTTGCTTTTGCTGCACGAGCTATTGAGCTAGTCATCGGGCTTCTTATCGGTCTGCTGATCAGTGCTACCGAGAGCATGCGCAGAAGGTTCAAGGCTGAAGACGAGTACAATGAAATACAAATCCGCGATAAGCTCAGTAGTACATATTATCAATGTAACATTTTTTGTTTTTCTTTTAAGATGAGGCCTTTTTGCTTTTCATCGAGGAGCCTTTTTTTTTTTAATGTGCATAAAGAAACTTATTCCTGTGAAATTATTCTGAATGCTTTCTGGCGCATTTAGTACTTCCTTTGTCATGTGTAATACAGCAAGGCCTCGACAATAAGAAGCAACAGAGAAGACATGCAGCACAGCAACACGTCAGGCTTAACTGTTTGTGCTTAAGCATGGCATAATGTGCTACCGTATTTACTCGCATATAGGTCTACCTTTTTTTTTTCAGCAATGTTGCCCATAATTAGTTATCGACCTATAGTATTCGGGACGCAGGTCTTCATCATCATCATGCGGGTGCACGCAGTGAATTGCTGTGTGTACCCGCATTGCTCTTTCGCTCATTTCTGTGGTCTTATCGTGGTAGACAGCTTAGGAAGCAGTATATTTTGGCGTTCTGGGCAGGAGCGGTGATAGTAAAGCACCATAGTAAAGTACCAGATAAGAAAAAGAGGAAAAAGTTGTGTCAGTGATACATCTGTGAGCCTTTTTAAAGCTGAGATTTTATACTTATTTATTTATTTACTCTCAGGGCCGAAGCATTACAGAGAGAGTGGCTGATACGCAACAAAAACAGAACAGGTAACGCAGCACTACAATGTAAAATCAATTACAGCATTCTTAAACAAGTCGGCGTTCGTAATGGAGAGGTGATGGAAGCGGGAAGGCATATTTTGAACGGTTCTGTTGATTGCACATCAGGTTTATTTCTGCGCATGCCTAGGCTTCTGTATATTTGCTCGCTTTTCAGAGATTAAAGTCAGATGAAGTGTGCGCTTCAAAAGATTTGGTCGACTTATATTCGAATAATTTTTTTTTATTTCTCGGTGAGCCCAATATATAGGGGTCGACCTATATGCGAGTAAATACGGTAATCACGTAATGATCTGAAGAGAGCGGAACAAATGGATCGGACGACCTTGTGCAATCTGAGTGGGAGATGTTGTATGACTTTTGTCGAAGTATTTCAGCTAGGAGAATTTTGTCTCAAGCATAAGCAGATTAGATCAAATCACTCTTGGGCTGACCTGTACTATCCCTCGGTGTGCCTTCTGGTGGCTTGGGCCTCTCCTGGCCCTTTCAGGAGGCACGGAATGCGCTTGGCGCAATGTAGATGGTGGCCGTCATGTGTATGGTGTGCCACAGCTGATTGGCAACTGGGACCGGTCCCACGGAGGCGGAACCAACGTGTCGAGCCGCTTGGCCGCGGAGTGTGCTGAAGACCCGACCAACCCCTGCCATAGCTTCCAGTCTTTCAACACCTGCTACAAGGACACGGGCCTCTGGTGCGTCTGTCCATTTGTGCTCGCTCACCAGCTTAGGGCTCTCTGACTCATCGTTGTACGTGGAGACCTGGTTTTAGTGAATCGTACTGTCTCCTTTTTCTTTTATTTATGCAGAAATGCTTGGGAGCTAACGAAACAGCATTTTTTTTCTGTTTTTAGTTAGAAAATATACATTTTTCATTTCAGCTTGTTTCTTGGAGAAAAGAGCACTTGTAAACTGTTTGGTTCTTTCTTTTTTCCTTTTCAAAGATACAAGCATTCTTTGATACAATCTAAACATTTTTAGGCATGCATCAGCTTTTCAAAAAGAAAGGTATAGATTTAACCCTTATGTTTAGTGTGTGATTGCCTTGTGTGGTTATGCACACCACTAAACCTAATGCAGTTCAGCTTACTTTTGTCGACCATAAACCCTCAATGCTTTTAGTCTCGGGGGAGCCAAACAGCTTTTACAAGGTGCTGGGGTCCTCTGCATAAAAGTAATGTGCAGGAATGGAGCTCTTTTAAATAATGAAAAAAGGCTCTTCGATAATAGTTACTGGCTATATAGCAAAACTCTGTGCTATAAACAGTTTAAGTGTTAATCCCAAAGTGAAATGAAGTAAAGGCAAGGGTTGAAATATGCATGGATATAATAGATGCTTGGATAGCTGAAAAAGCACTCTGGGGAACCCAAGGGTTCTACGAAATACAGTTTAGGGCCCTTGATTGTTAGGTTGGTTCAAGTTAAAACCAGGGCCTTTCGCTTTTTCTTATATTCAATGGCCTGTAAGCTGGAACAGATTTGCTGGTTAGAGCACTGTTCATAAATGCTCATGCATGTCCATATCAGGACGGTTGAATTAGACCTGGCTGTCGCCGATTGCTTCTAAGTGTAAATAAGCACCAAAATATTTTTTCCAAAAAAACAAAACAATTAAGTGCACAGCTAATATTTTGTTTTATTTCACCTCGCTGATGGTTGATGCGCTTGTCTCTGCACTTCACCAGTACTTGGATATGAGCTTCACGGAAAGACCTCATGATTGCATTAAGTGCTTTATTCATCATTGCTGTTGATGGTCTGGCTTCTGAAGAACATCCCTGTTCAACCTATTGCTAGTAACCTACTGCTGAGACTGCAAGTTTTTTCACTGTTCTAGTAACCAGAAAGAAAAAGTTTAATCTGAGCTTGGACTCTAAAACGCTTGTTTCCTTGCTTAAAAAGTGGCCCTGTGACGATATGCAAGCATGTGGGCTTCATTATTCGTATGCATAGCATGGGATATTGGGATGTCTGGACGCCCAAGGAGATCACAAGGCGTGGTTTTGATTGATAGCACCCATTTTCAGCACTGGACGAGTGAAATGCGTTTTCATCTGGCCTTCTTGTTTGAATTTTCTAGGTGGAATAATTTCGATTTGCATGCTCCAATCTCAGTAATTCTTGCACTGGTGTCTGGAATGCATGGAGAATCTATTTAACCAGCGTAATTCGCAGTGAAAAAAACACCGCAATGCACCTTTACAAAGTCATTCTGAATGCTCTGCATCTGAAGAACCTTGTACATTGATGCTATTCAGTTTGGGAGTTGACGAATAAAAATATGCTAGAGGGTGGCTAAACTGGTGACTGTGATTGACTGACAACCCCGTTCATAACGCGACTGAGAAGACCGGAAATGTGCATGGCAGTTTTTTGCTTAGTAAGCACTGAGCATGTATCGGGGGCCAACTAATGTTTGTGGTGAGGAAAATGCAGGGCTGCATGTAGAAATTGCTCAAACTGAGGGCATGATGTGGGTGACATTACAGTCGGTTCTCTCAGAAGCACAACATCACAAAAAATAGCGAAATTGGCCAGGACACAGAGTAGAACTGTGTAGTATAATGGTTTCAGTGGAGCGCATGGACCGCGAAAAAACCACCGAAGTTGCCTTTAACCAGACATTGGTCTGAAGAGACTATCATGTTGTTAAGACAAGTTTCTATCAAGGCGGCAATGTGTTGACATGTTGTTTTGTTTGTCCTTTTCGCTTTGCAGGGGTATCTACTTCGTCTCGGAAGGTCGGGAGGAGCTGAACTTCTTTGTGCATGCCATTCAGAGGGAGTGGTGAGTGTCACAGTGCCACTAGGTCACACTACTGCTATAGTCACAGTAATGTAGAGTCACGATGGTACTGCACGGCCATGGCACCTCAGTGTTGGGTACCGCACTGTCATGGCACTGTGGTATCGCATAGCTGCAGTGTTGAGACTGCAATAGCTAAGGAGTTTTGCAACCGCCCGGAAGACACATCGTTGCCTGGGCTGTGGCACCTTGTTTGGAATGAAAGGAGCAAGGCCATTGTGTGTGTGTGTGCTGAGGTGTTTGTAAGCTCTTGGAATAGACCCAGTTTTGGTCAGTTTTCGTGTCTTAACCGTGTAGTTTGAGCTTCATTGTAGCCAGCACGAAGTCATCAAGGCTGCTTTATTTACTAAAGGCCTGCATCAGGGCAGCCTTTCTTGCTGTTCCTAGTACCAGATTGTAGTGCTGTTGGGAAAGTCATGCAAACTTTCTCGTATATCTCTCAAATTGCGGTTGGTAACACAAGGTAGCGTCGCGCAGAAAGGCATGCATTGTGAGGAAGAGCTAAAAATGTCTGAGTGCTTGCTTTGCTAAATGAGCAGGAAATCGAGTGATTCTGCTATTTACTGTCGCTTTTATAAATGCACTGGGACGTGCGTGTACAGTTGTATTGTTTTGAGAAATTTTAAAAACCAGCTTAAATTGCTCTTTGTTCATTTCCTAACAGATCAAATCCTTGATGACGTGGCCATTTTTATTTGCACGTACTAGGAGCCATGAACAGCTTGACGCTAGAGGTCATTGTCCAATGCTCTTATGGTCTGTGTGTGGGTGAGGGTTAACTATGTGCAATGCGTGTTCTGTCGCCAGGATGCGAATTTGCCTGAGTGCCACGGAGGGTGAGGTCACGCGGGCGAAGAACCTGCTCAAGACCAACATGCTGCTGCAGCTGGACGGGACGACGCCCATCTGCGAAGACATTGGCCGGTACGCGCCCTTTCCAGTGTTTCTCTTCGTACTCCTTGGCACCTGCCGAGTGTTGACAAGGGCCTACGCTTGTAGCTTTTAGATAACAAAAAGAGGGTGTGTCAAGCACTTGGGCGCATAGGCTAGCTCACACTTGGCATTCTCAGGAGGTTATGAGTAGATGGAAGGCAGTGTAACTGTCGTGCGAAGCCTTCCAACTCTTCCCACCCCTTTGGTTACACTTGGAATGAATATTTCTTTCAATTTTTCTTTGCATACAACATTTGGTAGTCGGAATACAAGCAGTGCCCGTTTCTGCCGTGTAATCGCCGAGCAAGCCGCAGGGTGCACCTAAGGTTTCCAGGCTCACAGAAAAGTTGCGAGTTAAGCTTCTTGTGATAGTTTGTGACTAAAAGTGCTCAGGGATAGTAGCCTTTCTGGGCACCGTATGGTTCCAGCACTAGTGCCTGTGAGCCACTTGTGGCACGCCAGGGAGCAGAGTTTGTTTCTTTGTGAATGCCATTGCTCTGTGTTTACTTTGGGACATTGTTTACCAGCCTTGAACTTTTTTTTAATCTATCATTTTGCCCATTTGCTTTGCTTTTCAGAAGAAGGGTCAGTTTTTACAAACTCTGTTTGTTGCAGGCAAATGCTCTGCTACGGACGCCGCATTCCTCTTCCCGAACTCGAGGCAAGGATTGATGTAAGTGTTCGATATTACCTGTTGCTGGCATTTCTTTGTCACCACTGCGTCGGGGAAGGATGCCGGAGGCTGCGCGTGTAATGAGAGGGCAGTTGACTGATTGCTGTCAACTCCTAGACCTTTTTGCTACTACATTTATTTATTTATTTATTTATTTATTATACCTCAAATGCCCCAGTTGGGGTATTACATGAGGGGTGGGCTTATTACAGGCGTTATGTTATTCTTTCGATGAATGACTTGAAGCGGTCTGGATGGATGTGGCGAACTGCTTCGGCAGGAAGGTGATTCCAGTCCTTTGCTGTCTGAACGAAAAAAGCGTTCAGATGTGCAGTGGTATGTGCTGATGGCGGGTAGACTGCTTTGCCGTGGTTAAGGCGGTGAGAGGCTCGATGTGCAGGGACGATGACACAGCTTCCAAGTGATGAGTGGTAAAACTTGTGAAAAAGGCATAGTCTGGCTATTTTACGTCGCGAATCGAGGGATAGAAGATTAGATTGCAACTTCATATTAGTGACACTTGAATGATAGGAGTAGTTCGAATGAATGAATCTTGCTGCACGATTTTGAATGGATTCGAGGGCGAGAGAAAGATTTGTCTGATGAGGGTCCCAAACTGCACATGCGTACTCCAATTTGGGACGGACGAGTGTTATGTAGGTAAGCTGTTTTATAGAAGGAGGTGCTAGACGCAGGTTACGACGTAGAAAACCGAGCACGCGGTTGGCGTCTTTAGTAATGTTAGAAATGTGGGAAGCCCAGTTCAGGGAATTAGAAATGGTGACACCAAGGTATTTATAAGATTCAACAGCGGAAATTACAGAGCCAGAGATATAGTAATTTGGTGAAACAAAGGACTGCCTGCGATGAAATGTAATTAACGATGTTTTATTAGTGTTTAAAGACATGAGCCATTTGTTGCACCAAGATTCGATGTAGTCCAGGTCTGCTTGCAATATTTCGGGATCGCTGGTGTTAGTGATAGGCCGGTAGATTACGCAGTCATCTGCAAACAATCGCATGTTAGAAGTGATACCAGTAGGCAAGTCATTAATGTAGATTAAGAAAAGCAAAGGGCCGAGTACTGTGCCTTGTGGCACACCAGAAACAACGGGGCGCAAGGGGGAGGAGTGTCCATTAGCATGTACGAACTGTTGACGGTTAGTGAGGAAGCTTCGTATCCAATCAAGAATGAGAGGGTTAAGGTTCAGTCGTGAAAGTTTAAGAAAAAGCCGTCTATGGGGAACTTTGTCGAAAGCTTTCTCAAAATCCAAAAATAATGCATCCACTGGTATGTTAAGGTCTAGGTTAGTACTAACGTCATTAATGAAGAGAGCTAGTTGAGTGTCACATGACATACCTTTTCGGAAACCGTGCTGACAAGGATGAAAGAAATTTACTGATATAAGGAAATTGACGATGTGAGAGTAAATTACATGTTCCATTAACTTCGAACAAATGCTTGTGAGGGATATGGGACGATAGCTCTTGCATGAAGATGGCAAACCTTTTTTTGGTACTGGAATCACCTTGCCTACCTTCCAGTCCTGTGGCACCACTCCAGATGATAATGATTGCTGAAATATGTACGAGAGTATTAGGCTTGTAATATTTTTTGTGTTCTTGAGTAGTTTGGAGTTGATCCCGTCGACACCGGCTGAGGATGAGACCTTAAGGTTGTCTATTAAATTCTCGATGCCAATAGCGTCAAAGGTAACGGCAGGCGTGACTGGGTGATTGTATTGCGGGAAATCTGGGAGGTTATCATCAGGCTCATTAGTAAATACGGATGAAAATACGGAATTTAGAGCTTGAGGCACTGCCGGATCAGGAATAGGATTGTTGTGTTCGTCGAGAAGAGATAAGGGATTGGATTGGGTTGGGTTAATAATTTTCCAGAATTGTCTAGGATTTGTGAGTAGCATATTAGGCAATGTATTTGAATAGAAGGCGCGCTTAGTTCTAGTGATCAGTGATTGAAGCGTTTTGTCAGTGGTATAGTATTTTTCCCAAGCGGAAGGGGTGTTTAAGCGTTTAGCTGTTCGATATTGTCTTTTCTTTTTGTTGCTTAGGCGCTTTAATGTAGTGTTGAACCAGGGGGACATTGATCTTTCGGTTACGGTTATAGTAGGAACATGTGCACCGATGAGTTCGTGCATTTTGTGCTTGAAAAGCGACCAGTTGGTTTCAATGGAACGAGTGGTGAAATCTGCTAGATACGACGTGCTAAACTCAGATAACTTATCATTTAATTTTGCGTAATCCCCTTTATGATAAAGTGTTAGTTTCTTCTTAGCTTTTTTGGTATGAGGTAGCTGGCAGTAGATCGAGGCTTGTATTATTTTGTGATCACTAATGCCACGTAGATACGTAAGGGAAGATATGTTGTCGGGGTGGGAAGTGAGCACTAAGTCTAGTATGTTCGCGGAATGGTTATCTTCTCTAGTAGGGATGGAAACAAGCTGGGATAACCCGAATGTAAGGCATGCATTGACGAAATCACTTTCGGCGTTATTTTTAGCTGTTGTTAATGTGACCATGTCAGACCATGTGATAGCAGGAAAGTTAAAATCACCAAACAGGAAAATGGAGGCTTGGCGGTATGACGATGTTAAAAAGTGAACGGCGTTGTAGAAGTGTTCAGAAAACGAGGGATCTGCGTCTGGGGCTCGATAGAAGGTTCCGATAATAATGGGTGGGTATGAGATGTTGCATATTACAAACACGGCTTCTAAAGAAGAAGTGATGTTAATTAGAGTGCAGTGGAGGGAGTGGTGGGTAGCTATGAGTACACCACCGCCGCGCCTATTTTCGCGATCACGCCGGAAGATATTGAATTCGGGAAGAAATGAAAGAATTTCTGTGTCGTGGATGGTTGAGTTTAACCATGTTTCGGTTAATATGATAAGCTTGCTTTCCGTCGTGCCGATTAGGCTACGAAGTGTGTCAAGCTTGGGTAGTAAACTTCTTATTTTAGTGTACAGAAGTGATACGGCATTCGTATTATGAGTCGTGCTGGTGTTGCGGTCTAGCTACGAGGTTATTGGGACGACTTTCTGCATAGTATGGTTAAATATGTACGCTTTGTTGTTGATAATGAGTTTGTTATGACGCAGCTTAAATGTTTTCGGTTGTGCCTTTCCATATTCGACGAGATGTTTCCGTGCGGTACGGGTTTTCAGTGAGTAGTCCTGGCTTATGCGGTAGTCTGTGTTCTTCAGCTTGTTTGCGTTTGAAAGTATCTGTTCTTTAGTCTTGAAGCGTGCGAATTTTACTGCAATAGGCCTAGTTTTGTTAGAATCAAATTTTCCCAGCCGGTGCGCCCGTTCGATGTCCGTAGGTGTAATTTCAATGTTCAGTTTAGTACTACAGAAATTTACGACTGAGTCCTCAGACTCCGACCACGTTTCTTGTTCTTCATCGGTTAGTCCAAAGAACAAAAGGTTAGAGCGACGTGCCCTGTCCTCCTGATCGTCAAGCCTGTTTGTTATGGATGATATTTCATGCGCGTTCTCCTCAACGAGCGCCTGGATGTTTTCGACTTGAGATTTTAGTGCTGGTATTGAAGAAAACTCGCTTTCAATATTGGATAGCCTCTGCCTGATTTCGTCAAGTACTTCATCGTTCCGTGAGAGTTTAGTTTTCATCGATTTCATTTCGTTTAGTATAGAGGTTTGCCCTTCTCGGATTTGATTGAGTGCCGCCATTATGTCATCAGACGCTTCAGTTGAAGATGTACGCGTGTTAGGGCCGGGATTCAGTTCTACGTCGCCAGCTAGTGCTAGCAATTCGAACAATACATGTGCACAGTCGCGAACAATATCAATGCAACAACAGGGGCTCGGCAGCACTAACAAACTACTACCAAACTACTAACAAACTACTACTACTACCGGCAGCACTAACAAACCAGTTACTAACATGTGATGTTAGTAACTGGCTGAGCAAGCATTGTGCAGTGGTGATGCAGTGGGGTGGTCTCTTTTGCCATCGCTCCTGGTGAGAAATCAGTTTCAACATCAGCCATCGTGAAAAGCATCCAGAGCTATCCTGCACCTCGCGTGGTGGGCAGGCTTTCACGGGAGTCAAAGGAAGTATAGACGGGCTGCCATGCAGAGCATTGTGGGTTTTTTGCGCAAAAGACACAACACAAAGGAACGAGGTAGACAGGACAAGCGCTTACTAACAACTCAGGTGTTTATTGACATAACATTTGCTTTAATACAGCAGCTGCTCTTATCAAACACGAAAAGGGAAAGAAGAGACTTAGCATACATATATCAGATCAGCACAGATCCCACCATCGCACGAGTGAATGCATGTTTCGAGCTCTAATTCTGCGCAAGATAACTGATTTCTTTTTTTGAGAGCAAAATTGAAGGATTGCTGACACATGAGTTACCCGATTTTCCTATCTCAGTATCCTCAATTATCTCTCTTCCAAGTTGTGTCTTGCACCGGCGCAGTACTGAAGTTTTTTCGAGCGCGGGAGTGCAGTTGCGGCAATTCCGAATATGGTCAATCATTTTGCTACCTGACTTGTTCTTTACATCTCTTGCGTGCTCCCTCAGCCTTTCATTAAGGCACCTGCCACTCTCCAGGATTTGCAAGAGAGTGAATGCGGAGGATACGGCCGTCGCTTGTTCAAAGCAGCACCAGCAGCGATTCGTGGCCTGTAAAAAGAGCGTTGTGTACTCGATACCACTTGCCTGTGGTAAGCAGTACATTGGCCAAACTGGCAGGTGCCTTAATGAAAGGCTGAGGGAGCACGCAAGAGATGTAAAGAACAAGTCAGGTAGCAAAATGATTGACCATATTCGGAATTGCCGCAACTGCACTCCCGCGCTCGAAAAAACTTCAGTACTGCGCCGGTGCAAGACACAACTTGGAAGAGAGATAATTGAGGCCAATGAGATAGGAAAATCGGGTAACTCGTGTGTCAGCAATCCTTCAATTTTGCTCTCAAAAAAAGAAATCAGTTATCTTGCGCAGAATTAGAGCTCGAAACATGCATTCACTCGTGCGATGGTGGGATCTGTGCTGATCTGATATATGTATGCTAAGTCTCTTCTTTCCCTTTTCGTGTTTGATAAGAGCAGCTGCTGTATTTAAGCAAATGTTATGTCAATAAACACCTGAGTTGTTAGTAAGCGCTTGTCCTGTCTACCTCGTTCCTTTGTGTCGTGTCTTTTGCGCAAAAAACCCACAATGCTTAGGCACCAACTAGCCTGCAAAAACATACTCGCATGCCATGCAGACATCGCGAATCCTCATAGACTATACCCTTCTGAGTGCCACAGCGCACATCTTGTCTACCCTTACCTCATTGGTTTCACACCTGGTCATCACCTGTCGACAGTTTCGTTTGTGTGCACTGGCCACATCATCCTCTGTGTACATAGGCAGATGTTCTAAGGCCTCATCGTTGTAAGCAGGAGCTGTCGACAGAAATGTCACGCTTTTCAATTGGTTGAAACGGTCGTGACGTCACCGTGCGCGAATTTCAAACGGGCCCAATTGTACTTTGGCTACTAACCATGCAACCAATTAAAGGGATCGTATAGTGATGCTCCAAGTAAGTTTAACTGAGTTTAGTTAGTAGTCTAATTATAACCTTTCTATTCAGACCAGATAAATAAATAAAACCGAATAAGAAATTGGCCGAGCTTGGGAATCGAACCCCCAGTCTCCGGAGTGCGAGTCACGCTACCACTCCCCCATGCCAGCTCGATGGTTTGGAATGAACAAAGGTGCCTCTAGTGAGTAGGGTGTCTTCGTTCACTCCCATCTTCCTCCCTTCCCAGTATAGCGCGGTTTAGGTGTCCACTGAGATATGAGAGACAGATACATTTTCTTTCCTCAAAAACCAATTTACCGACAAGCAAGGGGTATTTGCCCCCACCAGATTGGTCCAAATTGTCCTGACAACATTTTGGCATTTTGATGTCCATCGAAATATGTGAGACAATATGTGAGACAGTTACTGCCCAACTTCCTTTCCTCAAATACAATTTTCGACTAGTGTCTACTGAGATATGTGAGACAGTTAATGTGTAATTTCCTTTCCTCAAATACAATTTTATTTTCTTCATTAAGGCCCCTCTTTCTTCTTTCACCCACACTTCCTCCCTTCCTGTACTGCGGCTCAGGTGTCCACCCAGATGACAGTGAATTACTGCGTAATTTCCTTTCCTCAGAAAGCATTGTGTTCAAAGGGCGGGCTATGCATCACTCCAAACGGGTGGTGGCGTTCCTTGGACTCCATGGCCGCGCTACAACAGGCTGTTGCTTCCACTCCTAAAGGCGAAGCTTAAGCGTCATTAATTGGCAGTTAATTAATGCGCTAACAAAATGTGCAGTCAACAATTTCGTAGCAGAATGCAGCACTCAGGCTTTCGCCTTTCACCACTTTAGCCGCTAAAGTTCCTCGTAACTTTTTGTTTTCATGTGTTGCAGGCGGTGTCGGCAAAGACTGTGCGTGATGTCTGCTCCAAATACCTCTACGACCGCTGCCCAGCTGTTGCTGGTGTCGGTGAGTGACCAGAGCATGCGCACTGATGTACAACAGAATATGACATCTGGCCCTTTGGTTTATTGCTTAGGTGTATAGACATGAAGGTGTTGCGTGATTGCCTTGCCAGATCCCTGCAGTCTGAAAGCCAGAGTGCAGAAAAACTAAGCAACAGAAAGCCATTGTTTACGATGAGTTGCAGTTTCATTCAGTCCCTGCATGAGGCTCCTATGTGAGGACACATACAACTGCTTCATAAATCTCTGATGCGATGAGATGTTCATCTGTTCACACCTCCGCAATGCACCGGCAAGCAGTATTCTGTTGGGTCGCACATAACTGCTTCCGGGCAGACAGAGAGGTCAGAATTCTCGTTTTGCACAAGTAACACAACATAAGTGTCAATTTTCATGTGGCTAAGAATGCTAAAGCTTCTTGCTGGCCAGTATCAAATGTTGTCCTTCTCTATAGTACCTGTGACGGGATCGTAGCTCACTGGATGGCATTCATATACACTGCAGATTAAACCGTATCCTTTCATGGTCTGAAATCTCTTGCCTTCTGCACGCACCCATTTAACCATCCAGAAACTTCACTCACTGTGAACACAAAAGGAAGAGGATAAGTACTGAAACGCAGCAGGACATTGAGCAGTTAACAGGTCCATTGCATCGCTGTCAGTGCCTGTATTAACGCTCGAATTGTGTTCTCACCTGCAGGTCCCGTTGAGGCCCTGACTGACTACAACCAGCTCAGGAGCAACATGTACCGTATCCGGTTCTAGGTGCCCTGCTCTGCAGTTGTCTTGCCGAGTCTTGTATAGTAGCGTTTGGCGTTCACCATCAATAAAGATGCCTCTCGAGGCTTCACAACCTATGTTTTACTGCCCCTACAGCCTGGTTTGTTTTGTTGCTGTTCGGTATTTAATGTAGATCAGTGAAATATCAACGGATACTACTTGCTCTTGTGGAGTGACAGCAGATGAGAAACCCAAGAACCATTTTTAATGCAATTGTATTAGAACGTCATGTCACAAGAAATTTTGCGGGCATTTAAGTCTGCTTATGTGGAGGAATACAAAAGCATTTCTTTGATCTTGATTCTTTTCCGACTCATAACGTAAAGTGTGGTCTTTCGATCATTTCCAGTTATGACATACTACACCAGTTCATCATTTACGGTTACGACATCCTAAGCCTCGTCGTTTCCGGTTACAACATAATACACCACATCGGCATTCCAGTTACAACATACTGCACCACTACCCACCACTGCCCATAAGTACAGATTCGCTTCCGAAATTGGGTTTAGTGCATTGCTAGACATCTACAACCAAAACCAATGTCAACCGCAATAGGCAACCTCTCCCCCTGTTATGCATAGGAACTTCGCTCTGCAGCTCACAAAAGAAAAATTCACGGAAGGCACTCAAGGCTACTACATGCTTTGAAGGCTAAAGCATTGCTTCCTTAATTTATATTTTTTACTTCCAATAACACACCTACTCATTAGCATAGAGTCTTAAGGCAACGCATGCACCAGGTTCACCTTTATTCGCTAACAAGCAACGCGGTTTTGTGGCCTATGGCCTGTGTGCTCGCTTCGCAAAGAATTCGAGGTCTCTGCACGACCCCACTCACAGTCCAAATGGTGCTGGTCCATGATGTATGTGGCCCGGCTAATGGTGGTCGTCCACCTGGCCGGGTATGCAGACCACAGTGAGGTCTCCCAGGTTCGGAGGCACTGAGTGCCCAGCGGGCGGAGGGGACACCGGGCAGGATACGAGAATGTGGAAGGGGGCCTTGGGGTGGGAACACAAGATGTATGTTGGGGGTAGCGGCTCAAATTTAGAAAGATGGGCTGGTGTACGCGGCGTTAAGGTCCTTGGTTCAATTCCCCGCACCTTTGGAGGAAATTTTTTTTTATTTGCTGATGACGTATATGGGGTTTAAAATGGGGAGATAAACACGTTCTCCACCCATTAACCGCGGCTGACCCAGTTAAAAGCCGCGCGGACCCCACCCCGTGGTCCCGAGCGCACGGCGGGCCTTGCTCTGCGGGAACAAAGGAACGACACAGTGACTGACACAAGGCATTTATTGCTATAACAACAATAACGCCAGCTAGCAACAAAATACACTGAGGAATCGAGGATGTCCGACTCCCCAGCACGGCTACGAGCGAACGTTCGCCCACGCTAGGGCAATAGGGAAGCTCCGAGGCCGGACGGGATGAGCTGAGGGGAACATGTTTCCACACGAGGTCGCCCGCCGGCGAAGAGCGGACCCTTGCGCGTGAACGTGCACACGCTTTCCCGATCCCAAGGAGAAGAGACCCCGTCGCTCCCCGCGCGCGCGCAGCAGAACACCATCCGTGCATGCATCCGTGGCGCTGCGACGCGAGCGCCCTCCCCGGTTGGGGGGAGCTAACCACAGTTGAGGTGCATTGCGGGAAAGCGAACCACGGGGGGGGGGGGGGGGGGGGTCACGGGAGGGGAAACGGCGTCCGCAAGGGCCTCGTGGCCGGGTGGCTGTGCAACGCAAAGTTCGAGTGAACAAAGCCCTTTCTTGAGTTGAACGAGGCTGCTCAGTTCATGCGAGGTTAAAAAAAACGGGTGGGGCACCAAAGTGCGCCCCCTCTCAACACCACGGTCCGGTGGTCGTGTCACTTTTGACATGCTGCAGGCAGCTCTGAAAAGCCTTAGGCCTCACTGCCATTGCCGAAACAGGTTTCGTGCGCGCAGCCGCGAGGAGACATCAGCTTTGTGGGATGGTCCTACCCCGCTCACTGCACGAAGCAGCTTCTGAGCGGTCGGCGCCCACCGTATCGGACGGTGTCAGAGCGCCCGGTGCCGAGCTGCAATACCAGCGAGCTCGTAGTGGCACCCGTGGCCTCAGGCCACCCGACTCCCCGAGCCGCGACTCCCAGAGTCGAAAAAGAGACAGTGAGAAAATATATACAGAAAACTCGGACCACCCACGCGGCTTCCGTACTCACTCGCTTCGGGCTCGGCAACTCCGCGGACGCTAGGCCTCGCGCTCCCTCGATGCGGATCAAGTGGTTCTCGTGCTGATGATACTCCAGAAAAGAAAAACTTGACGAAAAAACATGCTGAGCATGTTGAAAAGTTCAAACATGCTGCAGCGCAATACACCTCGAACTCAAGAGAGCGCAGGTCCTAGCGATCAAAATTAACACTAGGCCTAGCACTTGTCAAGTCCAGACAAAGAGCGTTCCTCGAACCGAACAGACAGTCGTCCAATGTTCCAAGAGCAGGCCCCACGTTGGGCTGCCAGATATGGGGTTTAAAATGAGGAGATAAACACGTTCTCCCCCGATTAACCGCGGCTGACCAGCCGCGCGGACCTCACCCCGTGGTCCCGAGCGCACGGCCACCACAGCGGGCCTTGCTCTGCGGGAACAAAGGAACGACACAGCGGCTCACACAAGGCATTTATTGCTATAACAACAATAACGCCAGCTAGCAACAAAATACACTGAGGAATCGAGGATGTCCGACTCACCAGCACGGCTACGAGCGAACGTTCGCCCACGAAGCTCCAAGACCGGACGGGACGAGCTGAGGGGAACATGTTTCCACACGAGGTCGCCCGCCGGCGAAGAGCGGACCCTTGCGCGTGAACGTCCACATGCTTTCCCGATCCCAAGGAGAAGAGACCCCGTCGCTCCCCGCGCGCGCGCAGCAAAACGCCATCCGTGGCGCTGCGACGCGAGCGCCCTCCCCGGTTGCGGGGGAGCTAACCACAGTTGAGGTGCATTGCGGGAAAGGGGGGGGGGGAGTGCATCCCCACACGTCACTGGAAGTTTTCTGGACGTTCTGCTGAGGATGTGGGATGAAAAGTACTGACGAGTCTGCGCGAGATGCACCCAGCCCTCTCCTTCCGTCTGGTGTAAATCGGCAGCCTCCGGTGACGCTTCCATTTTGGTACTGATTGATCCGGCACGCGGCCGACTGCATTCTTGCTGAATCCGTGTTCCGGCCGCAGCGTGCCCTGTCAGGCTTAGTAGAGCACGGCTCCTCCCGTACTCATGCGGCGGCCGTTAGGGCTAGCTCGGCGGCGCCACGAGGTAATCGGGAAAGAAGGCCGTAAAGCTGCCAAATTTTCACTTTCCGTTCTGAAATTGATGTCCACTTAATCGGGTGGTGAGCTGATCGAATGGCATATTCCTTGCAATGATATCAGCTCGAAATTCGTGGTTGCAGCTGTGAAAAAAGCAGGAGCAGATCCGAGGTGCGAGCACACGTCGTCGTCGTGCGGTAATAGCGTAGAACAGGGAGGGGGGTTTACGAAGTAAACCAGTGCTCACCTGAAGAAAATTGATTCATCTCGGAATAAACTGGTTATGAGGAAAGGAAAGGTGCAGCAACTGCCTTATCCTCAATGGATACCGAACTGCACCGTAAAGGAGGGGTGAGACAGGAGATGGAGGTGTCGTAGTGTTCAAGTGCACTGCAACCATGCAGCGTCCAGTTCGCCTCCATCGAAACCCAGCTGCCATGGTCGGGATTCTATCCCTCATCTTTAGGCTAGCCGTAACCGCTGAGCCACTGCGACGGGTAATTCTCCGGGAAACTGTGGGTGGTGGTGAAAACATTTATTACGAATGAACAGGAGGTATGTTTGGATCAGCCCATAAGGGACCGATCCTTACAAACACTATAGTCGGATACAACTTAAGTCTGCAGTGAAGCTCCGCCCACATTCAGCCTACGCGCACAGAATTCCTCCACGACGAAAAAGTAGTCTGTGGCTGAAACCTTGCTTGTTACGTAAACAAGAAGCTTATGACAAGAAGAAAATTATGAGCTCTTCAGTTTTGATACGTGGATTGTTTGATATAGTCAAGCATTAAAAAATTGATTTCGTTTACAGTTGCGATTCGCCAGCGGAGTAATACAAGACGCCGCGGACTGCGGCCCAGTGTTAGCAACTGCTGTTTTTGTAAGTTGTATCCTACTATAGGTGGAGGTCCCTAGTATGGGACCCCAGTGGCGGTTGCCGCCGCCCGGGCGCGCCCGACTAAGGCTTGTTGGGCCTATAAGTCGTGGCAGCCGAGCAGGGTCGCCTCCCAGTCCTCCCGGGTTGGGTTGGGGATGGGGGGAATAGCGGGGTTGGAGGGGCAGGCCCACACCATGTGATAGGTGTCAGAAGACACTGCACTACAGTGTGGGCAGCTGCCGCTAAAGGAGGGGTCAAGATGTTTTAGCGCTGCCGGGCACAGCAATGTATTGGTGAGAAGGCGGAAAAGGAGCCACTCATCCGCCTTCTTCAGGCCTTTACATAGGCTAGGGTAAAGGCGATGACAATTTTGATAATATGTTGTAATATCTTTGAATGTATAGACCGGATTAAAATCGGGTTCCTGATCGGATGGGGAGGAGAAAACAGTCCGGTGAGAGAGCGCGCGGGCGGCTGCGTCTGCTGCCTCGTTTCCTGCCAACCCCTGATGAGCAGGGGCCCATATGAGGTAACGGTGTGCGGGGTCCGTATCCCGTATGCAATTTTGGTATATTCGATAGGCTAGGAAGGGAGTGCAGCCTTGTTCGACGTTCCGACAGGCCCCTCGCGAGTCGGTGATTATGTATTTTGAATTGGAATGTGAGGCCGCGAGAGCAATCGCGACCTCTTCTGCTTGTGTTGCACTGCGGGCTCTGAAAGTTAGGCCGTTAACTGTGTTGCTGTTGTGAACTACCGCGGCCGTGTACCATCCCCCGTGGTGATGGCCGGAGGCGTCCACGTAGTATACACCTGTTTTGTTGCCATAATATCGGGCTAGCGCTTCCGCTCGTGCCAGGCGCCGACCATTATGGTCTTCATGTGACATGTTTGCTGGAAGAGGCCGCACGTGGAGGGCACGTCTCCACAGTTCCGGGATGCGAAACCTGTCTTCCATTGGAGGGGTGTGTCGGATATGGAGTCGAGCAAGAAGGCGGCGACCCGACTTCGTTAGCGACAAGCGCGTGTACTGGTTTGTAAGGTGCGCCTCCCGGAGCTCCCGGAAAGTATTCACCACCCCAAGAGCCATAAGCCGGCTGTTTGAAGTAGTGATGGGGAGGTCAAGGGCACGTTTAAAGGGTCAGTCTACTCACCGAGATGAGTGTATAAATAATGGCATATTCTGGTAGTTGGCACCCTCTTGTTTCCGTAGGTAGAGATAAGGAGTCGAATAGAGAATTCGACTAGTTACGAAGGCGTTTGCCAGCCGCAAGGCATCCTTACTTCGTAACCCTCCGCGTTTGTTGGAAACCCGGCGGACCATGCGGCCCACCTGGTCCCCCACCTTACTGAGTTTGGCCAATGTAGTGTCTGGCCGCCTGTGTTTGTGGATGTAGAGTCCGAGTACCCGTATCTCATCACTTTCGCGTATGGGACCACTCTCAAGAGAGAGAGATATTTTAGTTGTGCACTTCTGTAAGGGGCGGAGGTGCACAAATTCCGATTTTTGAGGGGAACATTGAAGACCGCAGCGGCGGGCGTAGCGGTCTACTATCGTCGCCGCTGTTCGCAGGCTGGTTTCAATGTCTCCTGTGCTGCCCTGCGTGGCCCACAGAGTGATGTCATCGGCGTGCAGGGCGTGCTGCACGCCGGCGACACCACTCAGCTGGGCCGGCAGGTGCATCATGGCCAGATTGAAGAGCAGCGGGGAAAGTACCGCGCCTTGAGGGGTTCCCCGCGTGCCGAGTAGGTAAGGACCATGGTCTCTATCTTGAATTCGAATCTAGGATTGACGATCCATTAAAAATTGGCTTATGTATTGGAATGTGTTGAGGCCACAGTCGGTGTGACTTAGGTTAGTGAGTATGATCTCATGTGTTACATTGTCAAATGCCCCTTTAAGATCCAAGGCGATCGAGTACTACCCGGTCATTATGGGGGCATTCGAGGGGGTCGAGGACTTCCCGATTGAGTTGCAGGAGGACATCCTGTGCGGATCTGTGTGGGCGGAATCCGAACATGGTGCTCGCGAAGACTTGATGTAGATAACCGATCCCGCACCATCGTCTCCATTAGTTTGCCCACACATGAGGTGAGAGAGATGGGGCGGAGGTTATCTGTGTCAATTCGTTTGCCAGCTTTAGGAATAAACGTGACCAAAGCCGTTTTCCATTCGATTGGCAGGGAGGTGTCCCTGCGCCAAATCGCATTGACGTATTCTAGGAGGGACTGGTATGCCAAGTCGGGCAGGTTCGTCAAAAGCTTGACGGTCACCTTATCCCGTCCTGGCGCAGTGCCCGTTTCATTTTGGCGAGAGCCGCCCGCAGATCATGGAGCTGGAAAGGTTGATCCAGCTCCGTGTTCTCTCTGCCTGCATAAGAGTAGGCAGATCCACGGGGGTCTTGGGCTGTACACAGATACTGGTCCCGAAGTTTCTGTGCCAGTTGAGTCGTGTTGCCAGAAAAAGCGTGCAGGGCTCGCTGCAAAGGTTTTTGTGTTTCGGTTCGTGTTTGGGTTTGGTCTATTAGGGCTCGAAAGAGACGCCACGTGTTTCGGCTGGACATTTGTCGCGCGGCCGTGTTGCATCTATCTACCCAGTTGGAGTCGGCGAGTTGGGCCGCGTACTCTGCCGCTTTCTGGGTAAGCTCGGCAATTCGAGCTTTAAGCTTTCTATTGTGTTTCTGGCTTCGCCAACGGCGGACGAGGCTGCGACGGGCTTCCCAGAGGTGTAGAAGGTGGTTATCCACGTCCGTGACCGCCTCTGAGAGCTGGATGTGTGTTTCATGCGAGGAAAGGTGTGCCAGCAGCTGTTGGGACCATGCGCGGAAATGGGTGTATTATCAAGTGAGTTAAAATTTTGCCTGAATTTCGTCCAATCTGGGATATGGGCTTGTGTTCTCCAAGAGTCAGGCCTGGGCGCCACAATTTCAAATTACACGACGTTCCAACAGGATCCCGCGTCTTGTCTTCTCGTTCACAAAGACTACACAGCCAACCTAGTGGATCTCGACCTCCAACTAGAGTACTCTTATGTAATGGTGACCCTCCTACCAGTCCGCCGCAGGGACCCACCGTTGCATATACTCAACGTGTACTGCTCTCCCAAACTAAAGCGAGTGACTTTTGCGGACCTCTTTAGCCGCGCGCTAAGAGTAGCGGGCCGCGATCCCCTGCTGATTGTGGGCGACTTTAAAGGGACTATGAAACAAATTTATTGATATTATGTAAAGATAGGCAATCCATCACTCGTCACTCCAGCGCAAGAATTTTTGAGCTAGCATCAATAACAACGAAGTTATAGGCGATTAAAAATCACCCTCCTCCTCTCCCCCCTCAACTCGTACGCGCGGGGCACCATAAAAAAATAAAGAAAACAGCTCCGAGACTGGGCTCCGCCCATGAAAACGTCATTCGCTGACGTTCGGTTTACAACTTCCGGTTGTCGCACTCGCGAGGAGCAGCGTGCGTCGGCAGCGTCTCTCCGGTCTCGGCGCTTTCTTGGATTGCGGCGCGCGTCGGGTTTCTTTGCTAGTTGGCAGAATGGACCCGGACCTGTTCCCGGCTCACACAATGTTTTATTTTTTTGTGCGCTGGTTCGGCCGTCACACCGATGCTGCCAAGTCTTGGTGTGAAACACCGTGCATATACTGAGCCTAGCTCTCGAATGATGTTGGACAGCCGGCTGCGGGATCGCAAAATCGCGCCGCCTGACTTAGAACACAAGGAACATACGGTATTACGGTCGTAAAACGGACGGGAGAGTCAAAGAAGGTCGGGACCGAGTCTGCATGTCGAAGCAGCAGCCGAATGTGAACAGCAGCAGTACGTAGCCGTCAGGCCAAGGCCCTCCGCGACAGCTAACGCTTCGAATTCGTCCTGTGCCCTAAGTAAATGCGGCACCTTTTTTTAAGTTCTCGTAGATAAAATTGTCTTCCATCGCAGATCATATCGTGTAAACGTCCATACCGATCGCTGTAAACTGGAAACTCACCTTCCCGGAGGGAAGAAACAGTGTCGGCAGCGACTTCGGTCGAAGCTTCAGGTGCTTGACATTCATGCCTGACTATCGAACGAGCGCTGGATTATAGTAGTAAGCGTCAGGTGCGAAATGTCGACCGCAAACGCGGAGTCTTCGGCGTGCGTGCGACGCTGGCAGTCCGATGCGCTCCATCCAGGCTGCTCGCTCACGCACGTCTCTAGGAGTAACATGCCTGAGTTCAACACCTCGCCAGTCACTGGGTTTGCAGCCGACGACACAGCAAGGCGTATTCATCTTGGGCGGTCGAAAAAGGCACTGCTAGTGGCTCCCGAACTCGCGACAGAAAGAGGCGGCAGAGGTAAATTAAAACCATATGCGCGAAGGCAATGCCCTCGCTCGCGCTTGCCCCAGGGGGTCGCGCGGCAGCTCGAGCAGACGATTTTCACCGCTACCGGAAGTGTGCCCGTGACGTCGAAGCTGCCGCGGCTCTAGCGAATGACAGCGTGTGGTGGCCTGCCGACGTCATGGGACTAGTGACGTCTATCTTCCCGGTTTTGGTTTCAGAATAGGTGAGGTGCGTTTCCGCCGTCAACGCAAAGAGTCATGGGAAAATCGTCTGCTAGCTACTTCCGGTTCCAAATTGCTCAACTGATTGCATGCATCGCCCTATTCACCGCGTAAGTTGACATCGTTTATGCGATAAATTAACTCGTGGTACTAGTCACTGATTACACTGAAGCATCGAAAGAGAAGCCCGTACTACGTATCTGCATGACTTGAGCGCAGAAATGGACAATCTAGAGAGGTAAGCGTATTTTTTCATGTTTGATATATACCGGCCGCCGTAGTCCACGTCTGTTGTGCATATGCGCTGAGGGTGATTTCGTGTGCGTTTCGACATGTTTAGCGCATAAGTCATTATACAGCCGTTTTTTGCTGCACTTTCGTAAACTGCAATCTGTGCAGCTGATTAGACGATACTCGTATTTTCCTGACAGCGTGTAGAGCCGCCAGTGTGCTAGCAGACGACCCATATATGCCACTGCGCGCGTCTCAGCACATCGCATGGTGTAGTAATAAATCGCCTTGTCGTTTTTTTTTTGTTATTCCAGATGCAGTGCAGGTGGCATTTCATGTGAGAAGACGCAGGAACACACCGCAAAGGAGAGTAGAGGCGTTAGATTATATATGCCACGCTGTGTTGTACGGAGCTGCGTGAATAAAATGAAATGGCTTGCCCGCGTGTTCTGGAGCAGAAATGTTTTATCGAGTACGTACTGCTTTCAGGGACCCGTTGGAAATACGTTGCATGAAGTCAAGGTCACAACGTTACTTACTTCAATCGCATGTGTGATTAGCCCTGCGCTGCGCAACGTACCACATTAGAGCGAAAAGTGCGTTAGATGCCAAGCTCCTTTCGTCACCCTAAAATCACAACTGCGGCAGGCTACAAGGCGAATCAACTTGCAGACTGCCGCCGCGGTGGCTCAGTGGCTATGGTGCTCGGCTGCTGGCCCGAAAGACGCGGGTTCGATCCCGGCCGCGGTGGTTGAATTTCTTTGGAGGAGAAATTCGAGGCCCGTGTACTGTGCGATGTCAGTGCACGTTAAAGAACCCCAGGTGGTCGAAATTTCCGGAGCCCTCCACTACGGCGTCTCTCATAGCCTCAGTCGCTTTGGGACGTTAAACCCTATAAACCAAACCAAACCAAACTTGCAGACTGCTCATGAGGCGAAGTTGAATTTCTCTTTCGATGCTTCAGTGTAATCAGTGACTAGTACCACGAGTTATTTATCGCATAAACGATGTCAACTTACGCGGTGAATAGGGCGATGCATGCAATCAGTTGAGCAATTTGGAACCGGAAGTAGCTAGCAGACAATTTTCCCATGACCCTTTGCGTTGACGGCGGAAACGCACCTCACCTATTGCTCCCTACGAAGACACCAAGCGGCCCGCGAATTTTGAAAAACACGGTTTTTAAAAATTCATAATAAATTGCCGGCTGAGTTCCGAAGACTCATACTTGGTGTCAATGCTTCTGAGCATCACTTCTAACATTTACAAGCGGCTTTTAATTCTTTTCATGGTCCCTTTAACGCTCCCAGTCAGCAGTGGGGGTATCGCAAGGAGGAGTCACGCGGGCGTAAGCTGGCGGAGCTTGCGTCCACGTTGGGCCTCACCCTCCACACGGACCCTGTCCACCCAACCCGGCTAGGAAATTCCGTGACACGGGATACGTGTCCGGACTTAACCTTCACTCGCAACATACGACACGCAGACTGGCTCAACAACGAGGAGACCCTCGGTAGCGACCACTGCATCATTAACACTACACTACGCACACACCCCCTCAAGCGGGAAACTGTACGTGCGTAAGAGCAGGTGTACGTGTAGATGCCGAGCTAGTGCTTTACTCTTGACTTATTGTCCCTGATGTCGGCGCAAACACTCTTGCTAGACTAACCTGGATTGCATGGTTGCACGGATTGTGTTCGTTGTATCCGAATTTCGTCGTATGGGCCTTCCCACATTTAGCCAAAAGCAAGAAAGTCAACGAAATGTTTCTTTCATACTGGTCGCCCCGAGGCACAGAAGCGCGAATTTAAAAATATTGCCGCGAATGTTTGTAGTGTTTGTTCATTCTTCAAAGCTGCCGGCACGCCGCTTTATCGCTTTGTTTGTGATGCAAGACGCGCCTAGATTTATCTCGATTAATCGCATCCAAGCGGAGCCGACTCTACGTTGTTCCAGAGTGTTCTAGTAACTTTCCAAGCTTTACCTCGAAAGTTCGCTATCATCTTCAAAAAAGATGCCCAGGCTTAGCTTGGTTAAGCCAAGAATGCGTTGCATATTGCGCGGTCTTTTTGCGCGAGGTATTGCTTGGCGGCACTCCATTTTCTCAGCAGCTTTTCCTCCGTGACGTATAGATGGATGGATAGATGGATGGATGAATAGGAGCGGCCCCTTTGAAACGGGGCGGTGGCAACCGCCACCATGCTCAGCCGTCTTTTTTTTCCCCTTTTTTTCTTGTTTTTTACGTGGTTTGGTGACGTCACGTCACGTGGTTTGGTGGCTGCCCGGCCGCGCCCAAGGGCTGAACTGAGTGATTGCAATATGCTACGCATAAAAGAGCATGGCCGAGAGAGGCGGGCATTCTGTTCGACGACCGCCGAGCACGCCGCCGAGTTCTCTGCGGACGCAAGTCAGCCCAAATAAATACTTTTGTTTAGAAGCGATTTTCGCTGTTTTCCTGTTCACCGGACTGCAGTCACCACTACGTGACATATCTGGTGGAGGTGCTGACCTGCTATCCAGCTATGCCACTCACGATGGGACCTGGTGCATAGCCAACGCCTGTCGTGCTTCGCCAGCCCCGTGAGCCACCGACTTTTCGTAGAGAACCACACGAAGATGTAGAAGACTGGCTGGACGTGTACGACCGTGTGGCAGCGCTGAACGCCTGGGACGGCAGCTCTAAGCTCCGAAACGTTTATTTTGCATTGGACGGCCCTGCCAGAATGTGGTTTGAAAACCACGTATCTTCCCTAACGACCTGGGCGACCTTCAAGAAGCAGCTACTGGGTACGTTTACTAGCGTCGTATGTAAAGAAAGAGCTCAGCTGCTTCTACAATCATGCATCCAACACCCGAATGAGACTGCAGTGATCGCGTACGTAGAAGACATGATGCGCCTTTTTCGACGTGTCGGTCCTGGCATGACGGAGGAGAAAGTGGAGCTTTTGATGCGCGGTGCTAAAAAGGCTATATATATATATATATATATATATATATATATATGGTCTGCTCACTTTGTGGTCCCGCGAACGCCACATTATATTAATTTTTTTCTTTCACAATGTAAGCTTACATTTTTCACATTCCTTCGGATACTTCTGGGCATGGGTGCATTATTCCTGGGTGGGAAGAAAAAGCACTGCTTCAAAGGTTTTCTTTTCCCTCTTTTTTTTCCCGAAGTTTCTCTTTGTTAAAGGGTCAGTCTACTCACCGAGATGAGTGTATATATAATGGCATATTCTGGTAGTTGGCACCCTATAACATCAATAACGAGGGATCTGTGCCCGGTTTAGGCAGGAATTTATATTTTATTTCGGCGTTAAAAGTCGCGTAAAAATGCATGGTGGCGACTCCAAACGTTCATTTTGTTCAAGAAAGTGGTAGTCTTTTTTTGTAGAAGCATAAGTGAATATACTACGTACTATTTGTATGCCCCGATGTCAGAGAAACGCACGTTTTGTTCTAGTAAACTGTAGAAGGCGTACCGCTCGCTTTTTTCTGTAAATCACATGAATATTTATAGTTACACGTACGCAAAACGCAGGCACATTCCCACCTTTAGTTCAGCGTATGCTAGCAGAGACGCAAAAATAAACTCAGCCTATAGTGGCGCCATCTGGTCGTCAGGACGGGAACCATTGCTGTAAACAAACCGACTCTCCACTTAAGCCTAGGAGCGGCAGAATCGTCACTCTAATTATTAAAATAAAGCAAATGTATCTCTTATATGTTTTCTTATAGGCGAGATGAGACGAAGCGAAAGACAGGCGCCTCATTTATGGCCAGTGAACGCACTGAAAAAGGCAGCAACAACGAGAATTCAGTCCGAATCGAGAGGTCCGGCTTCGACGGGCGCCGCCATGTTTGTCGCCGCGCGGCGGAAATCCAGATGGTTGCCAGATGAGACTACCATCTCATACAGATGTGTTCCCACATTAATAAATTCTATTTTAAAATGTTCTACCGCACTCCTTGGCACCACAGCTGGCTAAACGGTAATTTGAGTAAAGAGCTATCGGTTGCCGCAAAGAAAATATGGTCGATAAAATTCAGTAGACTGACCCTTGAAGGGTCAGATTTTTATTTTTTATTTTTTTCCTGCCCTCGAGTTGCTGCACGGCCACGCACCTGTCGAGCATCTCCGAGTGGGACACGCCTGTCAACAAGCAAGCCTGTTTTGCTTAACAAAGCAGAGGCCGCATCTGGACGTTGTATTTTCTGCCTGTTCCTCACACTCGCCCCCCCCCCCCCCCCCGTCGTTTTTTTTCTTTTTTTTTGGTGTGGGTCGCGCTGCCTCTAATAATTTTTTATGTGTATTTTTCTGCTATGTGCTTTGTGTTTCCCACTTACCTGTTCTGTACCCACCCCTATAAAAGGGGATGCATTAACAATGTAAAATCACTCCTGAAGAAGATCGGTCTTCCGATCGAAACGCGTCGAGTAGATTACTTCGCTATATACTCTTGTAAGCAGTCAAGTACTCCATGCTTTCGCAACATATATATATATCGTAAATGATCGGCTCGCTTTTGAGGTCTTGTACACGGCACGAACGCTCGGTGGCCTATAGCCTACATAATGCATGCATATTATAGCCACTCTATAATCCTCTTTTCAGGGACCCTTTTTGCATACGCCTTTAGCACAGATTTTTGCCGTCTGTCCGTGGCAGCGCCTTGCGAAGCGCGGGGAGCGCGCTCCCGTGTTCCTTTTCATATTGCTTCCAGCTGTACGTCAGTTCTCTTATTTATTTATTTATTTATTTACAGGTACCTTACAGGCCTCCAGGGAGGCATTGAGTAAGGGGGGAGCAATATATATGTGCAACAGTAGCTAGAAGAAACCAAAAATGCGTAGAAACAAACACTGTTACATTCTAAAAGCTGATTACAAATTATCACGACAGTACAAAATACATGCAGAAAAACATTAAATAAAAAATAGAATATAAATACGACATAATAGTAACGGGAAAAAAAAAGAACATGAGCAAATACACAGGAAGGCGAATGGGCTGATAAACAGGGTGTGACAAAAAAAAAACAAAAAAAAACAGGCATGACTCGGGCAAAGAAAACGTGCTAGGTGTTATCTATATAATGTTTGACCAGATGATTATGAAACGTGCCGTGGTTGCGATGCGATGCAATGCAGTTTGGAAGATCGTTCCATAGACATATAGCACGTGGGAGCGGAGAAAAGTTAAAGGCGTGAGTACTGCCATAAATGCGCGTGTAGTTGAGGTTATTGTGCGATCTGGTTGATGAATAAGAGGGTCGTTGCAGGTGCGATAAAGGTGACTGAGTGGCATGGATTAATTTGTGAAACAGAGATAAAAGGGCTATGTCTCGACGAGTTCTTAATGGAAGGAGAGAAAGTTCCAGCTTCATTTGGGTAACGCTTGATTGAAAACTATAATTTCGTGAAATAAATCGACTAGCCCTATTTTGGATTGCTTCTAGCATGTCAATTAAGTACTTTTGGTGAGGAGACCAGATGGAAGACGCATACTCGAGCTGAGATCTAACAAAAGTTATATAGGCTTGTTTACGCACATTAGCAGTAGTGTTTTGTAAGTTGCGGCGCAGGAAACCTAATGATCGTGAAGCATTGGCAGCAATGGTGGTTATGTGAGCAGTCCAAGAAAGGTTCGGTGAGAAGTGAACGCCTAAGTATTTGTATTGAGTAGCCCGACCTAATATGTTGTTATTAATGTGGTAAGGGAAGTAAGAGTTTGCCGATTTTCGAGAAAAAGAGATTATTTTACACTTGGAAACATTTAGGGTCATTAGCCATGTTCTACACCAATCATGAATTAAATCCAGGCCACTTTGAAGTGAAATGTGGTCGTCAGTACTCTTTATGGATCGGTATACAATACAATCGTCAGCAAATATTCGTATGCGGGATGAAATGTTGCACGGCAGGTCATTTATGTAAATTAAGAAAAGTAAGGGACCAAGGACGCTCCCTTGTGGCACACCTGACGTAACATCAGAAAGAGGAGATAAGTGATTATTAATGACTGTGAACTGTTGCCGATTTGAAAGAAAATTACGGAGCCATGACAAAGTTAGGGCATCTAGTTTGAGCGCCGAAAGCTTAGATATTAAGCGACAGTGAGCGACACGATCAAATGCTTTTGCGAAATCGAGGAATGCACAATCAGATTGTAAGTTGTTGTTCATGTTCGAATGAAGGTCAGTAGTGAATTCGAATAACTGTGATTCACATGAAAAGCCTTTCCTAAAGCCATGCTGATTGGGGAAAAAGAAATGAACAGATTCCAAGTGACCGTAAATATGAGACGCAATAATGTGCTCGAGCATCTTGCAGCAGATACATGTTAGAGAAATTGGGCGATAGTTTTCACGCGCATGTTTATTGCCACTTTTGTAAACTGGTACCACTTTTGCTATTTTCCAGTCATTCGGAAGCATGCCTGTTAATAATGACTGGCGAAAGATATGAAGTAAGATGTTACTAGACGCGGATAGGGTGTTCTTTAATATTTTGGAATTAATTTCATCGACGCCACATGAAGAAGACACTTTCAGGTTAGTGATCAATCGGGTTATGCCTTCGAGAGTAATATCAATCGGAGCCATGTATGGGTAGTCAAAATCGGGCACGCAAGGAATGTAGGAACTGTCTTCTCTAGTGAATACAGATGTGAAAAATGAGTTAAATGCAGTTGCGCTGTCAGCATCAGAGTAGGGAATGTTGTTGTTGTCATGTATTGAAATATCGTTACTAATGTTACGCCGACCTATTACCTTCCAGAACTTGCTGGGATTGTTCTTGAGCAGTGCTGGAAGGTCTTGTGAATAATATTTATCTTTAGCGTCGCAAATAGCAGAGCAGTAAGTGTTTAGATAGTTTTTGTATTTATTCCAAGCACTTGGAGAACTCACGCCCTTTGCATTTTTGTACAGCCGTTTTTTCTTATTTCTCATTCTGTGATGGAGTTTCGTGAACCAAGGGTTGGATTTATCATTAGTTATAGTGATGAGCGGGACGTATTTGGCTACTAATTCTGACAGCTTTTCTCGGAAGAGAATCCAATTATCATTGATTGACCTATCTTGAAAGAAAGGCAGTAGTATTTTGTCGGCAAACTCTTCGAGTTCGGTGTTAATAAGGGCATAATCAGCTCTGTTGTAATCGCGAATTTGCTTTCTTGTGACTCCAGTGAAGGGAAGCGGAATGTTAATAGTCACTCGAAGCAAATCATGGTCACTAAATCCATCTAAGTATGAAATGTTACCGACTGTTTCAGGGGCTGTTGTAAAGATGAGATCTAGTATATTGGAGTACATTGGATCTAGTATATTGGATCTAGTATATTGGGAACTCTACTGAAAGCTGTGAGCATTTGATATAGCTCGATCACAGCTGCATCAGCGCGTTTGTTTCCCGATAATGACCTGCGTCAGTATGAAAAAAAAAATGGCTGGTGGTTTGAAATACATGCATTGCGCGGAAGTACGGTGGGCCACCCAAATTTTTGGGGTGGGCAATCTGGGGGAGGGGGACGTGGGTCAACACAGTTTTCAAAATTTCGGGTGTTGGCCAACACCATATTTGGAGGTAGGCCGATTCGGTTTGGTTCGTGGGGTTTAACGTCCCAAAGCGACACAGACTATGAGGGACGCCGTAGTGGAGGGCTCCAGTTCTACCACCTGCGGTTCTTTTACATATACTGGCATCGACAGCACACGGTCCTCTACCATTTCCATTTTGAGACTAGGTCAAGCCTGTCATCCATCCTAGACACCCAGATTCACTGGCAGTCAATTCAAGGTCATTCTAAGGACAAATATCGGGTGTCATATCTGGGACATGCCTCATGTGCACTACCATGTGCTGCCATCCTTACCGTGCACGCCCTCCAGGGCCGTCCCCATAACTGAGCTGTGCCAATTAGTCCGTTGCATGTACACCCATTCCTTTACTGAGTCTGGCTGAGGATTCGTTTTGAGGGACGCCTTAGTGGAGGGCCGATTCGACCACCTGAGGTTCTTTTACGTGCACTGGCATCGCACAGTGCACGGGCCTCTAGCATTTCCATTTCGAGACTAGGTCAAGCCTGTCATCCATCCGAGCACATCCAGATTCACCGGCAGTCAAATTCGGTCAAGGTCATTCTAAGGGTAAATATCGGGTGTACAAGTCATATCTGGTACATGCCTCATGTGCACTACCATGTGCTGCCATCCCTTGTCCCGATAATTGAGCTGTGCCAATTGGTCCGTTGCATGTACACCCATTCCTCGAGTATGGCTGAGGATTCGTTTTCTTAGCTCGAGACATCGTCAAAATCGCTAGAGGTAGCCTAGAAGTGCACCCGCACTAAAAGTTATTCCGGCTGACTGAGCGGTTGCCCTACGCTAACGTGGCGTGGCTGAATCCCAGCAAGAACAAATCTCCCACGCATGCTCCTCGAGGCGACAGCATTCACCACCGTACCTTGGCCAATCCCCCCGCGTGGGTATGTGCCATTTTTATATGGTGAAGAAGAAGAAGAAGAAGACAGGGCGCAGCTCTCACGCGCCGGGCGGCCGGGCCGCAGTGCTCGAGGCCGCCGAATGTTTTCCGTCAGGGTTAATTTCGAGGGCAAACGATTGAAAACACAGGGTCCCAAAATCACGCAGGGAGCACGACGCCGTAGTGAATACACGGCCGGGAGGCGAACGGGTACGCCCAGGAGAGCCGCGAACCATCGCCTTGAGATCAAATGCGACGCAGCTCTGAAGCAGACAAGCTTCGACTGGTCATCAGGAAGCCACCAGCGGGTCAGGCAAGTGAACCAACACGATATTCCTTTGTTCCTCGCTTAGCGCTGAGCTGTATATAGGTCCAGGCCGTCGCGGTGGCTCAGTGGTTATAGCGCACGGCAGCTAGACGCGAAACACGCGGGTTCGATCCCGGCCGCGGCGATCGAATTTCGATGGAGGCGAAATTCTAGAGGCCCGTGTACTGCACGATGTCAATGCACGTTGAAGAACCCCATGGGTGGTCGCAATTTCCGGAGCCCTTCACTACGGCGTCCCTCATAGGTCCAGGTAAAGTAAAACGGAAGCAATCGCCTCCCCCCCCCCTCCCCCAAGATTACACCACGTGATGGAGTGCGATGATATCTATCATCGCTGCGCGCGCGCATGCGCAGATCAGCGCGGCAAACTGGCATGTACACTAAACCATTGACTAAACTCCTTGCTGTAGATAATGCTGCTTGGGATGTTCTTATTGGGTAGGCAACGGTCGCCACGTGGTGGAGCGGCTGATACACTTCGTGGAAGGTGTTCGAACTTCTCATGTTGCTGCCATTGGTTGATCACCGGCTGTCTGCAGTATAATTTGATTTGGTCTATGGGGGTTTATAACAACCCAAGGCTACCCAGCTAGGCTATGGGTGAAGGACTCCGGATGATTTCCACCACCGCTGGGACTGCGTCGAGGTTATAGGGACTCCGTAGTGATGGGCTCCTGATGATTTCGACCACCGCTAGGGGACTGCATCGTCTGCTACCGAGGTTTTCGAACGCTTCTAACTAAAATACTAGATGTTTCACAGCCATAATATTAAACATAAATATTGTTCATAACATGCACACTATATTGAGCGCAAAATTAGCCGAAGTAAGAGAGAGAGAGAACAAACTTTATTGTACAAGGAATTCCCAGGGTCCCCGCACGACCCCACTTCACTCAAGTGTTTATGTTCCTAAGGTCTATAACACTGGCAGCCCGGCCGGTGGCGATGGTCTGCATGGCCGGGTCCTCCGAGCGCAGCAGGGTCTCCCAGTCCTCCCAGGTCTTGAGGCTCTCTAGGTCCCGCGGGGGAGGGTCCGCCGGGCAGAGGGAAATGATGTGGAGGGAAGAGGCGAACGGTTCTGGGCATAGGGCGCATGCCGGATTGGGGAAGGAGGGATGATAGTGGGCTAGCGTAAGTGGTGAGGGAAGAGTGTGTCTGTAGTCTGCGCCAGAGCGTTGCTTGTTTGTTATCTAGGGAGGGGTGGGTGGTGGTGGTGGAAAACATTTATTTACAGATAAACTTCGGGAGGTGAGGTATGAGCTGACCCAAAGGGGGCCAGCCCTCACAAGTACTAGGTGGAGGTCCCTAGTTCGGGACCCCAGTGGCGTCGGCCGCTGCCCGGGCTCGCGCGACCAGGGCCCGTTGGGCCTGCAGGTCAGAGCAGCCGAGCAGGGTCGCCTCCCAGTCCTCCCGGGTTGGGTTGGGGTGAGGGGGGATAGCAGGGTTGGAGGGGCAGGCCCACACCATGTGGTAGATGTCCGAAGACTTCTCCGCACAGTGCGGACAGCTGCCAGAGAAAGAAGGGTCAAAGTGTTTTAGAGCTGCCGGGCACAGCAAAGTATTTGTATATAGGCGAAGCAGAAGCCGCTCCTCCGCCTTTGAGAGACCTTTACACGGGCGGGGATAAAGACTATGGCCAGATTGATAAAGTAAAGAAATGTCTTTAAACGAGTAAGCTGGAGAGAATTCGAGTTCCTGATCGTCGGGGTCGGAGGGGAATGTCCGGTGAGAGAGCGCGCGGGCGGCGGCGTCAGCTGCCTCATTTCCCTCAAGGCCCATGTGAGCAGGAGCCCAAACGATACGCCGGTGCGGGGGTTAGAGCTGGCGCGAGGCTCTGTAGGCCTGCGTCAGCTCGCTGAATGAGTGCATGCGCTCCTTCGTGAATCCCCGATCCGAGGGCACCTGAGCCCGGTTTAAAGAACCTCGAGCTAAAAGGTTGGCGGCCTCGTTTCCGGGATTCACGGAGTGCGCGGGCACCCATATCAGCTCCACTTGGCGAGGCGGGGGTGCATCGGGCGAGTCGAGTATGCCAAAAGCAGGGACATGGACTCGGCCTCGAGCAAAATTTAGAATCGCAGTTTTAGAATCACTTAAAATGTACCGGGCTTCCGTGCTGGTGATAGCAAGTGCAACGGTGGCTTCCTCTGCAGCTTCTGGGGAGGTGTCTGGGGGGAGAGGTAGTGTGAGGGGCGGATAAAGAGAAGTCCACCACAGCTACTGTCGCTTCATCACCCGTGCAGGCAGCGTCCACCCATACGGCGTCCGGCTCGGGGCCGTACGCTCGATGGAGTGCCTTCGCACGGGCTCTGCGGCGCTGCTCATGGTGGGACAGGTGCATATTCCTCGAGAGCGGCCTGATGAGGAGCTCCTGGTGAAGGGGTCGTGGGATGGCGAGGAGGGTTGGGTCGTTGGCCGGTATTCTGATTCCGAGGGAGTCCAGGATATACCGACCTGTGGAGGTTTGTGTGAGCCTGATGTATTGGGCCTGTCGGTGGGCCTCCACCAGTTTCCCGATCGTGTTGTGGAGGCCCAGGCCTAGTAATCTGTCTGTGGGTGTGTTGAGGGGAAGATGAAGTGCTACCTTGAATGCCTTGCGAATCAAAGCATCCAAAGCATTTATGTCATGTTTGGATAGTTGTATGGGGTAGTGTACAGCACACGGCTGAGGACAAAGGCGTGAATGAGGCGACATAGGTCGCGCTCCTTCATGCCTCTGTGATGTCCCGAAACCCTTCGGATGAGGTGCGATATCGCGCCTACAACCTGCTTGAGTTTCTTGAGGGTGGTGGTGTTTTTGCCATAGTTCTGGATGTGCAGGCCCAATACACGGAGGGTGCCAACCTCAGGTACCGGGTCACCATTCAGTTCAATGACAATGGGGGAGCGGGGACAGCGGTGGTTCTTAGGACGGATGAGGAGCAGTTCGGACTTCTCTGGGGAGCAAGACAGTCCGATGGTCCGTGCATAATTTTGGGTGAGTGTGGCTGCTTCCTGTAAGGTGTTCTCTATGCCGCCGTCACTGCCGTGGGTGGTCCACAGGGTGATATCGTCGGCATAAAGGCAGGTGGGGAATAGTTGCCAATTTTCGGGCGAGGGGGATGAGGGTAATGTTAAAGAGAACGGGGGAAAGGACGGACCCTTGAGGGGTGCCGATACTCTGAAATGTGTAGGAGGGGAAGACAAAGGGCCGAAGTGTATCTCAGCTGTGCGGTCAGTGAGGAATGCTTGAATGTAGGCATACGTGCGCACACCAAGTAACCTTTCGGTCAAGTATAGGCAAGTGGTGGTTGACGTTGGATCATAGCCTCCTCTTTTGCAGCCGCTCTTGCTCGTGCGGTTACTGCGGTTACAGCCAACGTTTTTAGATCCGTTACAGCGAACTGTAGCTCGGTCGTAGTTCGGTCCATAGAGCTAATATACCAACTGTTCGGTCAGCTTCATAGATGGATGGATGGATGGAGCTACGCGATCGCAGCGCCGTCACTCACCCCCAACTGTGGCGTTTCCGACTATTCTGAATCAGTGTCTCTTATTTTCGGCAAACTTTGCACTTAAATGCTTTTCTGCTCGTTTGTTGCAATCATTAGACCAGATATTGAATGTTAGGACGTTTGTAGTTATCAAACAGCTTTATTTTTCTATTATTTTTTTGGCCAAAAGTTGCAGTTTCGCAACAAGTAGCTCACCGCCCCATGATGCTTTGAGCGCCCATGGTGGCTGAAGTCAACGTTACTAGGCTGAAGTGGTCTCGAGGGGTCGCCATGCAAACTCCCATAGACGTGCTGCCAGCTTTCCCTCTAGGTAAAGAAACACGCTTTCCTCCAAGCAGCGGCGTATTATGGGGGCTGCCATCTTTGATCACGTGATCACGCCGCCATCACTCGCCTCTTGACCGCTCGGCGCGCGCCTCGTCGCGACGGCTGCTGCGTCTTATGTTTCGGTTCCGACAGGCGGCGGATGCGGTTGTAAAGGAGCGGGAAGACGACACTGTGGTTGATCCGAAGCTTCGAAGGACATGTGAAAACTCTAATTTGATCACTTTAGGCGTGCGCCTGCTCGAGGCAACGGGCCGCCTGAATGCCGCTGAAGGCTTTGCTTGTTATTTTTTATTGTTATTATCTAAAACAAGGTTTAATGACCATGCGGTTGCGCAGGTCGTTGTCCTATTGTGTACATGCATGCGGAGGCTGCTCTAAAACGCTCAAATGCACATCGTACTCATTTGTTTACAACCTGTTAAAGGTGCTTAGGAAGCCTAAAATATTTTCTCTTGGTTTGCTAAACAAAAGGAAGGCGACAAAAATAAAGAAACAAATGTTACCCAATCATGTAAACAGTACCATGCATCAAGCAGCCTTCACAAGCTTGCATGCAATCGTTTACAAGGATTCCGCGATATAATTGTTATAACGCGCGCATGGAGAGCGTCCACTACAAGAAGTTCACAGTTATGTCAGCCTCACATAGTATAAAATGGTGGTACGCTCCATGCTCAATATGCGGACATGAAAATGCTCGAGGTCCCGTTGGTTGTAATTAATCAGCCGGAGTCACTTCTAGTGACTGTCTCGCATGGATCGCGAGGAAGTGACAACCGCAGAGCACAGCAGCCGTAACACAAATGCTTTATTCCGATTGTGGTCCACGAAAACCCTCGCAGATTTTCCAAGCTCGAGACCTTTCTTTCTATATTCGCTGTCTAGCGCTGGCGAACACGTGTGTTGCGTTCGCCCTGTTCGGAAAGGGTGGATGTCCAACCGGCACGAACAGGGGCAGTACATCCTTGTGCAGTTCGGTTCCGTGAAGCTCGCAAACGATCGCATCCCACACCTTTAACTGTTTGTCGCAATTCGTGCAATCCACAACAGAGCATGTATTTTCTCTTTCCACATTTCCACTGCTGCGTCGAGGCATACAAGCCGGCGACTTACGAGGCAAGTAATGACTGGTAATGGCGCCGTGTTCCGAGCGCACTTGTGGCGCCATCTGGTCTCAAACGGAAGAACTGCGCGCTGCGATAGTGAACAGCCCTCCAACTGTTCAGCGGTGATGAGGTGGGGGTAGCGGTCATCGTTACCGATGTTCGTCCTTCGAAGTGTAACCGCTTTGAGACGTGAATTTTAACAACATCGTAGAAAGGTCGCGAGGAGCTCCTTAAAAATTAGTCTGCGTATTCGAGCTTCAAGTGAGCGAGCCTGAGCTGGAAGGAGGTCCCCACTTCGCGACGACGCCCGACGCCACTCTGGACTCGCAGTCGTGCCGTTGCAGAGGCGATGATGCGAAGACGCCTTTGCATAGCGACGGCAGACTCCCGGTAGCGTGACACCCGTAAGTGTTACCTTCGCCTCGATCGAAGCTGGCAGTCTCCTTTTTAGAAACGCCCGCTCGAACAGCCCCTTGAGACTCGAGTGCGGAAAAAGTTCCGGTGGAGCTTGAAATCTCCGGTTGTGACGCATCCTACGCTGGGGGCGATAGCTGTGCTTCTTGCCTTGCTCTTTCATACTTTTTATCGCTCGTCGACCGCGGCTCTGCAGTTAGCACGGGCGTTACCACGCCCTGCGCTTTCAGCAGCGCTTGTGAAGAGGCAGCAAAACGCAGCCAGTCGATCACGGGCTTCTGCTGCTTGATCCAGTTTGTGTGGGCGTTCGCTCTGAGTGCTGCGGGTCTAACGGAAACTGAGGCGGCACCACCAACAATCCTATTGGTCACTCTCCGGCTCTAGCGGCGGGTTCGCGAAGACGTTGGGTTTGCAGCTGGAAAAGAAAACGTACCGACACTGAGCTCGGCTGCGCGTTTATGTCCGAGCACCTCCCCTCGATCCCGAGGCCCCGTTAGGTGAGACAGTTTTTGAAAAGCACCTTTCTTTGATATTCGTTCAGTTTCGCACGGTGGTGTTATGACATTTCCGTTACACTGACCCCAGTGGTGGAGTGTAACGCATAAACAACATGGTTTCGTCACTCGTTGCAAGCCGGGCCGGCAATATTGGCGCTATCCGAGGGCAGCTGAAGTTCAGTCGTGGCTAGAAATAAGTCGGAGAGCTGTCGGCATATTAGCACTGGGTACTTTAGCAAGGTGATAAGTGGGGATGGTTGGTACTTGATCTTTTGGCGAAAGAACAGTGCTTACGCGAGAAAGGAGAGCCCCAACTCTTCTGGCACTAGGTGCCCACGGCAAAACCTCATCTGAGGCAGTACAGGGGGAGATGGGCTGGGCATCGTTTTAAGCACTGGAAGCTCACAGAATAATTTTGTAGCATAATGCCAGACGAAATTTGGAGGTAACAGGTGTGCGGCTAAGGTATTTAAATGCCTGTACAGAAAGAGCGTTGACTCACAGTACCGGAAAAGGACTGCAAAACTAACCAGTAAGCGTGCAAGGAAACAGGATGCAGAAATAAAGAGTTTTAAATGATAAGTAAAAAACTATGATGCTAAGAACTGGATTAAAAAAAAGCGGACTGCACCTGCACAGAAAATGAAAAAGACAAATCAGCAAGGAACCATTCTGTGATAACTCAAGTGGCAGTGCCCTACTCTGAAGCGAAATCGGGGTGTTTAGAACACGAAGCTACAAGAGGAACTTTAACCAAGATGTGCAGTGTGTGCTGAACCCATAGAAACAATTAAAACATATTTTGCTAGAATGTGGCAGTACCCATGCAGATGTCAATACAGGCACAGTCGCACTTCCTGACGCCCTAGGATTTAGAGGTGACAAAGGTAATGTGAATAAATTGGCCATAGATGTTAGCAAATAGCAATTGTAAGGTTGTTAGGTCAAAAGTAGGATGGTGACTTGAGGTAACGAGTTCAGGACTAAAATCTCGTCGGATGTAAAAGTCAGTAGAATTTGTATTTAAAGAAAAATTGCAAATTTACAGATAATGCCATTAAGCTTGACAAATTGGTTTATAAGGTTTATAAAAATGTGAAGAAAAATAACTACTAAGTATGGTGGCACCTGTTTCAAAGGGGACCCTCCTAAAGGCCGGTTCACATGCAAGCGACTGAGCGATTGAGCGGCGCGTCGCAGCGAAAATTTCTAACTTGTTGAAACCTCGCCGCTCGTCGCAGCGATGACTCAAAACAGGTTTTTCCGCCGTGGCGACAGAATTCGCTAGCATTTCTGCTTTCATGTGAAACAGGCTTAACGTCCATCCATTCATCTTATCTATTGTAAGCTTTGTCTGTGCTATCATATCAGGGTCTCCTGACGCCAGGGGTGTCGCTGCACGGTCTAGTTTCCTTCTATTTTTCTGTTATCTGTATTAAAGAGGTTGATGCTTGAGTACAATCCAAAAGTGCAGACTGAAAAGACTAGGGCACGTTCAGTGTACGTGTACATGCTTTTTCAGCCTTTATAACTTTCATGTGCCCCTTTAGAGAACAGAGTTTTGTTCTGTACTGTGAACAGCTTGAGAAGCTAAACTATAGCATGACAAATTTTTTGCGTGCTCAATTCTAACTAGTTCGCGATATTTGTTTATAGTATTCGGTATTAAATGCATAGTGGAGAGAGTTCATTCTGTGCCTATTTTCATGCTGGATT
This sequence comes from Amblyomma mixtum, assembly GCF_055824585.1. Lineage (NCBI taxonomy): Eukaryota > Metazoa > Arthropoda > Arachnida > Ixodida > Ixodidae > Amblyomma > Amblyomma mixtum. Next base: position 38,701,588 of record NC_143018.1, read on the forward strand.
TTGCTCAGCTTGTGTTAATTCAAATGGTAGGCACATGGTTGGTAGAAAATGCTCTGCCCTATGGCTACTGAAGCAAGTGACTTCATGGATGTAGCTGGGAGTGTTTCACAATCAGTTTTGTGCTCCAGGAATGTTTCACAATCAGTTCTGTGCTTGCAACACAGCCGGGGTTCCTTAGGCACTGTGCCATCACTTCTCTGGGTTACACAAGAGTGCTGCCTGTAGAAGCTCGAAGAAGGTTACTAAGGTGAAAGGGGGTGAACAGCACTAAGCGATGGGACCACAGAGGAGTGAACAGGCTACAAGGTCATCTGGTGTGTCCTTCGTTGTTCTCTTTCTTGACACTGCTCACTGCCTTTTCGCTGATAAGGGAGGCAGAAATGGGTTTCAGTTTTCCTGACAGAAAACAGTGGCTGTTCTATTCTTGCTGAAACGAGGATTACAGACCAGCTCCATGCTACACTGAAATGAAACCATATTACGTGTAAAAAATGAGTGAAAATTTCTGGGCTTTTGACAAAAAAGAACTGACATTTCTGCCAAAATGAAAGCTTCCCGATCCCTGAACATACTCAAAGTCCTCTCACAGAAATACTGGAGGTCCAGTAGGATCTGCCTTGTACACATCGATCGCTTCATTATACGCTTCTCGTTAGATTGTAGATGCCTAGTATGGGTCAGCAAGACCGTCATACTTAAAAAGACTACACCCAATACAAAACCTAGTTCCGAGTCTTTCAACTGGTGCATAGAGAACATTCTCCGTAAATAGTCTGTACACAGAAACAAATGAACCACCTCTTGCAGACAGGAGAACAATGCCTACGTGTGCTCATATGCTGAAAATAAGGTCTCTACCAAAACACCTGTGCTATACCATAGTTATGTGCATATCCAGAATACTCAACTCCTGAGATTATCCCGTGTCAGTTTCTGGTGCTCTTTGACCTCGGATGCTTTTTCTTATGTAAATACCATCAAACGATATCGAAGAGATGGATTGGCATCAAATATGCTGCAGAGCAAGACATGGAAAATGCAGAGCATGACCCACATTTCGAGCATAGTTTATTTGTAAATTAGCTTTAGGTTTAGTCAGTGTATGTACTGTTAAAAAAAAAGACCTTTATCTATGTGCAGCGTGGCCAGTCTGAAAACCATCAGCTTGGAATTTTGTTTGGTCTCCATGACTGCACAACAAAGATGGCACAGCCAAGTGCAGCTATGAGAAAATTTTCATGCCGATACATTACAAGCCCTGCACTCTGAGTGTAGCTACTTTTGTTTCCAGGGGCTAATGTTGGTGAATGATAGCAGCCCTATGCTAGTTGCAACATTGCTAACCACCAGAGGTTTGGGCAGAGCAAAAACTTGCCATTTTTAACCTTGTGTTTTGTCTCATTGAAGTGGATTTCAGTGACCCCACTGTTGGGCCAAATGTGCCAAACTAGATAACCTGCTCCATCCTGATAAAAAATTATGGGGCATCCAAGCAGTTTTTATGATGTGCAAATGCGATAGCAAGCGTAACTGCCTCCCTGGGTCACTGGACACCCCAATTGCGCTTTGAGGTACGTGACGGTGGGGACGCCAGCGGCCTATTGCTCCAGGAGGGGGGATGACATAATTTGCGTGCCGCGTTTCGGCGACGGGTTTCTATGAAGACGGAGTTTTCGTGCAATGAGCCAAGTAATGCTCTCACGTTAAAAATCACGAAAACTGTGCTAAACTGACCCAAACTCACTGCTTTCGAATTGGATGGCACTGTGTGCCGACTATCCAGGCAGACAGAACTGTAGATGTCGCCGCCATTTCAAAAGGTTTAAAGTTCGTTAAAGTCCACTTATGACGAACATGACAGTCACGCGGCATTCTTTCCTACGTCCCGAAGTTTGCATCAAATGGACAAAAGCCACCGTCCCAACACAGACTTCTGTGGTGAACTTTTTATGCCATATATGTATGCGCGAGCAGTCTTCGTGCCGCCGAAGTTTTGGCACATGTTTTCGAGCCGCTGCGCGTTTATATCTTGCTTACAAAACAGGAGCAGCACATGCGTCGAGGCGGAGACTGATCGATGCCCACAGGCTTGCGCGTCTTAAGAGTTCAGATTGGGTGGCCAATTAGGCCTAGCGCGAGTCAACCGATAGAGAAGGAGGGATGGGAAGGGCTAGAAGCGTTGCATTGCAGTGAAATCTCGTTAATGTGACCTCTGTTAATTATGAAATCGTATTTCTAACTGTTTGTGAGGTCTTGGCCTGTGCCTATGCAAGTCTATGGCGTCAGGCGCTCGCTCATTTGGACGCTACGAGTCTCGCACCGGTTAATTTGAAAGGAGGCTGCGTCCAGGTATGACCAGCACAGCAAGCAATCATCAAAATAGCCCTACTGAAACCTAAATTGCATGCTGCGGCATTCCGTGCACCTTGTGTATGCGCGCCGGTAGGCATGATGAAACACGAACTGCCCCTGTAGTGACTCGCACGGCCAGCACCGGCGAGAATGCAAAGATGACGAAGTGTGGCCAGCACGCACTAGCGAGAACGCTCGAATACAGCCCTCCTCGACAGCCCATGGTTACCCAACCACTCCTGCCAAGCCATAAGTGTTCCACAACAATCTTCGTGTCAAGCATGCCTGCACTCCATCAAGTTGATGAAGATAATCTAACACGGCCTGCCCATTTGATTTCAATATGGTACCATAGTTTCAGTTTCACTTTTCTTAGCTTAGCGCCAGCCCGCTGTGACGGCTATCTGTTGCGAATCAGTTAGCAAACAGAGCACAGCTGCATGCCGTTTCGGACCTTGATTGACGCCACTGCGCATTCCCCTCGCTTGCATCCATATTATTCTTCCATTCTATAGTCTGTTACAACTCAAGAGCGGAGTGGCTGTGGTCCCTCAAAGGAGCCCCTCCAGCCTTGACCAATCCCTTTAGACCTATTAGAGTGAAATTGCAGGGGTGGCAGATGAATGGGGGGAATAGGGGGGAATAACCATTCATGAAAATCAGTCTACGACGTTGGCTGGAGAGCCTCCTTTGAGGGGCGTCTGCCGCTTCGTTCTGTATCTTACCATAGTGAGGGAGCCGAAACTGCGCGCCTTTTCTTGACGCGCCCGCTTGCGAGAAGGCTCCATCACTACCACGTCAGACCGGGAAAAGTGCAGTGGGGTTTTTATCATTTTTAAGCTGTTCTGCTTTGATGCTCCTGGCAGTGGGCTCGCAATAAAGCATTGATAGAAATGTGAAAAATAGTCGATGTCAAGCCTGTCTCAATAGCAGACAACCATTGGGCAGTCTTTAATCAAAGAAACTTTACAAAGATGAAAGCAATTCTTGTCAGTTTTGTCAAGGACATTCGATAATTCGAACTCCGGGTAATTGGAACATTTTCCTGGCTCCTTGATATTCGAGCTAACGAGCTTTTGCTGTAGTGTTGATGCACTCTGCATCTGTCCTGCGAGGCTGATGTGGAACTCGGGTAGCCTCGCAGTGAGCTCGAAGTTCCTGCGAGACGAGGCAATGCTGGGCTCGTAAGCAAAATTTTTTCCTGCTTTCTGTCGCATATGTGTTATGCCCATCGTTCTCATGTTGTGTGCTAAATATTTTTGATGCTCATGTTCACGATGGAGATCGTGGCCGCGCAGCACATTCCCACATGCGGGCTTCTGGCGCCTGTGTCTTCGCTACAACCTAGCACTACGTCCAGGAACCTATCTGACTCAGTGCCATAGCCACAATGCACATTGTAACTGCCGTGGATATCTCATTCGAGCTAGGGCTGTGTTCATTATAAACGCACAGTTGCTTGGTGTTGCTGCATTTTTACACTTTGCCATTCATTTCAGTTGTGTAGCATGGTGACCCTGGAGCTCTGCCATTTGTTTAAAAAATGGAGCTCTATACATCGTGCACGGTTAGTGCAGGCTTTGTGTGCACAGCAGGCAGAAATGTCGGCAATACTTAGCCAGTGCAGGGGATGATCAAATCTGGCCTGGGCTAATCAAATCTGGCCTGGGCTGATCAAATCTGGCCTGGCTCACAAGCATAAGGAGGTGACAGGGTCTGATTAATTGCTTTTGAGTGAAGCAGTCACAAGTGGGCAAGAAAGTGTGATTGCACTGGCTGACATAAATGAGAAACTGAGGGATGTTGGTATGGAGGGTATCTAATAAAGCTTTTGAAGCTTTGTAAATAAAAGTGAAAAGCTACACATCAGCACATTTGAGCTACTGTGCTCAAAAGTATATTTTGCAAAGGTGTCTCCTCTTCAGTTATGCAGTGTAAAACTTAGAATTGAAGACCTCTCAGGTGCGCCTATGTGTCAGTAATTAAATCCACCTTTACATTGCTCTCACTCTTTTTCTGGTGTTGTTTGCCAACCCAAGAGATTTGAAAACTAAAAGCTACAGGCTCCAGAGTGCTTCTAAACCAATGTTTTGTGCTCCAAAGTGCTCCAGGTCTAAAATTTTAGTGATCCGGACTGCTCTTAAATTGGCATTTCTCTGTTCCAAAGTGCTCCGAATTAGAAATTTTGCTGCTCCAAAAATTGCTCGAAATCGCATTTTACCAGTAGCATCACTGGGATTTGATTATGAATACTGCTTTCTTCCCCAGTGCAGGTTGACGCTGCAGAGGCAACATGCAGTCCTACGGGTGGTATGGCGCGCTCCTGCGCATCATCCTTCTCCTCATCCTACTGGCGCTACCCTCAGGTTTGTGCACATTACCCTCTTCTATGGTTGTCACCATACGTTTGCCATTTGTCCCCGTATCACCATGTGGTTGTCCCCTTATGGTTGTCCCCATATGAGTGTCCCCGTATGGTTGTCCCCATATGGTTGTCCCCATATGGTCTGACGTCACCGCATGGTCGTCACCGCATGGTCGTCACCGCGTGGGTCGTCACCGCGTGGGTCGTCACCGCGTGGGTCGTCACCGCGTGGGTCGTCACCGTGTGGGTCGTCACCGCGTGGGTCGTCACCGCATGGTCTCCCACTCTAGTTTTTCTTCAGGGGTGTAGTCGTGAATGGTATTAGTGGGCTTCAGCACACAAAACAATGAAATATCACATCTCCCGGCAAGCACATTATGACCTCTTTCCTGCTGAGTGGATTTTTTTTTGTTGTAGTCAGATACAACTTGGGTCTGCAGCGATCACCACTCAGAATTTCTCCTTGAGAAAAAGTAGTCTGTGTTAAAAGTTCTTGTTACCTGAACAAAAATTTCACCATCATATGAAATTATGAGCTCAAGAATTTTGATGCCTCTGGCTTGTTTGATTTAGTCTAACATTAAAAAGCTGTTGATTTTATTTTTGTGTTTGGTCAGCTAATACAGGACGCCACAGACCATGACCCATTGTTACCATCTGGTGTTTGTTTTTTCTAAGTTATACTCTAGTATACATGCCATGTAGCCTTACTGGCTATGACACTCTGCTGTTGAGCACAAGCTCGCAGTTTTGGTTCTGACTTTGGTGGCTGCATTTTCGTTGAGGTGAAGGACCTAAATGCACATGAGCAGAGATTTAAATATTCATTCACTATGGCGTCCCTCATAGCCTGAGTCACTTTGGGACGTTAAACCCCCACAAACCACAAACCGTCATTAAAAAAAGCACAGGTTGCCAGGAGTAATCCGGGGCAGGCCAGAATGGGACACCCAGGGATCTTGGTTTTGCCGCCCATCGGTCTGGCTGCCTGCCGATCAGTTTACTATTGGCTGGACCAGAAGGCGCCTAACTTGACAATGCATGATGCGCACAATTTTCCATTTTTGGCAGACTTGTCCACTGCTGATAAGAATCGCTGAAGCATCATCGCCACCACGCTGGCTGTGGAGCAGTCGGGAAGTATTTAACCCGACATTTTCAATTGTGTACAATGCGAATTTGGAGCTGAGTATGCAATGAATAGTAGCGATTTCTTTGTTTCATACGAATTTAGTCTCCTTTATATCCAAATAGGCTTATTTTTATGTTGACTAGAAACAAAATCAATGATGGCGAGCCTGTAGCACGTCCTTCATCATTTTTATGTGTGCAGGTTTTGTCACCAGTAGCAGAATGCATCTTCTTCATCTTTGAAATAAACTATTAGGATCCCTTGATCATTCAGCACCCCTTAATCCTTTCAGGCTCAGTGATTCCAATTGGAATCGCCAAATTTAGAGGCCAACAGTCTTGAATTTAATGAGAAAGTCCTGCTGATTTGCAACAGTTCCGACATTTAGTAGTTTATCTACATATATTAGCGGTCTTTCACCTGTCTGACATGTGCTAGTATGCAGGAAAGGGATATAGAAACTGCATACTCTTTGCTGTCACCTTTGCTTGGCACCATGTCCTCCCTTCCACTGTGGAGAAGAAAGAGGACAATTTTTGTTTTTCTTTAATCACATGGAAGTAGAAAGAAGACAATTTTTGTTTTTCTTTAATCACATGGAAGGGTACAAGTACTGTATTTACTCGCGTAATGATCGCACCCTTGAATTTGTTGTCAAAATTAAATTTTTTTTTATTCCCCGCGTTATGATTGCACCCCGAACTTTCCGCTGCGACTTGTCGTGTGCCAAGTCTAGCCGACGATGATTGTACTTGCCATCTGTCAGCACTTGCTGACAGATTGTACTTGCCATCTGTCAGCACTTGCTGAAAGATGGCACGTGCAGACGACTGTCTTGCTCTGCCATTTTTGTTTTGATGTCTTGCACTGTTGGTTGGTGGCAGCTGCCTGTTGGTTGACCTGCAGTCATCCTGCAGCAAACGCGTTCCAACGCATCACGGGCAGTCTAAACGCGGTTGTGCTTAACCTCGGTTACCAAACTTGACTGCAGTTATCTCGAATCCCGGTTTGCTATTGTCACAAGGCTCGTCACCGTTCTAAGTTGCACTGCAACGAACAAAGGGACGTGGGAATCCGGAGCGAAGCGCCATTTGCAAATATCTTGCAGCGCATTTGGCGCGGTGTCGAGACTCGCCGTCTGACAGTGCTGTCAGGTGGCAGCACTGCCTCCACAGCCAAATACATCGCCGCACCGCCCGCAAGCCGACTGTGCCAAGGAAACACCTCTGCGGTGGATCCCTGCCGCCAGCGTCAGAAAACTCTGCTTTTCTTGTTATCATAAATAATAAGCCCTGGGATGCGGGAAAGAGGAAATTTTTCCCTAGGATCCGTTGAAGAGTGTAACAGCGGAGTTCTACTCTGCTGTTATTGTTGTTTTTAATTATGAATGGTGGAATTTCTCGTGCATAATTTTCGCTTTGGTAAATGCGCCTAGATTTCTGGATCTAGCTTAAGAATAGGAGGCACTTGCTTTGGTAAACAAATTTCCACCGCTAAAAAAATTCTGGGGAGAACCTTGGGGACATAACATTGCTACTAGTGCAGCTTTGGCATTGAAAAATTAATAAATTATTCATAAATTTATCATTTCATCATTTCAGTGTTTTAAAGCGCTTTTTTTTTTATGCCTCCATGAATTTTACTGGAACTTTCACAGTAGATTCTTTGGAGTCTTCTGATCCCTTGTGCCAAGTTGCATAGCCAGGGCAGCGTTTTGTTTAAGTGCAAATTAGTTTTAGGCTTTTCAGTTTTCGCAGTTCCCGGAAGGTTTCTGCAGTTTGCATTCTTTCTTTCCTTCTAGAAATATTGATGTCGATGTCATGCATTCCCACCTTCAAAACCCCAAGTTGTTTGAATCAAAGGGACATTAAGGACAAGTGGAAATTGGCATGTATCAACATGGTACCATGTTCTAATCATAAAGAAACCACTCTCAACAAAAGCAAAGCTTTCATAAGGTAGAAAAGAAAAAACAATATACCAGTGCTGCCACCAGTGGCTGGTTTCGTAAGTTAAATGGGCACATTGACACCGGTTTTTAGGCTCGGATCCCAGAGGCTATGCTGCATTGCCATTCACAGCGCCTACCTGTGCTTCTTAAAGTCAGGAGTTTGAATTGACTGACGGCAACATTTTGAAATCCAATTTTCTCAGGGATATAAATGTGTCTTGTGCTGTCCAAAAGACATGAACACAGCCAGGAAGAGCCGAACAATCAACTTCTATCGAGAACAGTGATTGGATGGAATTTTCGTCAGCGTCCCTTTAAATATTACTTTTCCACTTTGTTGGTCATGTTTGGTAATGTCGCTTGCGATGATGTTGCTGTAGGAAACATAAAATGAAGTATAGTTCAGACGTGATCTCTAGTTAGTGTTTTCCAGTGTGCCGAAAGCAAAGTATTAGTTGCATTAGTATTAGTTGTGTTTGCACTGGTCTTCTCGGGGCCCAAAACCTGAAGAGGGTACCGGTCTCTCATTAGACATGCTTGGTTATCCACCATAAGGAACGGGATTTTTTACAAGATGTTAGTCTCTCAACAGACCTTTTTTGGTTCCTGTGCCATGTGTTAAAGCAGCCGTAAAACTTCAGTATGAAGAGTCTAGACTGAAGTCACCTCTGAGGGAAATCAAATGTGCAGATTTTGCCGAAAACAGAGCTTCGTTTCGCATCGCGAGTAACCACGATTTCGAAACAAGCAGGCATTCGCCTTGATTATCACAGAAAATAACAACCTGTAGAACATTTTAACAATCTGGTGCCATGTGGTTTTGAGCAGTTATTTTTCAGAGTTACATGTAAACAAATGAGTGCAGAGAAGAAAACCGCAATACGCCAGAAATACATAAAAACATAGCCTCAGGGGTGTAGCTTTAGCCACTCTGCAGCTAGGCGAGTCGCAGCTTGCAAGTTTGATGTCTGTGGCTTGGGATATATTTCTTTCCTTCAGGTAAGAGTCCATAGGCAAAAAAGAAACAACAGTTGTTCCTGACAAAAGGGGATAACTGTAATGGACCTGAATATTAGACCGTACTAAAGAAATAAAGTGCTCAGGGTGCTCAAGTTGAGACCTCATTCGTACGGTTCACGGCTTTGGTGGAAAAACTTTCAGAGAGCGGAGAGGGCTGCCCCGCGCCACCCCCCCTGCCACACGGCCGCGTTCTAAGCGCTGGCGGTGAGGGGACCGGCGCCCTCGTCATCTATGTCTGCGACAGCGGCGAAAGGTCGTCTGCCAAGTGCACTGAGTCGGGCACCTGGTATCCGGCTCCACCACAATGCCCTGCTGGGAAAAGTTGGTCGTTTTTTCCCTTTTCGTTTTACTTTTTTGGCGACAGTGAGAGAGTCTGCCGAAAAGAAAGGCTGGGTGGTAGGCGCGATGAACTGCCATTCTCGCAGGTAGCAAGAATCAGAGCAGATGCTCTTTTCTGCGGCAAAGAGTTACCGTCATAGAGGCTGTCTGTACGGCTAGTGGGCAAAGCTTCTGACATCCTTCTGCTGGCCGTACAGCTCTTGTCATATGGCTTTCGAGCTTGCGTGCAGCTTGCCTGTTCTGGTGTGGCTTTCATCGGGATTGGTGTCCTCTTTGCTGCATCCATAGCTAATTGAGTGCAGCTGGGGATGGCACTTTCTGGCTTCTCTTGGCCTGGCTTGACCTGGGAGCGTTGCAAACAGCACTGCTATTTCTTCTTTGAACTGCTTGCCTGTCCAGTGAAATGGAGGGCTATCCAGTCTACCCACCCCTGTTACAATCCCTCTGGGGATTGACAGTATGTTTAAATAAATAATAAAAAAAAGGGAGGTGGCATAGGTGATCGTTGTGTGGAAGCTGTCACGGATAAGTATGGGCCTCTACTTCCTTCCACATCTGGGATTCTCGGCTGAGTCAAATGCCGAAAAGTCTGGCTTGAGCATGAGGCCTGACCTTCGACCTATTCTTCAAGGCTTATCAATATACACAATCTTTCATTTTTGTTCCTATTTCTTTCCTCTGAGCGGCATATCTGTCTGGGCTTCCACGATCTTCTTTTTCATTCTTCCTTTTCTGCTTCTGCGGCTTCAGAACTTGAAATTAGGCCGGCGCCATTGTCTCCTTTCGTTTTATTTGGCTCAGATTTTTTTTTTTTTTGGTAATAAGCCACTGCCACTTTACAGACTGTGCTGTAGCTTATTTTCCTCTGTTCTTTCCTCCATTTATGCCTCACTGGGATCTGAAGCTTGATGGATGAGCTGGCTGTCGTTGGCTTTCTACCCGATTTGCAGCCATACTCGTGCATTTTGAAGACAGTTTTCTCTAGTAAGGAGCAGAATTTCTCTTCTGCCCTGGGAATTTCCTCGAAGGTGGTGGTTCTCGGCATCCGAGTGTTGTCTGCGTTGTGCCTTTGCTGCCGAGGCTACTAGGCAGAAAAAAGTTTTTTTTTTGTTGCTGAGTCACTTGTTGGAGGACCTGTTGAGGGTTTTATGCTTTTCATCCTTGAGCTTGTGAGTGGTAGCTTACACAAATGATGCCAGCAGAGCTACAGCTCTTTGCCAAGGTGTTTCAATGCTCTGTGCTAGAGCTCTCTTACTTGCAAACTGCTGTGTGTTTGTGGGCAATTAAGGTGAGTGGAACATACCTGCGCTTAAGCTTGTTAAACTCACATAATTCTTGGGCTTCAGGCATGAGCTTCAAGCTGGGCTGAAGCGCTGCTTCAGCATCTTCCTTCTGTGGTGGGTGGTGGTGCCGACGATGCTGCAACCAACATGTGTCCCTGCTTCCTATTAGCCCTACCTCTTGCTACCCTTCAGTGCATGAAGCAGGTTGAATTTATTTCTTTTTTTTTGTTAAGCTGTTGTGGTATTGCTTACATATTTTTGTGAACCTTCATTTTTTGTCCTGGCTTTACCACCCTCGAGTAGCACAGCTTTACATGCTATAATGTCCACTGGTGCATATATTTTTTATTTATGGACTTGGGAGCGAGCTTTGGTTGAAGATGTATGGATGCCTTGTGACAAAGAGATTCATTGAAAAAGATGGATGCCACGTGACAAAACTAATGCCATGAGCCCTAACATTAACTGAAAACTGGATGACCAGTGGATGTCTGATGGGAGTTTATAAATTAGCGGAACTGTTTGCAAGAACATAACATATAGGAACAGAAGCAAAAGAAAAAAACTGTTTTCGAATTGAAGGTTATTAGTCTTTAATATGTTTAATGATGCCTGCTTTTTTTGTTATCTTTGATGGCATTTTGGTGCGGAAGATTGTTTGTTGTTTTTGAGCAACTATCACTAACTTGGGAGTCAAAATATCGTTGCAATAAAGTTGAGACTAGAGCAATGTCTACTAGTTGGAACTATCATTTGGCTGAGTGTGCGTAGATTCTGTCATGAGATCCTGGCCATGCAGATATGTTAGGTGTGCAATGTTAGTCCTGAACCACAGTGGAATAGGCAGTCATCTATTGGCTTCATTTTTGATGCTGGAGCCAAATATCTGCCTTCCCTGGGTGCCTGTCAGACATTTTAAGCATTTGCCTTTGGATTTCCTGCAGGCATCCAGAGAGAACTCAAGTGATGTTCAGAACACTTGATTTCCCATGTTTCCATTAAACCTACTGCCTTCTTTCAAAGAGGCCATGTTGAACTACGAAAAGAAGGCACTAGCGTTGTCCAACTTTGAGTGGGTGCAGAAGAGGGCATCTTCAAAAAAGGGCCTAAGTGAAGGGGAGTTGACTGAGGAAATTCTTAGAGGTCAGCCTGGCCAAATAAGATCTAATAAATTTGTGATGAAAGGAAGGGCGAAGAAAAAGAGAGAATGACAGTAGATGTTACATGCCACTGTTTGAGGTATACAAGCTGACAGCAGAACTGCTTTCAAAGCCCCTATCAAAAATGCAAAAGATGCAACCAACCATGTATGATTAGGGAATTAGAGTATGATGCACATATGCAGCATAGACTTGGAACATGCAGCCCACACTGGGAACATGCAGCGCACACTGGGAACATGCAGCACACACTGGGAACATGCAGCACACACTGGGAACATGCAGCAAACACTGGGAACATGCAGCACACACTGGGAACATGCAGCACACACTGGGAACATGCAATGCATACTGGGAACCTGCAGCACACACTGGGAACATGCAGCACACACTGGGAACATGCAATGCATACTGGGAACATGCAGCACACACTGGGAACATGTAGCGCACACTGGGAACATGTAGCGCACACACTGGGAACATGCAGCACACACTGGGAACATGCAGCACACACTGGGAACATGCAATGCATACTGGGAACATGCAGCACACACTGGGAACATGCAGCGCACACTGGGAACATGCAGCACACACTGGGAACATGCAGCACACACTGGGAACATGCAGCGCATACTGGGAACATGCAGCACACACTGGGAACATGCAGCACACACTGGGAACATGATGCACACACTGGGAACATGCAGCACACACTGGGAACATGCAGCACACACTGGGAACATGCAGCGCACACTGGGAACATGCAGCACACACTGGGAACATGCACTGGGAACATGCAGCACACACTGGGAACATGCAGCGCACACTGGGAACATGCAGCACACACTGGGAACATGCAGCACACACTGGGAACATGCAATGCACACTGGGAACATGCAGCGCACACTGGGAACATGCAACGCACACTGGGAACATGCAACGCACACTGGGAACATGCAATGCACACTGGGAGCATGCAACACACACTGGGAGCATGCAGCACACACTGGGAACATGCAGCACACACCGAGAACATGCTGAGAAAAGGAGTAATGTGGCAGGGGCAGAGTAATTCAGCAGCTCACAGCATGGATTAAAGGGGGGCAGTACATTCCCTCCATTAATAGGCTTTAGGGGTGCGGGGGCACAATTTTAACTCCTGTTCTCCCCTGCTCCGTCTACCACCCCATGAATGCGCATTGTGCGCATGTTACTCCTCCCCCTCCTCCGCTCCCACTCAGGTGGCCTGCATGGCTGTGCCCCCTTTCCTGGAACGTTGGCAGCAGAGAGGCTGAAAGGCACCTCCTTTGTCCCCATCTGGTCGTCCTTAAAGACGGGAACAAGTTGACCCCGTAATATCATGTTACTGTATATTAGACCATTATTTAGAGTTTTACGGTGACAGCAGGTAAGGGCAAGTTTCCTGGTTTTGCGATGCATGGTGGCGCTTTGGCAGCGTGGAACAAATGAGTGAGAGGAGGAAAGGATAAATTGTGGTGCTCTCTGTGTGCAGTGGTGGGAATTAGTGCTTGTGTCCTGTGCGCATGACATGGTCTGAGTGGTTGTGCATAGTGATGCCGAAGCCAGGGCATGAAGTGCCACCACACAGGCTACAAAGCAGGGCTATTCGCCCAGAGCACTAGAAGACACTAGAGAGAGAACCGCCCAGAGCACTAGAAATAGCATAAAGCAGCACCAAGATCATCTCAATTGGAACACTTTGATCGAGGCAAAACACGAAAGTCGCCCGTGTGCTGTGTGATCTCAGTGCGCATTGAAAGAACCCCAGGAGGCCCTCCAATACGGCGCCCCTCATAGCCCATGGCTTGCTTTGGGGCGCTGAACCCTGCAAAACTGACTATACAAAAAAAAAGAAAGGAAAACAGAACAATGAAAAAAAAAAGTAAAACATAGTAACGATGTCTTTGTCATCACAAACTACTGTGCAGAATGTCGCATTACACAGGCGTTGTAACTGTCAGCGAGCGTTTTTTTTTTCTTTCCCATTGTTTCTATTCCGCTTCCCAACTTGACATGATCATGCCAAATGTTCATGCCAAATGTTCATGCTGTAGTGTTCTGCCCTGAAACTGGAAAGCGCTGTCGTGAACTTTCTCCTCCCCTCTTCCACTCGTGGATGCCTCTGGACCTTAGTTTGTCCGAGGCTGTTGCCTTTGGCCTTTGCATGCCTTTACTTTGTGGCTGGCCTGTGGGTGAGCGTTCGTTGCTCCTCTCTTGCAGCGGGCGACTGTACGTGGCGAGAACTAGAGGACGACATTACACACACGGAAGGCGATTACCACGCACTGCCAGACAAAAGCAAGTCTGTGTTCAAAGAGGGGGAGACTGCCCCGTACAAGTGCGCGGGTGGCTACCTTCCCGCGAGTGGCAGTCCCCGAAGAGACATTGCCACCTGCCGGAACAACAAGTGGGAGAGGCCACCGAACAGTCTCCTGCGCTGCAATCGTGAGTGTTGAAGCAAGCGGAAGTTTTGGGTGTCGCCAGTTTTAGTTGGCGGCCATTGAAGGGGCACTGAGGGCAAATTGAAGTTCGCCAGTATCGATGGACTATCGGATTGGCTGGACAGAGAGGCTGCATTCACTAAAAACAGAGCTGTTATAGTAGAGAAGGCCAGGAAATGAAATGAAAGTATCGCCGCCGCTGGGCTGTTTTTATGAGCAAACTGTGGTGCCATTCACACAGTTTTCAGCACAGATCACTGAGGTTAGGTTGCATTGCCATTCACTTTGAAATGACGATCGGGGAATCCTTTCTAGTGCCAGCATGAAAGAGTTTGAATCAAGCGGTTGGAAATCCAGCTTTCTTGGAAATAAGTGCATCTCTCGCTGCTGAACAGACATCAGCACAGTTGTAGATCACGACCATCTCGTACAGCCGGCTATCCCATAGAGTGGAACAGTCGATTTTTACTTGGAGCAAAGATTGGTTGGAGTTGTCCTCATTGTCCTGTAAATGTTTTTGCTTCCTCCTAGGCACTATAAAGTGATGCAGGAAAAACTTATCAATTACAGAGTGATGGTCATAACAGTGAAGGAGTGAGGGGAGCAGGTATCCAGCCTGTTTCACATGCAAGCGAAACCGCTCTCGATTTCTGCCGCTGCGACGCAAAAACCTGTCTTGAGTGGCCACAGTGACGAGGTTCTAAGTTGGAAATTCGCTCAGTTGCTTGCATGTGAAACAGCCTTAAAGGTTCCCCTTTTGCTCTGCCTATGTAGAATGTGGGTGAATCGTAGATTCTGTTATTGCTTTAACTTCTTGCAGGCTGTTGCGAGGATTTCCTCTTTTGTTTTCTTCTTTTCTGCACACACATTTTATTTATTCTTACTGCTTCCTCTTCTGTGTTAAACTATGCAGCTTACTATTGCTGGTGACATTGTAAGCAGGCACATAATTAAGCACTCCTTCCTTGTTTTATGGGAAGCATTTGACACCAAAAAAGAAAAAAAAAGGTCAGAAAGCAAAACAGTAGGATCTCAGTAATTCAATATTGGTAAATTTTGAATTGTAGATAACTTGTAGAACCTCTACGGTCTAACAACTTTGCGTGTAAATTTTGCTGGAAAAGAAACATAGTGTAGAACTATATCAATACTGGAAAAGGCAGATCAGGAAAGAATTTTTCTATGATAACTCAAGAGGCAGTGCCCTACTTTTTGAAGCTAGGTCAGGGTGTCTTAGAACACGCAGCTACAAAAAGAAATTTAACGAAGAAGACGACACATGTGCAGTGTGTGGTAGATATGTGGAAACAATTGAACGCCTCATACTCAAATGTGATGGTATCCATCCGGATGTCGATGCAGGCATAGTCACTCTTCCTGAGGCCCTAGGGTTTAAAGATAACAATGGTCATGTAAATAAACCTGCAGTGGAAGTTGGTAAAAAGCGATTGGAGGATTGGTGGCTGAAAAGCAGAGATGTGGCATAAGGTTAGAATTGTAGGAAACCGCAGATAAAGATGATGGCGAATCTTAATGATAATTGCCAACACAGTTTAAAAAAAAATAAAGAAAAGCTGAGCATGGTGGCAATTACCACCACCCCGTTTCAAAGAGGGCGCTCCTATCCATCCATCCATCCATCCATCTAACTCGAGCTGGCAGCTCGCACCAGCTCTGTGAATTTGAAGACCCGGGGTGCTCTGTAGGAATGCTTGTGTTTGCATCTGGATCTTCCATCTGAAGGCTAATACCCCTGTCAAGCGGGCAAGTTAAGTGCACTTACGGGGAGTGCGCTTTGGCATCCCGAGTGACACTTTGGGCTACGCGGTGCTAAACGGGAAAGCAAAGTGCACTCATAGTAAAAAAATAATTGCTAAGAAAATGAGCGGAATTTCTGAACAGGCCGATGGAAAAGAAAAAAGACTAATAATATTTGATTGCTTAACGTGATAGTACAAATAAAGCGAGGCTCAACAGTTTTTAACGATGAAAAAAAATGAAAATAGCAGAAAAGCCAAGACCAGCCAATACTATCCAGAATTTCGACAACAAACAAGATGGCGGCGGGCAGCGATGCTGCATCTGATCACGTTTACTTGTTTTGTTGCTTCGCTTGTAGCTATAACCAACGAACTTTTTTCTGAAAACAGTGTTATAGCACGTAAAGTAAAGTTGTAAGTACTTTTTATGCATTATAAATTTTGTACCATTGGAACCGCTGGCGTCGAGGCTACGCACTTGGCCAGCAAAGTGTGGTCCGTGAACGCACTCCTGGCGGAGTGCACTTTCCCGCGAGTGACACTCCACTTGCGTCGTTTAGATGCGGCAAAGTGTACTTACAGCAAAGTACACTCTCAGTAAGTGCACTTAACTTGCCCGCTTGACAGGGGTATTACTGTGCAACTGATGCTCCTTCACTGAAGTTCGTGTCTGTGCCCTGCAGCTGTGAACTGCGGCCATCCGGTTCCCGGTGGCAGCTTTGCGCATGGCCGCCTCAACGAGTTCGTATTCAACTTCCCGCGTGTGGTGACATTCACCTGCTTCTCGGGCTACCACCTGGTGACCCACGACGATCAGCCCTGGGAGGACTTCTACGAAGTCTCTTGTGGGGCTGACGGCAAGTGGAGCCGTCCGGCGCCCAAGTGTGTGGGTCAGTAGGGAGATGTCTCCATCACTTAAGTTGAGAGTTTGGTGCTGTGCTCGACTAGCATGCGTCTTTCATATGTCATCACCATCATTGTCATTCTTCAGCGTCTATCCCCTGTCTCCGTTATTCCTTGCGTCCTTCATCATAAGTGTACAGTGGAAAATTGAAGTTCACGAAGCTTGTTCTGCAGCTGCTCGCATATCAGACCTCTGTGCATGACATAGGCACATTTGATCCGCCAAACTTCGTTACGAAAAATCGTATTTTCATTATATGGTTCCCATTACTCTGTCACCATTACGTGACACCTGGTGTGGAAGCGCTGGGTAACCCAAGGTGCCCAGCTGTTGGTCTGTCGTGCGAAGCCTGCAGAATTGCTTCTTGTAAGCTGCTCAGGACAACGAGGAGGTACAGGGTCATGTTGCGGGCGAAGTTATTCTACACGAGAATGCTATTTTGCAGACAGAAAGAGGACAAACCACGCTTGAACTCTGCTTGGGGGGGGAAGAAGGCTTGGATCATTTGTGACAAGTCTGATCGCATCTTGCATCACAAGCAAATGATAAAGCAGAGTGTTGGGGCTTTGAGCATGAACAGACAAACAGTGCAAAGATTCATGGCAACATTGGGTGCCATGGTGCCATTTTTCTTTTTTCTTTTTTTTTTTCAGAGGTGGTGTGTGCACATCCTAGTCCGATCGCCAATGGCAACATCGACGTTCCGCATGGAATTCTCCGTGAAAACTCAACAGTGCGGTACACCTGCAATCCGGGTTTTGTGTTGGTTGGCCCCGCCGAGCGTCGCTGCACTAACGAAGCCAAGTGGGCAGATAACGAGCCAACTTGTGAAAGTGAGTGCAGGGTGCATTTGCCAGCTTGGGCCTATGGCGTTTATTTATTAATTTATTTATTTCAGTTGCCCTCTTGACCCAGGGTGTAAAAAGGATGGTTGCAGTTATAAAGTACTAGTATACTCATATGCATTACCACAAAAACGAGGTCAAACCATGCAAAGACATGGCATGACACAGTATTATGGCAAAATGAAGTGAACAATGTAGAAACTGAGAACACACATTACTGTTAACATACAAAACACTGAATGCGGGAAAAAGACTAGAGTATTTTACGTGTCCCAAACGCACGGAAGAGTATAAACAACCCAAAAATTAAAAAAAGGAAAATAATATGCAAAAGAAGGAATGGTGATATGTAGGTAGAAATGTAAGAAGGCTTGCATGATGCATTATGATATCATTCAAGGGTGCAGTGAAGACTGTGTCAGAAAAAGAAACTATCTCTTGTGCACTGTAATGAATGGACAGATGTCTCCCGAGTACTGAAGCCGAAGAAAAAAAAATTTTGGAGCGCAATCAAAGCACAGTTTCTTTGTGTTGCCTCTGTGCTGTGGAATTTTCACTGCATTGGTGATGTCAGGAAAAAAAAAAAAAGAAAAAAAACTGAGTGTATTGTAGTCAACTGTTTGAATGGAAAATTCATTTGAACTGTGGAGAGTTTGCGTTAAGGCGGCGCTTTTTTAATGTACTTGATGGTGATGGGCGTCGGTTTTAATAAATTGTGTTTGCACGTAACAGGCACAGTTTGCACACTTGCAACCGTAGCACTGCTGCCGTAGACACTACGGCTCGATTCACACACTGCGTTGCTCATAAAACGGTGCAGTGTAGTGCGTTTTGTACAATTTGTGTGCTGTCTGTGTATAGCGTGGCATAAATGTTCTTCCCCATTAAAAAAAAAAAAAGAAATTTTTTGCTTTTTGCTTCTTTGTGCAAGTCTCCTCTGTACAAATAAGCTAATTGGTCTGCCTCTGTGTAGGAAAGGTGTTGTGCCTGCAAGCATTTCCTTGTGAAAGTTGATTGACTTTCAGTACCCTTTCTGTGAGACTCAGTGGAAAATTGCGGGTTTTCGAAAGTGAAATCAGAACTCCGAGAAACAAGATTACATTGTCTCTGCCCCTTCCATGCATGTGTGCAGTGCACTTAGGATGCATTAGTTTTGCGTTGTCACTTGTGCCTGAAGGGTTTTCTGTGACAGTGGGTCGTAGGGGCTCTTTGTTCGCGATGAAAGAAGCCGAAGATTTATTGTTACAAGCATTGTATAAATGTCCTGGATGTTGATACAAATGAGTTGTTTTTTTTTTTTCAACTTCGCATCTCAGTGCGGCTTCAACTATAATTGGCAGTTGCATGGAATGCAGTGTCGTAAAGCAGTATGAGCCGCATAGGGCTGAAGTGAAATTAGCCTTCGCGGTGTCTTCGCCGTGACTAAATCTCAGCTTTTAGTGATTTACCTGTAGTTTTGGACATCAATGTTTTGCAGACGCTGAAAGCAGACCTGATGGTGAAAATGGTTTCATTGAATGCAGGCCATCATGCCAGTTTAAGATACAAACATCTGTGAGGCATATGAACCACTTACATTTGTCAGCCAGTCAACCACACAAACAACACTACTTTCTGGGCCCTCTTGCACGAAGCAGATGGTACAGTCTCCCCTCTAGTCTTTTTTGCAGTCTAGGCCCTCGGATGGTTTTGATGAAAGGAAAGGCGCATGATTCACTGCTCCTAGTGCAAGCGTGAACCTGACGCCCTGTTCGGCGACATTAGATCATTGGTGGGACAGTTTTGATGCATAACTGGCACACTTTGGCTATTAGTCAGCGTTTGGTTTTTTTTTTTCTCAAGGCACAGTTGAGGTGTCCACTGACAAAGTGAGCCAGTTATACACCATTCCTTTCCTCAAATCCAGTGAATGACCTAGACTGCGAGTGAATAAGACAAGACTGGAAATGAGACTGTCTAATTTGCTTCTTGCAAGTGGGTCCTGGTTTCCTTCACTGTGTCGTAGACCTGTACATTGTGAAGAGCCTAGCTTGTCACTGGAGCTGCTATAATCGGGCTTGTGTGTCAGGTTTTTAAGTGTTTCAAAATCATGGCATTGTTGTGCTGTATGTCCAGCTGAGGAAATCTTCTGGAACAAATAGCTGAAAGTTTGCAGGTGATGAACACTCAAGCCATCTGTGTGGACAGTGCCTATCCCGGGCATTTCTCTTCAGATCTGTCGGGATGTGCTGATTTGGAGTTGGGGCATTAGCGATGTCACGCATGATGTGCAGTAGTGCACAGACAGATGCAGCGTTCAGCTGTGGACTACTTCTAGGCCGTAGACTTTTTGGTGTTTATTTCTGAGAAAGATTGTTGCATGTTCAATGGCGTTTATTCTTTTTGGAGAACCGGTGTTTTTTTGGCGAGTTGTATGGGGCAACTGCTGGAAGCGGTGGCTATCGGCTAAAATAATTCTCAAACTTCACAAATGAGGTGACGGGACACCGAGAGCACAAATTTTTTTTTACCTCATTTTTGCATACAGGGAGCACAGTTGGTTGTAGCAGTAGGCTTGTTGACCTTGCTCATTTAAATGTATTAGCGTGCTTGTGTTGACAGCACCCAACATCGAAAACGTGTGTTGAACATTAGTATTTCAGGTTTGAAAAGACGCCTTAGGGCAATATATCAGATTGTTGCACACATATGGTTTCCATATGGCGCCAGTTGGGAGCTCTGGCTGAGGCTTCAACAGGCTGCATTCATTTCGTACTGTGAGTCTGTGGGTCTGTTCTTAGCGCGCGGAATCTATCTGGCTACACTATCTAATCACTTTTAGATGGAACAGCAGGTTTGCAGTTATGGTTATGCATTTGTATCAGCATCTCCGAGCCTGCTGTGCTTGACAAGCATGTAGTATGTGCCAGCTTACACCTTCCGTCATGCTTTGATGTTTCTGTCATGTCTTGTATGAACGGGAAGGAGAAAGTAGCGTAGATTCTTTGCGCTGCATATGAGTTGAGAATCTCAAGCTGGATTCTGTTGCCAGGTTTGAGTGTGTGGCTTCTCGAACACCATGGCCACTCTTGAATGAAGGTGAGAGGCGAAAGCCGTAACGTAGTGGCACATTGATGAAGGGCGGTGGAATTATGCCTAAGCATTCGACTAAGGTGTGACCGGTAGCCCATGTGTAGGTTTTCTCTCCCAGTAATTTGTTTTTTTTTTTAATCCCCACCTTGGAACTCCTCATCTGATCATGAAGTGCACGTGTATAATCTATAACCTTTGACCTTGGTGGTGCTGCCTGTGATGAAGATGCAGCAGGAACCAGGAAAACTGGTTTTGATAAAGTAGCAGTACGTCGTATTATTTGGCATTTGCATAGGCTGTGAGCAAAGGAAAGGAGCCCTTTGTAATGCCTGCTGTGGTGTACAGTCTGGGAGGTAGGAACTAAGAGCAGTACAATATATACACTAGTACATGTGAAGGCTTGTATTCTCTGCAGTGTGGAGCAAAGTTCTGATTGGAAGTTCATTACCTCGGTGTGTCCTTTTCACATCGCTTGCCCCGTTTTACTTGATCTCGTCGGCGTCCCCCCCAAAGGCAACCTGTGGTTTCTCTTGGGGGAAACACTTTCAGGGGGCTGCAGTCCACCAAGTCCATTGTTGCATGGCCGGGTCATTGGTCATGACGGCCACCATAAGATTGGTGACACCATCATCTACGACTGCGACTATGGCGATATAAGAACAACGGCCAAGTGCACAGAGTCTGGCAGATGGGATCCCGACCCGCCAACATGCCCCGCGGAAACAAGTTTGTCCATTTTCTCGCCGCTTTTCCTGCATTTTTCTCCACTCACGGGCTTTCGGGGCACTAAGGCTCGCACCCTTTGTTCTTGCATGTTCCGCTGTGTTCTGTGGAAGTCGCCACATCTTGTGATGCGAAAACTTGTCTCTGAATGGCTAGTTCCAGCATGGCTTGTGGCAGGAGATTCGTTGGGTTTTTGTTGTTTTTTTTTTCCCCCCATGCCTTCCTCGCATGTTGGTGCTGGTTGTGATGATAATACTTGTCCGGGATGCTTGGCTGTCTTCTTCTTGGCTTGGCCTCACCTGTAAACATGTTGATGCTTCTCTTGGTTCCCTAAACCCCTTGACACTAGGTCGCAAATGAGCGTGGCTCATGATCCTTTACGGTTCACGCATGGTGACTCATTCTGATGCACAGGTTGCTTGCCAAGCGTAATGTTGCAGGCTTGCTCCAGCATTTTGTAGCCTGTGACTTGACATCTTTCTGCTTTGCCTGCTTTGGTGTTCTCTCGTCAAGCTCATCCCGATATTAATAAGGTCAGTATCTTTCTGTTGTGCCAGATTGGTGACCTATTGTACTAGGCTGACCTTTAGTGGCTTGATTAGTTGTCTGCGTATGGACGGTCAGGCATCTTCCATCTTCAGTTATCTCTGCACCACTGGCAAGTGACACTTGCCTGTTCTTGCACGGTCTTCTTTCTCCTTCTTTCTTTCATTTCCTCGGCTTGAAACGGGGGCATTGGGCACAACGGCCCTGCTCTAGCATGCTTTCTTGTTGCATTTTTTGTTCACCTCAGTGTAGTTTTTGAGCTTGAGATTCCTGAATCCTGCCCCTGGTTGCCACTCTTGTCTTGCTTAAAGCTCTATTTCGAAGTTGTCTTGAGATGATTGTCACCTTGTGTTGTGTTAATCGCTCGAAAGCGCCTGTCTCTTTGGATGAAGTGTGGTCCTAAATTGTGTTTCTTTTAAAACTAGGCCCAAGTGTGACTGAGAAGAATTTTCAAACGTGTCTCTGCCTGGACCATGGTGTCTGGCACTTCGACCTGGCCCCGCTGGTTGCCGGGCAGTTTTTTCTGCTTTCTGCTTCTCTGTTTTCGCTTCCTTCTATCTTGTCGTCTTTGTATCGGGTTTGGTCTTTTGACTGCTGAGGTTGTCGTGCAACTGCTAAAGTAGCTTTCTTTTTTTGCTCTCCACTTTGATAAACAATAGCACCAACACCCAAGCCCAAGCCGTCTTCAACCACCAGTACCACCATTCGCCCACCGCCGTCACGTTAGTATTGAAGATTACTTTTTTTTTTGTCACAAGTTTGTTGGATGCGTAGGCTGAAAACTGGAAAGGGGCCAGCAGAGTTTTATACTTCAATTGCTTATAAAGAAGAAAGGTGCGCATAAAAGGAACAGCAAGTTTGTCTAGCTAATGCTTAGGCAAATGACACTCAAGGACACATGGCCTTACTTTGGAAAAGTTGCAGGCAAAAATGGCTAAAGATGTATTATCTACGGATTTTTTTTTTCTTTGTCTCTGACTGAGAAGAGGCTTCTCATGTTCACAACGTGCTCAAGTACGTGCACTTTGGAACAAGCCTCTGCATCAATGCGAAGTGTTGATGTAACTCGGTACATGGGATTGTATCTACAGAAAGCGAATGCACTAATGGAAATGGACAGTGAAGCAGCGATGCAAGCTTACCTGTGCATATTTCATCCTGCCTTTGGAAAACCGGGGTGGGAAGGAGAGGCATTGGTCATGTCGGCAACACCCTGGTCTTTCCACGAACATGCAGACCTCGAAATCAGGAACACATTTAATCTTTTCTTTTGCCTGCATGTTCGCGCACCCTTGCACACTGCAGCTGCCCTTTTTTTAGAGCGCAGCTCTTTGGCGCCCGTTTCTGCGTTTCGTCGCCGTTGTCCATCGTAACCAGCAGTGGACACCTCACGCTTTAAGCTGCGAAACCAGTGCAGCGGGAGCTCGGAAAGCAGAGGATAAAATTGTTAAATTGGTTTCTGAGGGAAGGAAATGGTGCAGTATCTGTCTCGCACACCTCGGTGGACACCTGAACCAGAGGGAAGGCGCATAACTGCCTTCTTGGAACAGTGAACACCTCCTCCTCTTCCTCCTCCTCCTTATCATCATCATCATCATAATCATCATCATCATTTCTTAATCTCATCCACCCACCTAACTTTCTGCTGCCCCCTGCTATGCTTGCCTTCTCTTGGTATCCACTCCGTTACCCTTAAGGACCAGCAGACACCTCAATCGTGCATTGACAACGTTTTACACTCCGATCATTTTAAGGAAAAGTGCGCATAACTGGCTCCCTGAGTATGTGTACGTTGCGCTCGTGTGTGTGTGTTTCTCCCTTCCGTCTTGTGTTATTCTGTGCAAAGTTTTCTTGAATATGTCGCTGCACCAACTGGCCCAACATTCTGCTCTACTAACTGGCTCCCTGGGTCTTTGGACGCCTAAAATCGTGCTTATAGGTACGTGGGGTGATGAGAGAGAGAGATGTGGGATGCATGTGTCAGCGCTGACAGTGGTGAGCGAACTCTCGAGATCAACCATTAACTGCCACCTGCAAGGGGGCCAGGGTGGGTGGGGACTTTAATGTAGATATACAGACAGACAGGAATTGCCACTTATGCGGGAGAACATCCCGTTCCTCTCGCTCGTAATGCCTCCCACAGCTGTGACAACCTCGCGAAATACTTGCGCAGACCTAGTCTTTCAGAACCAGGCATTGGTGCAGCAAATCGAGCATATATCCATCTATTTCTCCTACCACAAAGCTTCCTTCATGACAGTCAAGAACTGTTAGTGGAATGTTTCTTGAAGAAGGAATATGTGTTAAAAATAACGAGTTGTCTGCAATTGTACATACATGTCTTGCTCGAATTATTTGCCTCAATCTATCGAAAAGCTGGAACAGCTGATGAGCTGCGCTCAAATTTTGCATTAGGAAGTAACGTAATCGTTGGCAATTTTTTTTTTTCGCACTACTTGTGGAGCTGTACTCATTTTATCAAACAAGCATATCCTTGTGGAAGCTGCCCTTGATGCCGGCCAGTCAGGACAGCTAGCCACTTGACATCAACAAATGGGGCAGCTAGCTTCCAGATGGTAACAGGTTAAGAGGACTAGACATTTGACTCCAGCCAATCAGAAGAGCTAGCATGGACAAATGTATAGCAGCCCTTTTGCAGAATCGGCATGGTAGCCTGTTTCATTCAGTTCTCTAATATCATGGCTTTTAATGGTCTCGCTTTAAGACAGCTGTAGTTTTACAAGCCGGTGTTTGCTTTGGTAGGAGGTCTTGAATGTCTTACTCGCAGGATGTCTTAGCATTTGGTTCTTAGCAACCCCTGTAAAGCTCCGTCTGTCTGGTGGTTATTTCTTTCACCGAAGAAAAAAGAAAAAGGGTGGCTCTGAAAAACGTGATTGCACTGCTTGGTGAGCATTGAAAGAATTAAGTGCGTGGACAGTATTTTTTGCTTTGTGCTGGACACTTGCAGCCCTTGTCACAAACCTAATGCATACTTTTGTTGTTTTC
Organism: Amblyomma mixtum; assembly: GCF_055824585.1. NCBI lineage: Eukaryota > Metazoa > Arthropoda > Arachnida > Ixodida > Ixodidae > Amblyomma > Amblyomma mixtum. The sequence continues at coordinate 38,726,508 of NC_143018.1, forward strand.
TCCTTTTTTTTTACCTCCTTGCCTTTCTCTGTCTGTTCTGTTGTCCTGTTTGCTTTGTTGATTATTCTCCCACCGTTCACTTGATTGTCCCCTGGCATTCTGTGCTTTCTGCTGTGCTTTCTGCTTTCCATCATCCTTTCTGCTCTCTGGGACCTTTTGCTGATTGCTTTTGATTCGGTCGTCCTATCTGGCCATGCCTCACCACTTTCTACTGTTTTGCTGCTAACCTGTTTGTTTTTTTTTTGTCCCCTCCTCAATCACTGCATATTTCTCGCCTTCTTTTGCTTTTTCCGCAAGTGGATTTACTTCTGCTGCTGCTTACTTGCTTTTGGGTGACTCAAAATGGGCACCTCGCTTCTCGACCGGTCTGATTTTTCTCATCTCCTCCGTGCTGCACTTCGACGCTCGGCATTCTTTTCTCGGCGCTCCAACCACGAATCTCCTTATCTGGCACCTGACACTCTTCGCTCGACGCTGCTAACCTGCTGTTGCCGTCTTGGTTTTCATTTTCCTTTCACGCTACTGTTATTCTTTCTTCTTTGTCTTTTGCTTATTTCCTTGGCTGGTTTGGCTCCGTTTCCCCCCGCCCCCCTCTCCTCGTTAAATTCTGCATGCTTCTTCCTCTCTGCCTCCCATCTCTGCATCTTCAACGTTTCAACATTCTGCGCACCAGAGTGTAGCCCTCTTTCAAGCCCGACCAATGGCAAGCTGTTCAGCGTCGAAGGGTTCGGAATTAATGCATCGGTCATCTTCAGCTGCAACGAAGGTTACACTCTGCATGGGCCTGCGACTCGCGTGTGCAAGCCCACGGGTGCCTGGGATCCTCCGACAATGCCGACCTGTGAGTAGTCTTTCTTACAATGCCAACTTGTGAGTAGTCTTTCTTACAATGCCGACTTGTGAGTAGTCTTTCTTACAATGCCGACTTGTGAGTAGTCTTTCTTACAATGCTGACTTGTGAGTAGTCTTTCTTACAATGCCGACTTGTGAGTAGTCTTTCTTACAATGCCGACTTGTGAGTAGTCTTTCTTACAATGCTGACTTGTGAGTAGTCTTACAATGCTGACTTGTGAGTAGTCTTTCTTACAATGCCAACCTGTGAGTAGTCTTTCTTGTGAGGCTACCAATTTTCGTTACCTGTTGTCAATGGATGGAGGGTGGTAGTGAAGCTTTCTTGGTGGAAAAAGGTGAATGATGCGGAGCCACTCCTTGGTCAAGCATTTGCAAAGTAAATACAAGCTCCTGTTCTGCTGTGTGTTGTAAGGATGGCTCAGGCATACCAAGCATCACGTAATGTGTGAGCATGGTAAAGCGCTCAGGAACGTTGCAGTCCTGGCTGCGATTGTGTTCTAGCTTACCTTGTGGAACCTGTTTACAGAAAAGTGGGCTTTGAATTTCCGCATATAAAGCTTCGGAGCGACAGCGACCTGGCAATTTGACAAGAGAATTCCCAAAATTCATTCATGAAATCTCTGAGCACAAATTTAGACCACGTGGGAATCTCTGAACTTGCGCTGACTTCGCGCAGCAAATGGGCACCTTTTGCATTCCACCTCAGTTGAAACGACGATGGCTGTGTTTTTTGACTGAGGCAAAATGTAAAAGGCGCTCCTGTGCTGTGTGCGGTGTCACTGCATGCTAACGATCCCCAGGTGGTCTAAATTAATTCAGAGCCCTCCATTTCACGTCCCTCATGGCCATTATGTTGCTCCGGGACATTTAAACCCCGCAGTTTACAATTTAAAAATGTGTACGTGAATGCTGCTGTTTCACAAAAGGCTTTAAGAGGGCACACGGCTCTTGTAAAACCAGCTTTACTAGGTCACACTGTCCCCCTGGGTTGACCTCTGCCTTCTCCTTTCAGGCACTGCGCCTCCACCTTGGGTCATCATCCTCAGTGTCTGTCTCGCTGTGCTCGCCTCCCTTGTCATCTGTTGCCTCGGGTTTTTCTACTTTATGCGCCGAAGGCGGCGGTGCACGCCCCCGCCACGCTGCTACAGACGGCAGATTCGAAAGCCGGGACCGTACGATGCAATGTCCAACGATGAGGTGGCCAGGCTGGGAAAGCCATTTCCTGTCACAAGCTTATAACTTGCTGCCGTAGTCGTGGAATGAGACATTGAAGCAAGCCGGTGACTGCTGGCATCAGTGCCAGGGGCTGTGTCGATTGTGGATTTGTCAGGCCTGCGGGTGCCACTGCAGAGTTGGCCTATCGACATGCATTGAACACTTTGGTCCTGTCATCGTTGCCCTCCGTGGTGAGCATTGCTTGAGTGGCGGAATGTGAAGCGCTTTACCAGTAAGTTGCATGAGGCTAGTGCGGGCAATTCATGGAACCTGTGCATAGGGTTGGCGTACCAGTAATGGCCGTACTTACGTGGACTGCCGGTGCTGCTACAACAGTGGTGCCAGGAGGCGAGTGCGCATTGCCACTGTGATAAAAGGCAGCGATGCTCGCTCAGTCACAGGTGTACGTGCCTGGCCGGTTTTGGCGTGGAATCCAAAGTGGTGCTGGTAGTGTGCTGGTAAGACTCTGCTGCGATGCTTTGCAATGCTGCTTGTGTTTCAACCAGAAAAGGTGTTGTCAGTGGCTGTTTGTGGCTAAAAGCAATCTTTGGTTCCTCGGAAACGTTTTCGACTGTTGATGGCATTTATATGACATAACCTGCTCAGGTTAAGAGCATGCTGGGTAAGGATGACCAGAAGCAGAGGATGAACTTAAGTGAGGGGGCTGTAAATTGCATTCGGCCAAATGAAATACTGGCTGCAAGGACTGCCAAATGTACCTGCTTGGCAAGAGTATGTAAGGTGATCAGCAGTGTTGTTGGAGTTGCGTGCATTATGACTGCACGCAGGTGTGCTCCGAGTACTGAAAGAGAGCAGGGAGCAGAGACATCAGTGGAAGTAAGCTGGGAACACAACTATACTCGTATTTCTGCCAGGAACCACCAGCTGTAGTCATGACCAAAATGTCTGAGCAGCATTGCAGCGCACTTACAGTTACTTTCCGAAATGTGCTGGTCCTTTGACAAAGCGCCCAGGTCTGCCTGGGGAGTGTTTTATTGCTCCTGCCGTGCAAGTAATGTAGACTAAGTTGGGCTCCTGGTGCGTAAATGATGGAAACTGAGTTGGGGAGAGTGACCATTGTTTACGGCCTTGGGTGCACTACGGTGACAATTTGTCTTCACCAAAGCAGCTGGCATGTTTTCAACAGTGTATGTACACCGCAACCACTGATTCTGAGGATCTACCTCTCCTGCTTAAAAAAAAAATATATAGAAAACCTTCACAGACTTTGAACAGGCAATACCAGCCAAAAATATTTGTTGCCAGGAGTAGTACTCAGGGTGATATACGAACTGAACCTGTCGTGGCCCTTCAGAATGGCTTACTGCAAGAGCAGTAAGCCATTGAAAATGTGTTTCATCTAGGAAACTGGTTTAAGTTAGAGCATCCAATAAGCGCCAGACGGAGATAATGCTAAGTGGAGCAGTTTGGAATCTGGAAGCTGCCTGCCTGGCAGCATGGCCTTCAGTGGCGAAGCTGTGTGCCGCTTTTCATGTGCTGGCTGTAGCTCTCAGGTGACTGAGTTTCTCAAGAGAGAGGACATTGCTGCTGCTGCTGGCCATCAGTGCCACCCTTACCATTGCCTTTTCCACTGCGAATTTTTCTTTTGCTTGAGGCATTATGCAGTTTTATTCTTAATGATGGAGAAATAACACCTGTATTTAAACAGTCCCTACCTAGTCCGGGACTGCTTTCTCCCCCTTGATGGTGAGCAGGTGGGGAAGGGGGATGCCACAAGAAGGAAGGTGTGGCCACTTTATTGGCAATGCTCCCTTTTCCACAACTTCATTTTGAGGGCTTTAGTTCATAGTCAGGTAACATGTAAAACAGTACCATTGTTTCGCCTTGGGGCTGTTTCATGTTCACCTCAGTCTTTTCTGTGCCACGCTTCGTAGTCTTGCAGAAGGTTAATGTGACGTCAACGACTTGGGGTAATGACAACGACTTGGGGTAATGAGCTTGCAGAGCTGTTTTTCAATCAACAGGTCTCCGATTGGCTGGCTTCTTTGCCTTGTCAATTCAGTAGCCCAAAGGCACTGACCAATTGTGGAATCGCAGAGCTGTGTAGTCTTAAGAACTGCTTGTGATTGGCTGGCACAATCAACAGGTCTCCGATTGGCTGGTTTCTTTGCCTTGTCAATTCAGTAGCCCAAAGGCACTGACCAATTGTGGAATCGCAGAGCTGTGTAGTCTTAAGAACTGCTTGTGATTGGCTGGCACAATCAACAGGTCTCCGATTGGCTGGTTTCTTTGCCTTGTCAATTCAGTAGCCCAAAGGCACTGACCAATTGTGGAATCGCAGAGCTGTATAGTCTTAAGAACTGCTTGTGATTGGCTGGCACCCATGCGCTGGTCGACTATGGTAGCCATTGTGTCTTAGCCAAGTGCGCAGTGCTGTGCACATGAAAGGCTTTATGAATTTAGTCACTATTAGCTGATGCCAGTTGAAGCTTCCACTGTGCTGAATAGCTGGTTCTTGCGAGACAGCATGACTTGTCATTTGTGGTAATTGCTGCGGTGAATTATAAAAGCAATTAAGGGAAGTGCCAGTCTAGTGAGGGAAGAAAAACGGCATTTTGTTTGGCCTTCCTTCTTTTACTTTGTGTTTCGTTGCGTTTTTGATCCTTGTTTTCGTTTTGGCAGTTATCCCTAGAGCCCCTGCAGTAAATGCATTGAGGTAACCCTTTTTAATATTCTGACAATGGGTACAAAGATACGTGGAACTTTATTGTACAAAAGAGTGCATTATGGTAAGTGTTCATGAAAGCGCTCGTGTCATACCATTATTTTGCCTAATCCCCTTGCACGTTCTAATTGCCAGCATGTTCAGGAAGTTCACCTCTGCTTCGCTAATACTGTTACGCGGCTTAACACACGCCAGCAGATATTTTATTTTGTCCGTAGTGAGAGTCAAAGGAAGAAGTGCAGGTAAAATTAAATGTCCCAAATGTCTGGTTAATCTTGGCACTACACTCTGCACATGCAAGCTCGAACTTTCAAAATGAAGGCCGATGGGATTAGTTGTTTTTTCATGTGAAGCGAAGAACAGAGCCCGAGTGTACGAAGCAGAAGACATTCTAGTTCTCAGTCTTATTTGCAGTCTAAACCCTCTCTTGGTTGTGAGGAAAAGGCACAAAACTTGCCAGTGGACACCCCAGTGGTGCTTAGAGATGGTGATGGTGTCTACCTACAAAGGAGACATTGATGCACCTTCCTTTTCCTCAAAAGCAAGAGAGGGTTTGGACCGTCAGTAAGGGTAGACTGGCAACTAGACTGTCTTATTTTGATTTGTGCAAGCGGGCCACAGGGAAATTTTTTCAGGAGCACTGTTCGTTTCATTGAAGTCCTCATACACAAGTCGTGCATTATTGAGTCATATTACCAGATAGGGTCTGGAATGCCCATCATACCTTCTGAATGTGTAAGGCAGTTTTTTTAAATGTAGCCTTTAACTCAGCAACGATAACTCCACTTCATTGTTCTTTCTTCTCATTTTGCAGCATACTGTTATCTTTCGTTTGTGATCAAGCACACCATGACTGGACTTGGGTTGTGGCGAATTTCTCTGCATTTATTTTGTGAACAGCCTTTTGTGCAATGGGGTGAGCCGTTTGTATGCGCAGGTACTTTTAGACTAGTTACCTGTTTGCCTCTTTGTAATATGCTGATGTGAGGCTCATTCGAAAAAGTTTCAAAGGCCATTGTGTGCCAGCTTTCGCTGAGCAAGCATTGGTAATGTTATCGTTGCAGACCAGTGTTGCTCCATCATGCCACTTACTGCTGCAGTGCGCGTACTGTACTCCTGCTTGTGCCTTGAAGCGCGATTTGAATGTTTCCACTTTTGTAAACTGCGTCTGATTGTCGTGTATGACTTCTGGTCGTGTTTTTTTTTTTATGAGCCAGCCATATTTATAATGTGGTAACCTTATAACGGTCCATTACAGGAATGCACTCTCAGTGCTTACTGATGAAGGCAGTACAGTGTAGTGAATGGATTAGTACCTTTGTGTTGGCCAGTCGGTGAGGCATCATGGAGAGGAGCGGAGAGGAGCAGTGCAGAGGAAGCAGTTACGACAAGGGACACAAAGACACATCTCTGTCGTCCTGTTTCCTTTGCACTGCTCCTCTCCGTGATATTAAATGGAGTTTAGAAGACAGTTTTGTGCAAGTTTGTTGAAAATCTATTTCTGTCCGGAGTAGCTTGAAAATATGTGTGGAACTACTTTTTCTGTGAACTCCGCAGTTGCATTGTCTGGTCTAATTATGAGGTAATTTAGCCAAAAATTTACGTTACTGTGGTGTCGCCAAGAAGGTATTTACTTTTACGGTTTGTGAGACAAGTTTCGTGGGAAAATATAGCCGTTTCTCGAGAATCTCATCATTAATATCATTACGCATTGCGGGAAAGCCATATGTAGGCTGCCTTGTTTCATCTGTTGTTTGTTTTAGTTGTGCTGTGCATAACTGGAACAAAATTTGTGAGTGGTACAGTTAGTTAAACCTGACCCTGATCGATTTGATGCTTTGCTCTGCTTGATTTACTTTTCCTCTATACTGTACAATTTTGGAACACACTTTTCTTAATCTCAGGTCTCTGCTGTTTAGTATCACTTGCTGTTGTGGAAGTCTCTGGACAATTTTGTGCCATATACCAAGTCTTTTGTGCATCTTTCTGAAGCTGCTTTTTGTCTCACCATACCTTATGCTTATGACCTTAAACGTAGAGGATGTTTGTTAATATTTGTTTCACACGTGTGTATAGGTTATTTTCCGTGCTTCTTGATATTCTTTTGTGATTGAGAAATGCATTTGGCTTTTAGGCGCCGTAAACTTTCGTTAGATTTTGTTTTTGATGAACCCGCCCCTGTGCAGTCGGTACGTCTGCATGTTGGGCTCCTGTGCGATGGAATGTACACATGTGAGCGGTGCTTTGAGGGCATTATCAACACGGCTCTATGCTTGAAGCCCTGGGCTGTGATGAGAGTGGTGTTTGACGCACATGGGAGATAGTGTGTTTCAAAATGAGCACTGGGTTCTGGTACTGAGGTCATTTTCTGTTCCTGCACACATACTTTGTGCAGGGTTACCTGGTGAACATGCAAGAGCAGTAAAACGTGTAAAATTGAATATGTGTCATGAGTGCGTTTTTCCATGTGGCTGCTGTCACGCACGTTAAGCACCATCAGCAATTCTGCTAGCTTGACCACTGTGTAGTACCGCTTCCTATATTTTGCGCCTGCCATTGGTGAGGTGCGCGAACTTGGGTCTATTTTCAAGAGTATGTGTAGGTCACATTGTCTTCTATTAAGAAAAAGAACTCTGACTTTTACCCCAGTGGTAAATTGATAGCTGGGCTGCAGAGGAGGTTGATGAGAAATGGTGCCAGTAAGAGGGGAAGTGATGTTTGTAGGCTATTGTGGAAAAACACTTCCAGTAACCTCTTCACTGACTCTGGTGGGAAGTACTGTGCAGGGTCTTATCGATGACTAGGACGCGTAGCTTCAGTTTCGGCGGCACGGACGGCAGGATTTTGTTGACGAAGGTATTTCGCCACTTCATGCATCGTCGTTGGTCTCCGCTCGTTTCACTCTCCCATCTCGCTAACTTAGCAGCAGGACTTTCCGGGTCTTCTTGAGCACGCCGCTTGAGCTCTCGATCCCGAGCGCACTGTATTGACCGATAGGACTGACGGTCTATCCATAGAGAACGCTAGGGACCTGACCAAATGCTGTGCCATTATCAGCTGGTACAACGTCGTATACGACGTAGCCACCATCCGATATCCCTGCTGTTGCACATCACCACGCACGCGTGCCCTGCCATTACCTCCTAGACAATGTTGCAACACCGGTGCAGCGGTGGTGTTGGTCGGGCATTCCGCACAGTGTGGGATGATGAGAGATGGAGAGCGCACAAGTGGTGCAGACAATGGTATGGACTGTAGACACCTTATGCCGTGAAGGGAGGAATTGGTGTACTAATGGCTGTCGGTGTAAAATTGGCAGGATTAATGCACGTGCTGCCTGCCGAACCTCCTGCAGGATTCATGCAGATGGTCTCTTCGGCGATTGAACATGTCTCACTTAGCCAAAATTATGAAGGTCTTTGTATACATATGTTATCACAAGCCACTGGTGTGCTTGCGTATGAAAGGGGCAGATTTATATATAGCTTGCACCGACGTCGCATCCGGTGGCCGTAGGATGTCGGTCGGCCATGCTGACGAACAACCCGCCCTCTTTGTTAGCTCTCATCGTGTTAGTTCTCGTCCATCCATAGCTTCGATACGGCTTTATGTGCCACCCTTGGCTGCTCCAACCGTAGCGACAGCTCCAGGTGAAAGAAGTAGCCGATTAACACGAACTTTGGCATTCGTATGGCAGTCGTAGAAATGCAAGTGCGAGCGCTCCAAGACTCTCAGTTCGAAATGGCGCGGGCTGTGGCTCGCTCGCATTAAGCATGGCGATTTGTACGCCGACAACTCCAATTTAATTGTGTGTATAGTGCATTTTGTGACAGGTAAGAGGGTTGTGCCGTGAGCTAGATGTTTGCGAAAACGTGGGTAGCAGTTGGACTATGCCCTGAAGTGAATGTTGCTGCTTTGATTGATGCCATCTGATTTGTCTGCCAACACAATCCCAGACTGGGTCCCGCATCGCTGCATCTTGGCTACAGCACTAGGCAAGCTGGTTCGCATCGCCACGAGCGCAGCGAGCAACGACAGTAGGGCAAGCGGCGTGCCGATGCCGAGCTTTTCGCCTCTTGGGTGCATGGCAGACAGGCTTCTCACCCACCTGCTGGGGAAATCCTTGTGTGCCTCCAATTATTTGAAGGCTTTCATTTCTTCCGACGTCACAAAGCTGGAAGAGTACACGATATCCCCATGGGTGATATCACGGAACTCAACGCCCATCGTGTGCCGACTCCTGGTCGCAGTGTGTATGGACCCATATTGTCGCAAATTTTTACTTTAATTTTTACTTTTACTTTACTTTCGCATTGGGGCAGGAGCGATCAGGCATCACAGCGTGGATGGGCGGGGACGGCCGAATGGTTCGGCAGCATGGCCGCCAGCGCTTAATGGGAGCGGAAGTGCCGTCACGTGCAAGCTATATAAGCTATATATAGGAAAGTCGTCCCCCCCCCTCCGGAAGCGAAAGACTTAATATTGGAAACAATGTGCTGAACGAGATTTATTTTTTTCACACAGAATGCTAGGTTAACCCCGCCAGATGGCCAAGAGCTTATGCGTCTCGGCGACCCAGTCAGCCCGTTGGACGAGCTGAGCCTGAAGGTCCTGCGATCCTGAAGGACCGTGTGCTGTGCAGCGTGCTCTCTCTCTGCTCCTTGGTAGTGATTAACGGTAAATGGCTGATAGAGTAGGCCCACGTGATGTGGGATAAGGTAGTGGGCTCACCGCAGAACCTGCAGTGGGAAGATTAGAGAGTGGGATAGATTATACTCATATATGTTCTGCAGTGGGAAGATTAGAGAGTGGGATAGATTATACTCATATATGTTCTGCAGTGGGAAGATTAGAGAGTGGGATAGATTATACTCGTATATGTTCTATAAATTCATGATTCAAATTGGACGGCCCCTCCAAGAGTAACCCATCAATCCGCCCCTGGCATGAGATGGCTCAAGAAACTGATCTCTGTGGAACATGAGAAAATTTCAAACGCTGAAGCGTGCACCGTAATACGTAATAGACATCTTTAGCGTACCGCGTACTTGCAGTAGACGTTGCCGGAATACCCAGAGCCCGCCCACCGTCAGTGCGGGCACGCTGAATGGTCCCGTTGCAGCAGGTGAGCGCGCTGCGGCCGGGTACCTTGTGCCATCTGACGCCCTTAAGGCGATCTGGGCATGCGCACTGTATGCGCGCGGTCTCCCGGTACTCCGGTATCGATAACGCAGTATGCTAAGGTGTCTAATATTTTGGCGACACTTGTACATTTAAGACTCCATCGGGGATGCCACCGAGTATCGAATGAGAAGTGCCAGTCTGAATTCGCTCTTGCTATACGCTGCATATCTTCTGTTCCTCTACGTAGACTCGGCGCTGCACTTAACCTGCGTCAGCAGTGAGAAACTCCTGCTTCGCGACACTCTTCCCTGTGCCTTCTGCAACGGTGGCGTCGTGTTCCGCGAATCTGGGTGCTGTAATTTCGGAAAAGAGGGCGCCACGCATATGATGAAGCGACTGGCAGACGCTGGGGGAAGGGGGGGGGGGTCATATTGTCCGAATACTTGCGCGAGTAGACAGCATTCGAAGATGATCTGTCGACAGTATACCCCGATTATTCATAACACGGTGGAGGTGTTGTAGTTCCGTAACGCGAATGCGCAGGATACAAACCGTGAAATGCATCCTGCATTAAAACCTGGAAAATACAGAACTACATTTCTGGGGGGTTTAACGTCCCAGATCTACTCGGGAACGCCGTAGTTGAAGGTCTCTGTAAATTTCGACCACCTGGGATTCTTTAACGTGCACTGACATCACACAGTACACGGGCCTCTAGAATTTCGTCTCCATCGAAATTAGACCCCAGCGGCCGGGATCGAACCCGCGTCTTTCAGGTCAACAGCCGAGCGACATAACCACTGAGCCACCGCGGCAGCTCAAATATGGAAATGGAACTACAGAGGAATTCAGTGGTTGTAAAAAAAATCGAGGAAAAGACACCAAGGGCGACTGAAATTCGTAGTTGGTCCCGACGAACAAATGAACAGGGCGGAAATTTCGCGTTACTCGCTCTAGACCAGGGGAATTCGACCTTGACAGGTGCGAATTCTGCGGGCATTATGCTGACCCATACCACACGGTGTGGTGCTGCCAGTATAAAAATTGGCTGTGGCTTAGATAAGGTTAAGCCTGGATATCTCGAAGGGAAAAGCTCTCGCTGCTTTTCAGCCAACTCCCAAGCTTCCACTTCTGGATCGGTGTTTCTGCGCCGTCCGGATGTTGCTCCTTCTCCTTCCATGGCAATGGACAACTTGCAGAATAACGAGCGCCCTCTATAATTTTCCAACCAAAAACCCTCGTACGCAGACGGCAATCTCGCATCCTTCTTCGAAAAGGGAGAGGAGAGACGTCCCTTTATCTGTATGGGAGGGAAATTGTTGAAAGGACACAATAGAGCCGAGGCGCGAACGACAGGAGCGTGTCGAGACAGGTACTTGTCAAAGGAATGCATCATTGTAACTTTCCTTTACACTCTACCTCGACAGCTGGCAATGTCCGGCGGGGCTTCGGGTTCACGCAGATTTAGGGGCAGCCCCGCATACCTTTTCGAAGAAGGACACAGTGAAGGGCTGCTGACTCATCTCCCCTCGCGCTAAACCCTTCATGCAGCATTGCAGGAAACGAAAACGTGTCTGTGAACGAGGGTTTTTGGTTGGAAAACATCTTCCTGTAAGTCAGCTTTCCCGCAATTCTGCGCCTGTTCTATGGGCAACTGCGCACGGCTGCGGCGAAAGGTCAAACGGTGGCGAGGAGGAGAAGCGACGGCGCACATGCGCAGTAGCGCGCGGCTGCGGCGACGGCGGCCACCTGCGCCGTGCGTGACGTCGCTCGGTTTCGCGCATGCGCAGAAGTGGCAAATCTGGCCTCCGGCTCACGCGAAGTGCGGTGTTGACTAGCCTAGTGAAGCTTCGCGCTTCAAAATACAAATATAGACAGCATAAGTCAGCAACTAGGGAGGCGCTCGTCTACCGAGCCGGAGTACCCGTGTTCGTACCCGACCCCGGCGGCCGAGTTTTTTAAGCATGAAATGCTTTTAGCTCCCGTTGTCGGCAGTGTGGTGACGTCACGCCGAGACCGAGAGCCATCATCCGGGCTCTAAAACGAGAACATCCGGGCACCGTACGAGACTTAGCGAGATTTAACGAGACTCTCTAAGCCCTCCTACGGGACCGGCATGCAAGCGCCGGTTGGTCTCCAAACGAGACAAAAAATAACTGCTGCCAGTGCCTTCTCAATGTTTATCAAGATATCAGTGGAGCTGTGGGTTTGATAATGCACGGAATTATAATTTCCGATTTCTAATAACGCGTGCAAAAAGCACATAAATGCCATGTTACACTTCGTTGTCATACGTGATCCGGGGGAGAAGCGCTGCGTTCAAAGGGCAAGGCATCGCGCCGAACGGGTGGTGGCGTTCCTCCCTTCCTTTACGGTGCGGTTCGGGTGTCCACCGAGATGGCAGAGAATTACTGCGCCATTTCCTTTCCTCAAAAAACCTTGCGTTCAAATGGCAAGGCATCGCGCTGAACGGGTGGTGGCGTTCCTCCCTTCCTGTACGGTGCGGTTCGGGTGTCCACCGAGATGACATTAGGCCGGTAAACATTTCATGCTTACTCTACTCTCGTTTACGGGAGAGGCAGAGATTTTTAAGCATGAAATGCTTTTAGCCCCCGTTGTCGGCAGTGTGGTGACGTCACGCCGAGACCTAGAGCCATCATCCGGGCACTGAAATCCACTCATCCGGGCACTGAATTCCCGTCATCCGGGCACTGAAATCCACTCATCCGGGCACTGAAATCCACTCATCCGGGCACTGAATTCCAGTCATCCGGGCTCTGAAACGAGAACATCCGGGCACCGTACGAGACAACGAGATTTAACGAGACTCTCTAAGCCCTCCTACGCGACCGGCATGCAAGCACCGGTTGGTCTCCAAACGAGACAAAAAATAACTGCTGCCAGTGCCTTCTCAATGTTTATTAAGATATCAGTGGAGCTGTGGGTTTGATAATGCACGGAATTATAATTTCCGATTTCTAATAAGGCGTGCAAAAAGCACATAAATGCCACGTTACACTTCGTTGTCATACGTGATCCGGGGGAGAAGCGCTGCGTTCAAAGGGCAAGGCATCGCGCCGAACGGGTGGTGGCGTTCCTCCCTTCCTTTACAGTGCGGTTCGGGTGTCCACCGAGATGGCAGAGAATTACTGCGCCATTTCCTTTCCTCAAAAAACCTTGCGTTCAAATGGCAAGGCATCGCGCTGAACGGGTGGTGGCGTTCCTCCCTTCCTGTACGGTGCGGTTCGGGTATCCACCGAGATGACATTAGGCCCGTAAACATTTCATGCTTACTCTACTCTCGTTTACGGGAGAGGCAGAGATTTTTAAGCATGAAATGCTTTTAGCCCCCGTTGTCGGCAGTGTGGTGACGTCACGCCGAGACCGAGAGCCATCATCCGGGCACTGAAATCCACTCATCCGGGCACTGAAATCCACTCATCCGGGCATTGAAATCCACTCATCCGGGCATTGAAATCCACTCATCCGGGCATTGAAATCTACTCATCCGGGCACTGAATTCCAGTCATCCGGGCACTGAAATCCAGTCATCCGGGCTCTGAAACGAGAACATCCGGGCACCGTACGAGACTTAACGAGATTTAACGAGACTCTGTAAGCCCTCCTACGCGACCGGCATGCAAGCGCTGGTTGGTCTCCAAAGGAGTCACAAAAAATAACTGCTGCCAGAGCCTTCTCAATGTTTATGTCGCTGTGCGTTTGATAATGCACGGAATTATAATTTCCGATTTCTAATAACGCGTGCAAAAAGCACATAAATGCCACGATACACTTCGTTGTCATACGTGATCTCTTAGGGGCTTCGCGCATCGAAGCAAAGCCGCGCAGGCGCACAGGGGCCCGGGGGAGAAGCGCTGCGTTCAAAGGGCAAGGCATCGCGCCGAACGGGTGGTAGCGTTCCTCCCTTCCATTACGGTGCGGTTCGGGTGTCCACCGAGATGGCAGAGAATTACTGCGCCATTTCCTTTCCTCAAAAAACCTTGCGTTCAAATGGCAAGGCATCGCGCTGAACGGGTGGTGGCGTTCCTCCCTTCCTGTACGGTGCGGTTCGGGTGTCCACCGAGATGACATTAGGCCCGTAAACATTTCATGCTTACTCTACTCTCGGTTACGGGAGAGGCAGAGATTTTTTATAGAGACGGAACGCAAAAGGCGACCGTTTGCTGTGCGTTGTCAGTGCACGTTAAAGATCCCCAGGTGGTCGAAATTACTGTGGAGACCTGCACTACGGCACCTCTTTCTTTCACTCGCATCTTCCTCCCTTCCCTTACGGCGCGGTTCAGGTATCCACCGAGATGTAAGACAGATACTGCGCCTTTTCATTTCCTCAAGGAAGTATTAAGTGACGTCACTGTGCGCAGGTGGCGTGCCTCGCCGCGCGCGCTCGCCTTCCTTTCCTTAAAATGATACAGGCCACCCTGCACTGTGACGTCACTGGCAGTGTCAAGCGGCCGCACGCTGTTGGCAGTGCAGGGGAAAACTGAAAATTGGTTTTGAGAAAAGTAAATGGCGCAGTAACGGACACCCCAACCGCGACGTAAGAAGGAGTGAAAGAAGGAAGGAAGAAAGAGGTGCCGTAGTGGAGGTCTCCGGAATTATTTCGACCGCCTGTGCAATTTCGCGCCATGTCAACGTGCCTGATGTGATGTGTACACCAGAGTGATGGGTCACTGCAACCAACTTCTGTTGTGCTGTGGGGTGCACAAATTCTTCATCTGTGACAACGGGCGTGATCTACAATAGGTTTCCTAGCAATAAGAACCTTCGCGACAAGTGGGTGAGAGCTGTCCGCCGTGTCAACTGGTCTCCGAGGAAGCATTCCCGCTTGTGTTCGGAACATTTCGCGCCAGATTGCTATGAAGACAGCGTGTACTTCAGAGAGAGCTTTGGACTCGCTAAGGTTTCGTTCAACCGACGCTTGAAGGCATATTCTGTGCCAACGTTATTCGAGTACAACCGCCCATCGCAGCGGCCAGCTGAACGAAGCGCGGCCGTCAAGAGGAAGCAGTATGTTGGATTATGGCGTGAACTCGCTTCGAAAAGCTTGCCGTCGAGACAAAGCTTCGCAAAGAGAATACTGTTGGTGGTGCATGCCCCTGTAAGGGCGTTGCGCACCGCGGCAACGTTCGGGCAGCAGATTCTTTCATCAGGCTGGGTCGGCCGGCACTCGCCACACGAACAGCTGTCAGCGGGAGCATCACATTAACTTTTGTTCTGACGACTGTGTCACAAATTCATGCACGAGAAATGGCTCAAGTAATTACTTCTCCGAGTTCAGACCGTCTCCATGCTGCAGGTGACGCGGCCTGTGGTGTGACTCGGCGGGCTCGCGCGGCGGTGGATCATACCTGAAAGGCGACTCGTCCAGTCCAAAATCGTCGAATGAGTCGTCTTCTAAAGACTCGCTGGTCTCAGAAAAGCTGTTCTCCGCTCTTTCAGTCATATCGACAGCGCAGCTCAGGGTAGTTGCGATATCTTCGGGGACTTCGCAGCGCGGCGAATCCGTCAGTGACGTCACAGTCAATACCGCACGAAGGCACCTCCCCGGTTTCGGTTTCGAGTTGTGCGTTTTTTGCTGTTTAAAAATTATTTGAGGGTCACTTTTAAAAACCTTGTATCGTACACATTACAGGAGGTTCTTAGAGACACAAATCAGCCATTAACTTAAAATGGCTGAAAAATCGTCGGAGTTGCCCTTTAAAGGTGAGAAGGAGCGAAAGAGGGGGGAGGCGAACTCTTGCTCTTTCTGTGGTGAGTTTTCTTTTGCGAGTAGTCTCGGATCATTCCGTGGCGACGAACGGAGGACTTTGAATTTTCCCCGAAAGTCGTACTAATACCTACCGCGTTAAAGGGGAGGAGTTAAAAGGAAGATGGACTCTTGCCCTTTCTGCGATGAGTTTTCGGAGTAGCTTACGTGGAGACGAACGGCGGACTTCGCTTTTTCCCCGAACGTCGGGCTAACAGCTACCGCTTCAAAGGTTACTAGGGGCGAAAGAAGAGGGAACACGAACTGTTGCTCTTTCTGCGACGAGTTTTGGGAGTAGCTTCCGTTCATTCCGTACCGACGAACGGCGGACGTTACATTTTCCCCGAACATCGTGCTAACAGCTACAGCTTCAAAGGTTACTAGGGGCGAAAGAAGAGGGAACACGAACTGTTGCTCTTTCTGCGACGAGTTTTGGGAGTAGCTTCCGTTCATTCCGTACCGACGAACGGCGGACGTTACATTTTCCCCGAACATCGTGCTAACAGCTACAGCTTCAAAGGTTACTAGGGGCGAAAGAAGTGGGAACACGAACTGTTGCTCTTTCTGCGACGAGTTTTGGGAGTAGCTTCCGTTCATTCCGTACCGACGAACGGCGGACGTTACATTTTCCCCGAACATCGTGCTAACAGCTACAGCCTCAAAGGTTACTAGGGGCGAAAGAAGAGGGAACACGAACTGTTGCTCTTTCTGCGACGAGTTTTGGGAGTAGCTTCCGTTCATTCCGTAGCGACGAACGGCGGACGTTACATTTTCCCCGAACATCGTGCTAACAGGTACAGCTTCAAAGGTTACTAGGGGCGAAAGAAGAGGGAACACGAACTGTTGCTCTTTCTGCGACGAGTTTTGGGAGTAGCTTCCGTTCATTCCGTACCGACGAACGGCGGACGTTACATTTTCCCCGAACATCGTGCTAACAGCTACAGCTTCAAAGGTTACTAGGGGCGAAAGAAGAGGGAACACGAACTGTTGCTCTTTCTGCGACGAGTTTTGGGAGTAGCTTCCGTTCATTCCGTACCGACGAACGGCGGACGTTACATTTTCCCCGAACATCGTGCTAACAGCTACAGCTTCAAAGGTTACTAGGGGCGAAAGAAGAGGGAACACGAACTGTTGCTCTTTCTGCGACGAGTTTTGGGAGTAGCTTCCGTTCATTCCGTACCGACGAACGGCGGACGTTACATTTTCCCCGAACATCGTGCTAACAGCTACAGCTTCAAAGGTTACTAGGGGCGAAAGAAGAGGGAACACGAACTGTTGCTCTTTCTGCGACGAGTTTTGGGAGTAGCTTCCGTTCATTCCGTACCGACGAACGGCGGACGTTACATTTTCCCCGAACATCGTGCTAACAGCTACAGCTTCAAAGGTTACTAGGGGCGAAAGAAGAGGGAACACGAACTGTTGCTCTTTCTGCGACGAGTTTTGGGAGTAGCTTCCGTTCATTCCGTACCGACGAACGGCGGACGTTACATTTTCCCCGAACATCGTGCTAACAGCTACAGCTTCAAAGGTTACTAGGGGCGAAAGAAGAGGGAACACGAACTGTTGCTCTTTCTGCGACGAGTTTTGGGAGTAGCTTCCGTTCATTCCGTACCGACGAACGGCGGACGTTACATTTTCCCCGAACATCGTGCTAACAGCTACAGCTTCAAAGGTTACTAGGGGCGAAAGAAGAGGGAACACGAACTGTTGCTCTTTCTGCGACGAGTTTTGGGAGTAGCTTCCGTTCATTCCGTACCGACGAACGGCGGACGTTACATTTTCCCCGAACATCGTGCTAACAGCTACAGCCTCAAAGGTTACTAGGGGCGAAAGAAGAGGGAACACGAACTGTTGCTCTTTATGCGACGAGTTTTGGGAGTAGCTTCCGTTCATTCCGTACCGACGAACGGCGGACGTTACATTTTCCCCGAACATCGTGCTAACAGCTACAGCTTTAAAGGTTACAAGGAGCGAAAGAGTGAAGACGAACTCATACCCGGCGTGGTGGCTCAGTGGTTAGGGCGCTCGGCTACTTAGCCGGAGTACCCGGGTTCTAACCCGACCGCGGCGGCAGCGTTTCGATGGAGGCGAGCGCAAAAGGCGCCCGTGTGCTGTGCGATGTCAGTGCACGTTAAAGATCCCGGGGTCGAAATCATTCCGGAGCCCTCCACTGCGGCACCTCTTCCTTGCTTTCTTATCTCAGACCCTCCTTTATCCCTCCTCTTAGGGCGTGGTTCAGGTGTTCACCGAGATAAGTGACACAGATGCTGAACCATTTCCTCTCGCAAAAACCGATTTAACAAAACGAAATTTTGCTCTTTCTGCTACGAGTTTTGTGAGAAGTTTCCGCTCATTCCGTGGAGACGAACGGTGGACGTTGAATTTTCCCCGAACGTCGTGCTAAAGGCCGATTCACACGACGGTCCGTTTGCCCGCGGCCCGCGCATGACGTGTTCATACGCCACTAAAAACTGGCCTGCGATCCGATGGCGTCCAGCGGATGCGACAGACCAAAATAGCAGACGACGCGCTGGGTGTACCACAGTTGCCAGATTATTTTAAAATGTTTGGCAGCGCTAGTCGAACTGGTTTTTCCTTCCGACCCATGACTGTGCGATTGAATGAAAGAAAAACATCACTGAACTGCAGAGGAAACCCTGCAAAGCGGGTGCGGCCCTTTGTCCAATTCCTCAGTGGCCTGGGCCGTCTTGCTAGCTCAGTTGCCAGAACTAGCGCCCGCATCTTCACGGGCCGCCGCTAATTCCCACGAGGCGAGAGGCTCCTGAGTTTCCTTGCTTCACCAGGGCTACAAATGGCTGTCGTGGGGCGGGGTGCAGTCGTGACCTGTTATTTTTTTTCTGATGCGTCTGCGTGTTTGAGTTCAGATGGGCAAAGAACATCATTTATAATCGCCGATATCTTCGGTTTGACATCGCACAGCTCATAGATACCATCTGCAGCAACTCTTTCTCTTTCTTCTGTAACTCCCACGGCGCGGTTGAGGTCTCCACTGAGGACAGTTGCTGCGCCTTTCATTTTCTCCAAAATCAATTTAGCTTAAAAAATTTGCCGTGTGGTGACTAGTGATGGAATACCCGCTATTGCTATTTTCCTAACCGGAGTGAATGTCATTTCATGAAGAGAAAAAAAGCAACGGTAGTTTTGAGCTGATGGTCAGCCGGAATAGAATCAAGCGCCCGAGGCAAGGAAATTTTCTGCCGCCTGAAAATATTTCGAGATATTTGCTTCTTCACTGAGGAAGGCAAGTAGCGGCGAGTTTTAATGTACAGCAGCACTTTTCTATCCATGCGTGGCGTCCGAAAGGCTATTGAAAAGGCAACACGAACGAGCCGGTAATTGGTAAATTGGTTTTTTGAGGAAAGGAAATGGCGCAGTATATGTCTCGCATATCTCGGCGGACACCTGAACCGCGCCATAAGGGAAGGTAGGAGTGAAAGAAGAAAGAGAGAAAGAGGTGCCATAGTGGAGGTCTCTCGAATAATTTCGACCACTATAACCTGGGGGTCTTTAGCGTGCACTGACATCGCACAGCAGACGGGCGCCTCTTGCATTTCGCCTCCATCGAAACGCGGCCGCCGCGGTCGGGTTCGAACCCGGGCACTCCGGCTCGGTAGATGAGCGCCTCACCACAGAGCCACCGCGGCGGGTCGAGCCGGAACGGCGAAGTTGTATCCAAACACAATAATACCAGAGGTATGGAATCATACAGGCGCGCATGGAGGCAGGCGTGCTTTGTGCAGCGGTGATATTGCACCATCATTATTACCGCTGTTAACTGTATACGTATATAGCCGACACTGCCCTTGGGTCACCGAAATTTTCTGCTTATTCCTACCGTGGATTTTGCCAATGCAGCTCCTGGTGTTACAGTGCACTGCCCAGCGCCGCCCAGTACCATCGCTAACGGAGCCGTCGACATCCCTCAGGGACCACTGGTAAAGGACGCTGTGGTCCACTATCGGTGTAATCCAGGCTACGGGCTGGTCGGACCCAGCGAGCGCACCTGCCAGAGCGACGGAACATGGTCGGGCGCCGAGCCCACGTGCCAAGGTCAGTGTGTGGTGTGCGTCTGGAAGACTGTTGGTTTTGCGTATTAAAGAAGCAAGACGAAGAAATGGACCGTAGTCCTCCACTTTCCTTTTTTTTTGTAAGCAGCGAAATGTGGGCTTGCACTGCAGCCCGTGCTTACCGCTTCCGTCTTCTCATAAGTTCTCATATCCTCCCCGCGTATGTAAAGAGTGCACAGCATAATCTGAGCAGAAAAAAAAAATTAGGACGGTTACCGCTGGTAACACGAGCTAAGAGTTGGCGTGAAATAAAAAGAAAAGAGCAGCCACCATACTGCAATTTTTGCATGCCTCACGGGATCACAAATAGTCTGTTACGTCACAGCCGTCGTTCGGCCGTTGGAACCGGAACAGCATGCGAGAAAAAAATTATGAATTATTTATCTATTGTTGGCGAAATCAACGTGGCATTCCATGTATTCTAATGATCTGCGCATCGTTTGAAAGACAGAACACACAACACTCCTTCAAAAGAATATAGACACCCATTTTTGGCATCGTGTTTTCTCCTTTGTAATGATGCTTAAGCGTTACTACACATTGGCCACCACATGATATTCGCATACGACCGCTAAATAAGCTATAATCGATTTTGTTCTCTCTCCTAGCTGTTTCGGTTTCAACAAACGACCGATGGCTATGACGTCAAATGCCAGTATGGGTCACGTGAGGCACGTAAATTGCCATATAATCGCTCCTTCGTCGTTTTAATTCTCTGCAAAGCTACAGCCAGGCTACCTTAAGAGTCTGAGTCACAACGAACGTGGAAGCAGCGATTATATATATCACAGCTTTTATGTAGGCCTCACGTGATATATGCTGGCCTTCACGTCATCATCCATCGCTCGGCTGTTGAAACCGAAAGTGATAAGAGAAGAAATTCAATTATAAACTATTTAGCGGCCGTAGTAATGCCTTAGGCATTAATATAACGATGCAAACGTGCAACCGAAATTTGTCTAAACGCATTTAATTAAGCGGTCGCTGCGCGAACCACGGAGCGAGATGAGATGCAGGACTTAGAAGGAGAACAAGACAAGTGCGGCCTATCATTTCCCTATTACCTCCACGACTTAACTGGCCCGTCAGTGTCACTCAAGTATAATTATGACTTAATTGGATCTTTGGACATTGTTACGTTCTAGCTTGGCGGAGTTAAGAGATGAGATGCCCTTGGGTTGTGATTCGTTCAGGCCCCTAGGTGCCGGCTCGATACGATGTTGTTCGGACTCTAGAGCTTTTTTTTTATTAGTTTATTTTTGGTTTACAATGCAGACGTAAACCAAGGACGAGCAGGCAAAAGGCGTTAAACAACACCTGACTAAGGCCTGCCCTCCTATACAAAAAACTGTACTGTTACGGGGGAAACTGTGCAGTAGATTTACATTTTTAGAGCCGAGTCGGTAGTGCCTGGGTAACACACCATCAGCCCGTTTAATACAGTTCATATTCGCCAGCCAGGTATAAAATTCTGTGAAAGCTCCTGCCCAGTCAAGTGGGCAGTTGTGGGCACTTGGTGTACCGCCCATAACAGGATGCGATGCTAATGCACTCTCTTAGTTTGGTCATTGGCAAGTGGGAAAGACAGAGCAATCGAAAACTGCTGTGTCGGAGATTTCACCACTGCGGCAAGCATTCCGTTCAGAGCCCCCGGGAACGGAATTTCAACCCGCCTTTAGCAGACTAAGATGAGCGACCTCGTAGTCCTCTTGCAGAATGTCTGAAACAAGATCTCTGCCACTTCCGTAGCCACCTCTCGCTTAACCCGTCCAGCTTGAGATAAAGAGGGAGGGAGCATGTCGCTCCCTCAAGCGAACCGGAGATAGACTGCCATTTAACGCCGTCGCTGCCGCCGCCTGCATTCCTTTCCGCCTCGTTGCCTCCTGGTGGCTCATCCGCCTCCACCTTGGTGAAGAGTCCGCGAGGAATTTTGTAGCGAAAGCTACACTACTATAGCTAGGACGCATTTCGCCGTGACCCACCGAATGACCTTGAAACGACCTTGAGATAAGTCATGGCTAGCGTTGCTACGCGCATATACTTAACCATGTGTGGTCCACTTAGTGGACCTTTTTTGACCTTCAATTTTGATCTTGACATTGGACCTTCGACCTTGATATTTGACCTCAAATTTTGATCTTGAACTTTGACATTGAATTTTGACCTTGCAAGTTGTCGGCAGACGCACTAAGAAAGCCACGCGGTAATCACGTTGTGTCGCGTGGTTGATGATGATGATGAAAACTTTATTTATAACAAGGGAGTTTTGGACACGTCGGTCCTTGGGCCCCCGCACGGCCCCACTGCACTCAAACGTTCATGTCCCGGAGGCTCATGACGCTGGCAGCCCGGCCGGTGGCGATGGCTTGCTTGGCCGGGTCCTCGGAGCGCAGTAGGGTCTCCCAAGCCTCCCATGAGGTAAGGTGCTCCAGGCCCCGCGGGGGAGGATCCGCCGGGCAGAGGAAAAGAATATGGTCGAGGGTGGCTTTGGGGTGGTGGCAGAGGGTACAGGAAGGGTTCGTGTGGACTGGGTGATATCGCGAGCGTATATAAGGGGAGGGCAAAGTGCGTGTTTGGAGCCGCCTCCAAAGTGTCTGATGGTAATTGTCGAGGGAAGGATGAGGTGGGGGGTAGAGCCGACGCTCGGCTTTGCAGGCCTGCGTCATTTCACTGAATGAGTGCATGCGCTCCCGCGAGAACCCCAGGTCGGAGGCCGCCGGCGCCCGGTTGAGAGAAGCTCGGGCTAAAGCGTTGGCGGCCTCGTTTCCGGGATTCCCGGAGTGGGCAGGCACCCATATCAGCTCCACATGGCGGGGCGGGTGCGCGGCGAGGGAGTCCAGTATGCGAAATGCAGGGACGTGAACTCTCCCGCGAGCAAAATTTAGTATGGCAGTTTTGGAATCTGACAGTATATATCGCGCCTCCGTGCGGGTGATGGCCAGGGCAATGGCGGCCTCTTCGGCCTCCTCCGAAGTGGCAGTAGGGGTTATGTGAAGTGTGGCAATGGGTTGGAGGGAGGGGTTCGTGATGGCGACAACCGCGTCCTCGCCCGTGCATGCGGCATCCACCCAAACGGCATACGGTTCCGTGCCATAGTATTTGTGGAGTGCCCGTGCGCGAGCTCTGCGGCGGGGTTCGTGGTAGGTGGGATGCATGTTTTTGGGGGGAGGTTTAATAAATAAATCGCGGTGAATGAGGCGGGGTACCAGGAGCTGTGTGGGATCGGTTACTGGTAGGCGTATACCGAGGGTGTGTAGGATGTGTCTCCCGGTGGTGGTTCTCGCGAGACGTATGTATTGTGTCTGTCGGTGGGCCTCAATAAGCTCCCCTATCGTATTGTGCAGGCCTAGTTGAAAGAGTTTTTCGGTTGAGGTATTTTGGGGTAGGTGTAATGCTGTCTTAAATGCTGTTCGAATCATGGCATCCAGGGTGGAGATTTCCCTAGCCTGGAGTTTCAGGTAGGGGAGCGTGAAGATAAAGCGGCTGAGGACGAAGGCATGAATGAGACGACATAGGTCATGCTCCTTCATGCCCCGGTGGTGTGCAGAAACGCGGCGGATTAGGTGTGATATCGACACAGTTGTCTGCTTGAGTTTCTGTATGGTGAGTGTGTTTTTCCCGTTGTTCTGGATGTGGAGGCCAAGTACCCGGAGAGTGTTTACCTCCGGGATGGGCCGGTTTTCCAGTGTCACGGTGATGGGGGCTGTGGGACAGTTTCGTGTTGTGGGGCGGATTATGAGGAGCTCCGACTTCTCCGGTGAGCAGGAGAGTCCGATACTCCGCGCATGCGTTTGGGTGAGGATAGCCGCGGACTGCAGGGTGTTCTCTATGTCTCCATCACTGCCATGGGTGGTCCATAGCGTGATATCATCGGCATAGAGTGTATGCCGAAGGTGAGGGATGGTTTGTAGCTTGTGGGCAAGGGGAATGAGAGTGACATTGAAGAGGAAAGGGGAGAGGACGGACCCCTGGGGGGTTCCGACCCCACTAAGGGTGTATGGGGGGGAGATGTGGGGACCGAAGTGAATTTCGGCCGTGCGGTTAGTAAGGAATGTTTGAATATAGGTGTACATACGTTCACCTATGTTCAAGGGGGAGAGAGCCGCCATGATCGCTTGATGGTCCAGGCGATCAAAGGCCTTGGAGAGATCCAAGGCTAAGACAGCTTTTGTGTGACCCGGAATGAGGGGGTCGAAAATGTCCTGCGTGAGTTGGAGCATGGCGTCCTGTGCTGACAGATGGGGACGGAAGCCCACCATGCTGTGCGGGTAGAGGTCTTGCTCCGCCATGTGTTGGGTGAGTCGAGCGAGTGCGACGTGTTCGAAAAGCTTGCCTAGGCATGAGGTTAGTGAAATGGGACGGAGATTTGAGGGTGTAAGTGGTTTGTGGGGCTTTGGTATGAATATGATTTTGGCATGACGCCATGATTGGGGAAGAGTGCCCTCCTGCCAGCATTTGTTGAAGTACTCCGTGAGCTGGGCGATCGATTGATCGTCCAAATTGCGGAGCATGGCATTAGAGATCCGGTCAACTCCTGGGGTGGAGTTAGAACGGAGAGTCAGGAGGGCCGCTCTGACTTCTGTCTCCGTGATCTCTGCGTCGAGGTTGGCATTCGGGGCGCCTGTATAGGGGGGCAGGGGGTTTGAGGTACCGGGAGTTGTATGTGTGTTTCTAAGTATATTAATGAGTGCGTCAGGAGAAAGGCCGGTCTTGTGTATAAGGCGTGTGACGTGGTGTTGTGTGGCTGTTTTGGATTGCGTGGGGTCAATTAGGTGACGGAGGAGTTGCCAGCTACGTTTGGAGGACAGATTGCCAGCCAAACTGTCGCAAATCTGACCCCAGTTTGATCGGCAGAGCTCCTTAGCGTGCTCAGTAATTTGTGTTTGCAGCGCGGCCAGCCGCTTTTTAAGGGTCCGATTGAGCTTTTGCCCCTTCCAGCGCTCTAGGATGCTATGGTGGGCCTCCCAAAGGTGGGCCAGGCGAGTGTCGAGGGTGGGCGTATCTGTTGTTGTGACAAGGGTTCGCGTGTGTGTGGAGACATCGTTCATGAGTGATGCCACCCACTGGTCGATGTCTATAATGGAAGCGTCAGGGAGGGCCGCCCGTGCGGAGCGTACAGAATCCCAGTTGGTGATTTTGTGTGTTAGGTGACGGGCCTGTCTTTGCTTGTACGGTACTGTAACGGAGAGGATGTAATGATCGCTTCCTAATGTATGACGCGTTGTGGCCCACGTAATACCAACAAGGTTGCGGCTCAGTGTCAAATCCGGGCTGGTGTCCGCGCTGACACTGTTACCAATCCTCGTGGGGGTGTTAAAGTTGTTGTGTATTGTGAGGCGGAGCTCTTGTACCAAGGACCAGAGACGCCGGCCTCGTCCAGTGGTGGTGCGGTAGCCCCAGTCAGTATGCTGACTGTTGAAGTCTCCTCCGATAATCAATGGATGCTTGCCTGCAAGACGGTGGAGATCTCGCAGTAGCGTTTCCAATGAAGCCATCGGGTGAGATGGTGGGTGGTATATATTGGCGACAAACATCGATGGTAGTGAGTGTGTATCTTGTATGATTTCTGTAATTACGCAGGGCGTCTCGGAGGTGATGTAATGGGTTTGGTGTGTAATGGAGCGATGTATGAGTGTGGACGCCCTGGGTGTATTCGTGGCGTCCGAGTGAACAGATGTGTAGCTAGGAAGTGTGGCAGGGCTATGTGTGTCCTGAAGGAGAAGGATGTGGGGCGTGGGAAGTGTGGGGAGGAGGAGTTGGAGGGGTGCGCGCTTGCCCCGGAAGCGGCGGCAGTTCCACTGAAGAATTGATAAGGAATTAGGAGGGAGCCCCGCCATACTGGAACTTTGGTGGGGTGAGGGCAAGTGGGTTGGTTGGGGAGTTCTGTGGGGTAGGTGGGCTGGATTGATGCGGCGGATTGAGGTGTAGCGAGGGAAGGGCCTGCTCTATTGTTTGGAGGCGGGCGTCGTACTGTGCAAGGCTCATCTCTAGGGTGTGCACCATGCGCGTAAATGCCGCTTCAATTTGTTGCTCGAACCGCTGGGAGAGGTGGTCGATGAGGTGATTGAATTTTGCCTCTAGACGCGCGTCCATCTCAGCGAGTTTAGCATCCAGGCGGGCCTCGAGGGATGTCAGGTCGGTCTGGGTAACGGGTGTGGGCTCTGTTGTTCGTTTTTTCTTGGGTGGGGGTGAGGGTGGGGATTGGGAGACGGACTCTTCCACGTTTTCTGTTGTTGTTTGAGGTAGTGGAGTGTGCTGGGCGGGAGGGACGGTTGGTGTAAGCTGTGGAAGGACGGAGGTGGGGGTCTGGATAAGAGAGGTAAGACGACTCACCTCGTCTCGCAGGGCCTGGAGCTCCCGGTCACGGGGATCCATTCACAGTTGTGGCGTCAGGGCGCATACAAACAAGAGCTGTGCGCTTGACTTAGACGCTGTGGAGGACGGAGAGCGGAGCGCGCTTATAGTGCTTCGAACATTGCGGCAAGCCGCTTCTGACCATACGGCAGACATCGCTTGCTTATGTAGCTTTCGCTACGGGAAACTTGGTTCGACAGAGTTGAACGGCTGCCTGACTTTTTTCCCATGCCCGAGTTCGCCGATCTCAACAACGAAGATGCCAGTTCAGCACTCAAAATACGGACACATTCTGAAGATTTAATGTTCGGAATGTGTGGACAAGAAACCCCGGGGACCAAATATTAAAAGCATTCTGCTTTAGAAACGAGAGTACTGCAGGAATTTAGTGTGGGCAGCGAAACGGGTGAGCTAGAGCGTGCTCGGGAGTGCTGCTTGACCTTGACTGTCTCCGCCACGCTGCGTCGTGTCTCCCCGCTACATGTTTTCTCCGCCGCTTCCGGTCGGCGAGCACTGAACGGCATATGTTTCCAGAGACGCATACTCACAATCTACTTTGCGTGCTCATCGTAGCCGTACAATGGTGTTGGCCTATCCAGGTGGACCTAGGTCTTTCGAAAACTTCCACGCTGATGACCTGAAATTACTTTGCTTTACACAGAACTTGAGCCATGACCAAACTGCATAGAGTCAACAATAGCCGCGTGCATCTATCGTTGCATACCATCTCACCTTCCGCTCCTACCCCTTTTTATGAGAGCGTTGCCTCCAACGCCGATAGGGTCTTGTTTGAATCATATGAGGGTGTTTTCTCGAAGACACTCAGTCCCCTGCCTACATGGGTACCATTCTCGTTGTTATTCACTGGTTATACACTCCCGTCGTATCCGGCACCCGAGCAGATATTGCGATGAGACCCGTGTCCATGGTCGCCTGTGCGTGGCTTTCAGCGGTACGGCTGCCATTACAGGTTCAGGTCCAGCACCAGCGACTTGTCCTTCGCCCGGTTCCATCGCCAACGGTGCCATCGACGTGCCAGGGGGAGTTCTGGTAGAAAACACCAAGATCCAGTACCGGTGTAACCAGGGCTACACGCTGGTCGGAACCAGTGAGCGTACCTGCCAGAGCGACGGCACCTGGTCGGGCGCTGAGCCTGTGTGCCAGGGTGAGTATATGGTGTGCGTTTCAGGGGCAGGCGGTTACTATTGAGTCTTATGGCGTATTCAAATCGGCGATCCGGAGCAAGTTCTCTTGCTCCGCGAAGCCGAAGAGCGTGTTTCAGTGAGCGATGTGGACTCAGATCTCGAGTTCTGACTGGACCGCGACGGTATGGCCCCTACACTCCCGTGTTCGATCCCAGCCGCTGCATTCGCATTTCGATGGAGGCAAATTCTTTTACCCGCCGCAGTGGCTCAGTGGTTAAGGCGCTCGTCTACCGAGCCGGAGTACCCGGGTTCGAACCCGACCGCACCGGCCGCGTTTCGATGGAGGCGGAACTCAAAAGGCGCCCGTGTGCTGTGCGATGTCAGTGCACGTTAAAGATCCCCAGGTGGTCGAAATTATTCCGGAGACCTCCACTACCGCACCTCTTTCTCTCTATCTTCTTTCACTCCCACCATCCCCCTTTCCCTTAGGGCGCGGTTCAGGTGTCCACCGAGATATGAGAGACAGATACTGCGCCATTTCTTTTCCTCAAAAACCACTTTACCAATTCTTTAAGCGATAAAATAGTCACTAATAAGATATTTTTATCAACACCGCAATGCTAGAGGCCCGTGTGATGTGCGATGCTGTGCACGTTAAAGAACCCCAGATGGTCGAAGTTACCTGGAGCCCTACACTGCGGCGTCCCTCATAGCCTGAGTCACTTTGAGACTTTAAACGCCATAAACCAAACCAACTCCCTCGAAACCTTGCTCCTTTGCGGAATCTGAAAGCTTCCCCTGATGGGCGATTTGAATGCGCCATGGAATGACAGGCAGGCATGGATGTAGATGACTACAGAAGGACGTAAAATTGAAACGAAATATTTAAATTGGACGGAGTTGTGCCCGCAAACAGAAAACAACTCGGCGACGGCGGGACAGTGGTATATGTACCGCGCTATAACCGAACATTTTCGTGCTTGATAGAATTGCACATTTTTCCCTCTAGCAGTTTAGACCGAAAATTCCCCGAAAGGAACATTACTGCGTCGGTAGCACCTGGATGGCCGTTGGGTCAGAATGGCCATATCTTTGAGCCGGACTGTATGACTGAACTTTCTAGATAGCAGAGCTCTGTGTCGTTGACACCTTTGTCACTGATGTTAACTGTTCAAACTTTACCTCTTATTACTGTATCCGAAACGGGCATGAGGGTCCCACGTTCATTTGGTTTCGATCTCCGCTCTTGCCGTTACAGGTTCAGGTCCAGCACCAGCGAGTTGTCCTTCGCCCAGTTCCATCGCCAACGGTGCCATCGACGTGCCAGGGGGAGTCCTGGTAGAAAACACCAAAGTCCAGTACCGGTGTAACCAGGGCTACACGCTGGTCGGACCCAGCGAGCGCACCTGCCAGAGCGACGGCACCTGGTCGGGCGCTGAGCCAATGTGCCAAGGTAAGTGTATATGGTGTGTGTCTCAGAGAGATACGGGATGCTTTTTAGTCACATAAGCGCGCACTCGGCGAAAAACCCGTGATGCTTACTGACGCCTCCGGAGCAACCCTGTGGTAACCTTCATCCATGGTCAGAGAGTGCCTTGGAATATTTTTAAACCACGGCTGAAGTTAGCTGGGACACCCTGTGTATATATATCTATATATATTGTGACGAAGAAGCTGGAAGTGGTGCGGAACGGAGCGCTCGCCAGCGGCCATTAAATCGTCTGTTGTCCACCGTTCATCGCGCCTGTTATATATATATATATATATATATATATATATATATATATATATAAATAATAAGTTGGGGAAGTCACATTGAAAAACTTAACAGATTTATTCAACGTTTCGACCAGGAACTGGTCTTTTTCAAGAATCTTGAAAAAGACCAGTCCCTGGTCGAAATGTTGAATAAATCTGTTAAGTTTTTCAATGTGACTTCCCCAACTTATTATATTTTTAATCAGTTGCCTTGAAGATTTTGTTATCCCTTATATATATATATATATATATATATAGTTGCAGCAGTCTTGTCGTTCAATGGGCCAGGAATACTTGTAGAAGAAGGGGTCACAACATTGCAATTATCTTCATTTAATACCGACAGTTTCGAACGGAGGACCGTCCTTCCTCAGGTATACCCTGAGGAAGGACGGTCCTCCGTTCGAAACTGTCGGTATTAAATGAAGATAATTGCAATGTTGTGACCCCATACCTGAGGAAGGACGGTCCTCCGTTCGAAACTGTCGGTATTAAATGAAGATAATTGCAATGTTGTGACCCCACACCTGAGGAAGGACGGTCCTCCGTTCGAAACTGTCGGTATTAAATGAAGATAATTGCAATGTTGTGACCCCTTCTTCTATAATATATATATATTCATATATGAGAAGCCAACAGCCACAGCAACCAAGGGGCAAAGGGGATTTTTAATTAATTTATTTATTTTGTGGTGTTGATCAATTTTTAAATATTACTGAATAAGTTATCGCTTAAAGCTAATTGATTAGAAAAGCAGAAGAAAAAACAACCACATGCCGCCGGTGGGATACGAACCCACGACCTCTGAATGGTGCTCTACCGCTGAGCTACGGCGACGGCTGTCAAACCTTCTGCTTTCGGGGGTATTTATGTTTACAAATAACCTAACCTTGGGAGTGTTCGCCAGCGCCACCCACGTTCTTATGCGGCGGACGTAGCACGTCCTGAGTTACCGCTGATGTGACGTAGAACGTCATCGAACGGCGAGGGTGGAAGCTGTGTGAGAACCATCTTATGCTTCCTAAGGCATCAAGGCTGCCAGAACCGAGGCCCTCGTTAAGCAATTAAGCAAACGAGGAAAGGGGAATGAGGGGCTCGTTATAAATATGAGAGAAGCCAACAGCCACAGAAACCAAGGGGCAAAGGGGATTTTTAATTTATATATTCATTTTGTGGTGTTGATCAATTTTATAATATTACTGAATATGTTATCGCTTATTTACCTAGCAGAGAGGATTTACCTAGCAGAGTGAAGCTATCGCTTCAAAAAAATATCGTTGCGGGTTCTACTGTAGAAATAATTCCACCTCCGCACGCTTCCTCAAACCGAAACTATAGTCGGCAAAAGAGCAACAGCGACGTCTCGTCTCCGCCTACTGACGAAGCATGGCGCCATCGACGGCGCTATAGTGCGAGCACCTGGCGTGCAGCCAGGATTTTTTTAACGTGGTAGTGTTAGTACCCTCATGTAGTGAAAAACTGTCCCGCGTGGACGCTGGCGACCGTTTGGGCCTCGCGGCAGGTGCGGCCGGAGCCACAGGTCGCTCAAGAAACCTAGGAGGGCCAGGTGGCCCACCTAGGTCACGTGACCTTGTGGCGTCATATCACAACCTGCCAACCCGATTGTGAGCAAACTTACCACTGTGACAGGTGGAAATTAGATGAATGACTGGTCCCGAGAGGTTGCTCGGGGAGAGCAACCGGGGTCCCACAAGACCCACCGCTGGGAGCACCTGCCATCGCAGGGCAGTGGCGCATCGCTTAACCGCTGCACAACTACGCCAGGAGTGGCATGAGGATTTCCAAGGATCTATGAATGTAAAGTCTATAATGACCAATTCCGCATTATTCCGCTTAAGTGTGTCACCTTCAGTGTTTTTTTTCCAGAGGGACCCAAGGTAAATTCTTGCATTGAGCTAGAGGGGTTCACCTTGATCTCCGGGATGGGTAGAAAGGGCCTTCCCGGTGCCTCCTGTCCTCTCGGATACCCGGATACCCACCTTAAAAAAAATTAATCTTCCACCTCCTCCATTAATCTCCTCCAGACTGCGGTGGAGAGAGCAAGCTGATGTCACGCGTCGCCATAGCAACGGAGAGGCTGACGTCACACCATCTGTTAGGCGCGGCGGCAGCTCCTCGAGGAGCAGGGGGGGTCCACGGACCACACGACGGGCGGTTAGGCCTGGCGTAGTATTGCTTTCGCAATAAAAACTCCAGACGCTCAATACGATTGATGCGATTTATATAGTAAGAGTTGGCATTATGTTTAATGTCTCTGTGCGGGTTGCAACGGTTCAGCAATGCGCCACTGCTCTGCGATGGCAGAAGCTCCCAGAGGTGGACCTTCTGCGGCCCAGATTTCTCTTCAGAAACGGCCAATCATTAATTTACTGCCACCTGCCACGGTGGAGAGTTAGCTCATTACCCGGTGGGCAGGTTGTGATGATGCCGAAAGGTCACGTGACCTAAGTGGCCCAGCGCCCTTCTAGGTTGCTCTCTGGGGGCCACCTGCAAGTGCCATGCTCGAGATTTTGTGCTCACAGCGCCGATACCAGATTTCCTGGAGATTTAACGGCATCGGGTTAAAAAATTCAAATCGTTAAAAAATTCGTCTCCCACATACGAGCTTCCACCACCCACCCGCCCGCATTAGGCTTAGGCATTATCCGCATTAGGCATTATCCGCATTAGGCTTACCGCGGCCGCCAGCCGCCAATGCGCACGCGCAGATGCCTCCATCAGCGCATGCGCACTAGCGGCCGCGATAAGCGATCACAATACACACACTACACGCTAATGCTATTGTTTACATTAGATACATTATCTTATACAGTTGCACTTTGTATATTTTACATTGGATAATTTATCTTGGTGACAGTCTCCGAGGCCGGGTTACTAGCCCGTGCACCTGCCCGACGCAGTCGCGTAACGCCTTAGCCACTGCGCCACCTCGAAGAGTGATTACCTGTGGTGTGAGGGAGCCTTATATGGGTGTAAGGTACAGCGATAGGCACTTTTAGGCTCCTTGGCAGGTGTGGCAGGAATATATAGCCAAGGGGTAGGTGTGCGAATAAAAGGGCCCTGAAATCCCCCCGGTTGAGCGGTTAAGCTAGGCGCCACTGCCCTGCGATGGCTGGTGCTCCCAGAGGTGGGCTTTGTGCGGCCCAGGTTGGTCTTTCCGAGAGACCAGTCATTAATTTAACTGCCACCTGCCAAGGTGGGCAGTTTATCACTATCCGGTGGGCAGGTTGTGATAAGGCCGCAAGGTCACGTGACCTAGGTGCCCACCTGCCTCCTAGGTTGCTCCGTGGGCGCCACCTGCCAGAGTCATGTTCGTGATTTTTCGCTCACAACGCCAAAGCTGGATTTTCGCTCATAACGCCGACGCCAACGCCTAGAGCGGATTTTCTGGGGAAGGGGGAAAAGCTAAGGGTAAGGGAGGAAAAGAAGCTTCGCCGTAGGTGGTTAATGCCTATATTGCGGAATTGGTTATTCTTAGGGTTCTTCGTTTTCGGGTTTTTTATTTTTTCAAATTCAGGGGCTAGAAATCGGGCGGTATTTTTCAGCTTCATAGTGGGGGAGAAAGGTTTTTTTTCTGGAAACATTCCGAAATCGGGTTTTTTCTAGCTTAAATTTACAAAAGATAATAATTTATTCGATATTTTTTAATTGCAGTGTAACAATTAGGGCTATGGCTGAGGCTGGTAAGCGAGGAAAAATTGGAGTTCTCAAGAAAATAGTCTGGAATTAGGCATTTCTTTTCTAATTAATAATTACTGTCAGTAAAGTGTTCGGTCATTTCGGACATGAAGCATTTTACTGACAAGTTGGTCATCGACTTTTTTTCAATATACCTGTATTAATGGGTCTTGCTTCCTGCAAGTACTAGTTAAACTCTTCTCTTGAAGCGCGGCTACATAGTCGGTAACGGAAATCAAGGGAGGCCGGTAGTCATTAAAAGGCTGACTCAGCAGCCACTTCTGCAATGGATTCAGTACGGCTCCCAGTTTCCATAACGTCAACTGGTTTTCGTCTTTGTCTGTTGGCCGCCTCTCGCCCACGCGCCAACAGGGGGCAGAGTAGTTCCGCGGGCACAGTTGTTCCATAATTCGAGGGAAAAATTGGCTGTGGTTTAGCTCTGGTTAAACCTGGAGGATTGCGAAAGCAACATCTGCGTAAGCTACATTGCCCACAGTCTCGCCGTTTCGCGTGCTCTTGCACGACCATACTGCGCATGCGCGAGGAGCAAGTGACGTCACTACGCACAGCTGGCGTGCCTCGCCGCACGCGCTCGCCTTTCCTTTCCTTAAAATGGTCGGAGTGTAAAACGTTGACAACACCAATGTCAATGAACAGAATGCACGCCAATGGCTTATGGCTCAGCGCCGCGTTTCTGGCACAACCTTGCCAGTGCCTACAGCTCACATCTCTCTCTGGTCACCCCACGTACCTATAAGCACTAATTAAGGCGTCCACTGACCCAGGGAGCCATTATGCGCACTTCCTTTCCTTAAAATGATCGGAGTGTAAAACGTGGTCAACGCCAATGTCAATGAACAGAATGCACGCCAATGGCCTATGGCTTCAGCGCTGCGTTTCTTGCACAACGTTGTCTATGCCAACGCAGAAGCGCACATCTATCACTACCGCCACTTAGCTTAAAGCATGGTTTGGTGTCCACTGTTTCAAGAGGGCAGTTATGCGCCTTCCCTCTGGTTCTGGTGTCCACCGAGATGTGGACACCTCGCCCTCACCTCACGCTACGTATATCCTGGCATAGCGGAGCTGTTGTTGCGACTGAGAGAAGGATGAAAAGGAAATTGCATGGGCCTGCCAACTAGGTATGGTACACAGCCGCAGTCGTCCACCAATCCAAAACAGTGAACGGCCTTACTTTCCGAGCCCGTGACATAACACACGCGGAGGAGGTCGCCATTGCGTTGGCTGCATCTGATTCCAATTCAAAAACAATTATTCCGACTCGCGAGGGGCATGTCGGAACGTCGAGCAGGGCTGGGTACCGTATCTAGCCTACCGCATTCTTCAAAACAGCGTCTACACCGGTGACCCCGCGCACCGGCGTATCGTTTGGGCTCCCGCTCACATGGGCCTTGAGGGAAATGAGGCAGCTGACGCCGCCGCCCGCGCGCTCTCTCACCGGACATTCCCCTCCGACCCTGACGATCAGGAACTCGAATTTATTCCAGCTTACACCTTCAAAGACATCGTTTTACTCTATCAATCTGGCCATGGTCTTTATCCCCGCCCGTGTAAAGGTCTGTCAAAGGCGGAGGAGCGGCTTCTGCTCCGCCTGTATACTAATACTTTGCTGTGCCCGGCAGCTCTGAAACACTTCGACCCTTCTTTCTCGGGCAGCTGTCCGCACTGTGCGGAGAAGTCTTCGGACATCTACCACATGGTGTGGGCCTGCCCCTCCAACCCTGCTATCCCCCCTCACCCCAACCCAACCCGGGAGGACTGGGAGGCGACCCTGCTCGGCTGCTCTGACCTGCAGGCCCAACGGGCCTTGGTCGCGCGAGCCTGGGCGGCGGCCGATGCCACTGGGGTCCCGAACTAGGGACCTCCACCTAGTATTTGTAAGGGCTGGCCCCCTCTGGGTCAGCTCATGCATAACCTCCTGTATTATACCTGTACATAAATGTTTTCCACCACCACCACCAACTGGCTCCAGCCGAGCCACCACCGCTGCCACGTGCAGATAGAGGAGAGTTGAAACATAAAAGGAAAGAGCGAAAGAAAAGAAAAGACGCGCGTCGCAGCAACAACCGCGTCCTTCGGAGCGGACGCTGGCTGAAAAAAACAGATAAGCGGCCGTAGCCGCGTTTCGTCACCACCTCCCCGCATAGCAGATCTAAGCCACTGCCAATTTTATATACATCACAATCCACGCAGATAGCGATGCGCAATCACTACTGCGCATCAGAGAGGGAGAGAGAGGGAGACTGTCGGCGAGGCGATGGAGAGCGCGCGGCGGCGGCCCCGGCTTGCCAGCTGCGCGCCGTGTGACGTCCTCTGCTCCTCGCGCATGCGCAGCTTGGCCTTTCCAGCGCTCCGCAAAATGGCTCGGTGACTAGCGTAGTGTTGCTTTCGCAACAAAATTGGGTTTTACCCGACTTACTGAATAGATTACCGAGTAGTCGACTACCGAATCGGGTATTACCCGATTTTTCAGGAAAATGTTCGGGGTGCCAAAATCGGGTAAAATCTGGCTTTACCCAAAGAACCCCAGTCATTATCTCATCATCACCCAACACCACCTAGACGAACTTGTTCGTCTAGGTGGTGTTGCATCACCTTCCATTCGCACCCTCACTCTCCTTTTACTTTCCCTTTACCCTTCCCCAGTGTAGAGTAGCAGGCCAGGGTAACCTTACTGCCGGCCGACCTCTCCACGTTTCTTTTCATTAGATTAGTTTCTCTCCTAGTCATCCTCTGCTTTACATTCATAGATCGCTTGGAGTGCTCCTGCCACCTCTGGCGCAGTTGTGCGGCGGTTTAGCGATGCGGCACTGTCCAGGGCTATTTCAAACACCGATAGGTCTTGTGATACCCTCTCGCGAGCAGTAATTAATTCAAATGCCACCTGCCACGGTGGGCAATTTGCTCACAATCCATTGAGTAGATTGGGATGACGTCACAAGATCATGTGACCTACGTGGCCTACTTATTTCTCTGGGGATTTTTCGCTCACGCCGCGACGACGACGATGCCGGGTTTTCCGCGGAACATAGCCCTCAACGCCATTGCGTTAACAAAAAGTTCACTGAGGACAATGCGAAGTGATGCGGTGACAAGCGACAGCAGGGGGCGTTGCCTTTCGCTTTAAATTGTTCGCCTTCCCACTGCATTTTTGAATTTTTTTTCGCCGTCACTTTTCCGTTCCGCTGATGCCTTGGCTCTTGGCGGGTGGATGCTTCTGGAGGGTAGAGCTGGGTGGACATTGTGGAGGGTGGAAAACACATAGCCAGAATTTTTTCTGTGAGAGAGAGGAACGTAAATTCTTAGAGTTCCAGGAAAGACGTAGTTGATGACAGCGTTTACTAGCGCGTTCTCGTTAGTGCGCCCGTGTCGCAAAAAATCAGGCGTCGTCGTCGGCGTTGCTGACCGGGAGCGAAAATCCCCGAAAAATCCGCAGAGAATCCCCAGTGTCACGTGACCTACAGGTCACGTGTCGCAGGGTCACAGGTCACTTGACCTTGCGGCGTCATCGCAACCTGCCCACCGAGGCAGGTGCACGGGAGTTAATTAATGATCTGTCGCTCGGGAAGAGCAACCTGGGTCGCACAAAGTCCACCGCTCGGAGCACCTGCCATCGCAGGGCAGTGGCGCATCGCTTAACCGCCTAAACGGGGTGATTTCAGGGCCCTTAATTCGCACCCCTACCCCTTGCCTATGTGTCGCTGCCACGCCTGCCATCGAGCTTAAAAGTGCTTATCGCTGGACCTTGCACACACATAAGGCTCCCTCACACCACAGGTAATCACTCTTCGAGGTGGCGCAGTGGCTAAGGCGTTACGCGACTGCGTTGGGCAGGTGCACGGGCTAGTAACCCGTGTTAAGAGTGGACAACGAGACCTGGCGCCGGCGGCAGAAGCATAGACGACGACGGACGGGGGTTGTTGCTCTCCAAATCACCGAACCTCCGAACCGATCGAAGGACGCTGTCTCCCACGGGCCTGGGAGAAATTACTGTCAAACGAGTGTCGTCGTTAGGCAACGATGTGGCGAGAACTTGGGACAGCAGCAGCAACGCTGGAAGCAGAGATGCACATGAAGCACGGCGGACAGCGGTATACGTTGGCCGAGTCGGCCTTCGGGTCACCGGACTGGATGATGCTACGCAAGGTCACGCTGAGCGAGGCTGCTAATTGAAAGACGCTGTGTCGAAGGGGTCTCGTGCTTCGGCCATCCGGCGGGGGAGTTCGAGAAGGTTAAACCACCTGCGAGGAGACTGCGGGATTCTGCTTTCCCACGGAGGCAACGCACAGAACACTTGCGGCAGTGGTCAAGGTGACGCATCTGTGTTTGATGACTGTCTTCCCCTTCTCATCCCCCAAGCTGTGAGAGAGCGAGAGAGCTTCAGCACCGCCCCGTGCCGGGGGTGGTACCGCCAGCGTCATCAATGGCCCATCCGATTGGACAACGTTATTCGACCTAAGTTCCCTAGTCAGGGATTTGGGGAACGCGAACCGTATTTAACGGGATGTTGTGTGATCGGAGGATGGCATTCGATTCTCATCTGTAAATATGTAGAATAAACCCTCTTGTACAGTTTCCTCGATAACGCAGTCCGACATCGTCATTCGGAGCCGGTACCTGCGAGGCTAAACGAGTTAGTCATCTCCAGGACCCCTCCGTCTTCAACTCTGGTTCCAGCGGTGGGATAGAAGCCCCATCTTTAACACTGGTTCCAGCGGTGGGCTTGTGTGGCCCGTTCCCAACACTGGTGGCAGCGGTGGGATAGAAGCCCCATCTTTAACACTGGTTCCAGCGGTAGGGTGTGTGGCCCCGTTCCCAACACTGGTTGGCAGCAGCTGGGATGGACCGTGCGACATCGTGGTTTCTCCACGGGTGAGCGTTTTGGTTTTGCTATGGGATTCGCCAGGCTTTAAGGTTCAGAGAATAATCTTGACTGGGAATCAGGGCTTTGTCGTTTTAGAGGGGTTATTCTCAAGGCATTGTTGTGTTAGCAGAGCCAAGGCGGAGAAAGCGTTGTCATGGACCTAATGAGGTTGTATAAGTCGGACTTGCTGTTGATATGCGAGGAACTGTCGGTTGAAGTGCCTAGCAAACTAACCAAAATTGAATTGGGCGAATTCATTCTTAAACAAGTCAAGCATAACGATCAGTTGCTGGTAGATACGTGGAATTTGGTACAAGGGGAAAAAGAAAAAGCCCGCAAAGTAAAAGCCGACCAGGAGGCTAAAGAGAAAGCCGACCAGGAGGCTAAAGAGAAAGCCGATCGGGAGAAAAAAGCACGTAAGGAGCAAGCTGATCGAGAGTGGGAAAAAGAGAAGGAACGGCAACGGCAACAGTGGAAGGTTGAAATTGAAACAACGAAACTAAAGATATTAGAAGTTCAAAACGAAATACGAAGAAAGGGCGGTAGTGTGAGAGCCGGAACTCCTGAAAGAGCAAGCGATGCTTATGAAATAGGTCCGCAGATAAGACCCGAGAAGTCTGTGACCGTAGCCGCGTTGGTAAATCGCGACACCACGAGGGAAGTGGCAGAGAACGCGTTCAATGGGTGCGGTAGTCCAAGGAAAGCCGCAGAATCCGGGACCGTGTCCAGTGTAGTTGGACGTAATGCTAAGAGAGAGCATTCCGAGATAGCGTCTCAACGACACGAGTGCGAGGATTCTCCTCCAAGTGAGGTAGGAGTGGCAATGGACAGCTTTGTCGGGACAGTTACGAGCGCGACCCTTTCAGTAGAGTCGATACAGGCGTCAAACCGGCAGGACCGCGAAAAGGGAGATTTTCCTATCGAGAAAGGTTTCGAAGTAGAAACAGCGGAAACCCCTTTTGAGAGTAACAACCGCGGTAAGAGCGAGTTGGGATGTCACAGTGGCTTCAGTGACAAAGGCTCCGGAGAGGCTACCTTGGTAATACTGGCACAAGAAGAGTGCGAGGCTGCCGGGGAAAAGGATAGCCATAAGAGCCAGGCGGGCTCAGTTGTAGCTGAGCACTGCAGTGCAGAGAATGGCGCGCAGAGCGACAGCCAGGCGGGCTCAGTTGTAGCTGAGCACTGCAGTACAGAGAATGGCGCGCAGAGCGACAGCCAGGCGGGCTCAGTTGTAGCTGGGCACTGCAATGTAGAGAATGGCGCGCAGAGCGACAGCCAGGCGGGCTCAGTTGTGGCTGAGCACTGCAATGCAGAGAATAGAGCGCAAAGCGACAGGCACGCGGTAGAGGACAACTCCCTAAGGAATGAGCCAGGGATCTCAGGGGCAGTTTCATGTCCGTCTGTCAGCTGCGTGGAGCTGGCACTCTGCTGCGAAGGCACAGAGACCAGTTTGGAATTTCATGAAAATTTCCGAGGTGCGACGGAAAAACTAGAGATAGCTAGTTGTGATCAAGAAACGCACGCGGTACAGTCTAGGCGCAGAAAAAGAAAAAGGGCAATAACCAAGAGGAAACGGATCAAATTCAAAGGCCTAAATTCGGTTGCGCGGACAGGTGCGAAAGAAAGAAATGCGGTAGAAGGAAAGGCGAGGCCTTCCCGCGTTGCACCTCGCAGACTTGCAACTGCAGTTAATGATCTGGCGACATGTGCAGCTCGTTCGAGGGTTGACTGCAGCAACGGAAAAGGAAGTGTGCGTTTTCCGACCAGAACAGGCGCGAAGTGCTTCAAGGGGCATCGGCCTGTAAGAAAGCCTAGACGGGACAAAAAGCCAGTTAGAAAAAAAGCAAAGCGGCCCAAGAGATCAGAAAGCGCAAGGTTGCGCGGTACTCAGCGCATGCGAACGCAGGCGTCGAACAACCGAGACGACACATGCAGGCGTGTTCGGCGGGCGCACTTGAAAAGGAATCGTCCTTCACATTTGGCACCGCATTCTAGGAAGCGCGCATGGCGAATGGGTAGCCGAGCTTCCTGCGTGGGGCGAGAGAAAGAGGTACCTTCTCGCGCTGGTCACTGCTCGTTGTCCAGAGCCAGAGTCGGTTATCGACATTGTAGGAGCGACCGAGGTTTTCGGAGAGCCTCGAGGGGGCGCGGAAACGACAGGGAGAGTCGGGGATCGTTTTTTTCTGCAGCCTTTTGTCACGAGTTGACCGCAGTACAATCAGTCAAAGCGCGACCCCGGCGGGCGCGTCTGAAAGACTAATCCTTTCAACTCGGCGGCGGGGAGTCAGCTTTCCCCCCCGCGTGGCGATTTGAAGTAGCTGTTTTTTTTTCTATTCCTCTTTTTTTTTCTGTGTGTGTTTATGAAATCAGGCAAGGAAAGGCTACTTTTGAGCTAAAACAAGTTGATCGGAGGTTACTGTTTTTTTTTTCCTTACCTTAGACAAGGGCTATGGCGTCACTGAGTTAGAAAGGCTAGGGCGTCACTGAGTTAGAAATCACAGGTGTCGATTTCCCATGCTACCAAGAGATAAGGGCACTCACAGGAGTGCAGCTCGAGTAGAACTACGCTTAGCGTCGCGTGGGCGGAGCGTTGATCCCTTGATTGACTGACACCTTACGAAAAGGGAGCCTCACTGACCTACACTGAAATGACCGAAGCGAAAACTCGTCTGGGGGAAGCGCTCGTGTCCAGACCTTTGATTCAGGCCACTTATTTTGTTAAAGAAGTTCAGTGTGACGCCAGTGATAGAGGACTGGGTGCTATTTTAATTAAGTCAAGTTGGCGACGGCCACGAAGAGCACCATGTTCAGTACGTCAGCCGCAGACTGACATGTAGAAAAGCGTTAAGCGCTTTAGACAAAGAGCGCGCGTTTGGTTTAGGCGGCACAGATGTTGTCGGGTTACCAGAGCTACTTGAACGGCGCAAAGTTCATATTTGAGACTGACCATCGTCTCAAACATGATTATGACAGTTTTGTCCCCCCAAAAATGGTCGCTTGCTTAGACGGAGTCCTGCTCTCCAAAAACAATTTCTCGATGCGTTTCAGGAACGGAAAACCGCACGGAAATGCTGATGGATTCAGCCGATTGTTGTAGACAGGAGTACTTGGTAGGACCACCTACTGTGTGTGGGGTTTTGCTTTTAACCTTGGTCCAAGCAGTCCGTCTTTGGCGATTTCAATCGGGATATTTTGCGCTTTCTCGGCACCAAAATTGCGCCAAAATCCAATCATGTTTTAGTAAACATTTGTTGTCATTGTGGGAAGCCTGGTGGGTCTTTGGCAAATTCCGAGCGCTTGCTTGTGGGTCAGTGCCCTGTCTCGTGGAACAGTCCACTGATGCCATTCTTTGTTGAATGTTCAAGCTTGGATGCCATTTCTGGAAACCAGCCCTTCCACCCGACTCCGGCCTCATCTCTTCCTGCCCAGCGGTCGTGAACGCTGGCCATTCGAGATTTTTCGGGCCGCGGACGAGCTGTTAAGAGTGGACAACGAGACCTGGCGCCGGCGGCAGAAGCATAGACGACGACGGACGGGGGTTGTTGCTCTCCAAATCACCGAACCTCCGAACCGATCGAAGGACGCTGTCTCCCACGGGCCTGGGAGAAATTACTGTCAAACGAGTGTCGTCGTTAGGCAACGATGTGGCGAGAACTTGGGACAGCAGCAGCAACGCTGGAAGCAGAGATGCACATGAAGCACGGCGGACAGCGGTATACGTTGGCCGAGTCGGCCTTCGGGTCACCGGACTGGATGATGCTACGCAAGGTCACGCTGAGCGAGGCTGCTAATTGAAAGACGCTGTGTCGAAGGGGTCTCGTGCTTCGGCCATCCGGCGGGGGAGTTCGAGAAGGTTAAACCACCTGCGAGGAGACTGCGGGATTCTGCTTTCCCACGGAGGCAACGCACAGAACACTTGCGGCAGTGGTCAAGGTGACGCATCTGTGTTTGATGACTGTCTTCCCCTTCTCATCCCCCAAGCTGTGAGAGAGCGAGAGAGCTTCAGCACCGCCCCGTGCCGGGGGTGGTACCGCCAGCGTCATCAATGGCCCATCCGATTGGACAACGTTATTCGACCTAAGTTCCCTAGTCAGGGATTTGGGGAACGCGAACCGTATTTAACGGGATGTTGTGTGATCGGAGGATGGCATTCGATTCTCATCTGTAAATATGTAGAATAAACCCTCTTGTACAGTTTCCTCGATAACGCAGTCCGACATCGTCATTCGGAGCCGGTACCTGCGAGGCTAAACGAGTTAGTCATCTCCAGGACCCCTCCGTCTTCAACTCTGGTTCCAGCGGTGGGATAGAAGCCCCATCTTTAACACTGGTTCCAGCGGTGGGCTTGTGTGGCCCGTTCCCAACACCCGGCCTCGGAGACGGTCACCCAGGTTGGAGGATGGGTACGAAAACGCCCGTGTACTTACTGTGCGGGTACACGTATAAAGGGAAGACTGCCGTAGCACTCCACTGCGGAAATAGAACTGTATAATAAAACAAATAAAAACTAATAATACTCTAACTGCAACATAAAATATATCTAATATAAAATAAAAACTAATGATA
The DNA here is from genome assembly GCF_055824585.1 of Amblyomma mixtum. NCBI lineage: Eukaryota > Metazoa > Arthropoda > Arachnida > Ixodida > Ixodidae > Amblyomma > Amblyomma mixtum. The sequence goes on from NC_143018.1 coordinate 38,768,647, forward strand.
CTCTAAGTGTAAAATAAATTATCCAATGTAAATTATACATAGTGCAACTGTAAGATAATGTATATAATGTAAACAATAGATTTAGCGTGTAGTGTGTGTACTGTGATCGCTTATCGCGGCCGCTAGTGCGCATGCGCTGATGGAGGCATCTGCGCTTGCGCATTGGCGGCTGGCGGCCGCGGTAAGCCTAATGCGGAGGTTGGCGGGCGGGTGGGATGATGGAAGCTCGCACGTGGGAGATTGATTTTTTAACGGTTTGAATTTTTTAACCCGATACCGTTAAAGGTCCCGTTCTCCAGGAAATCCGATGTCGGCGTTGTGAGCAAGAAATCTCGAGCATGGCTATTGCAAACTCTCCATAGAAGCAACCTATGGGTGGCAGGCGGCCGCCACTTGAACTTGTGACGTCATCATAATCTGCCTACCGGAGTGTGAGCAAATTGCATGCCAGCCGTGGCTGGTGGCAGTTAAATTAAAGGTTGGTCTCGAGAGGTTGTCCTGGAAGAGGAACCTGGTTCTCGCAAGTCCTACCTGTGGCAGCACCTGTCATCGCAAGGCAGTGTCGCATCGCTTAAAGGGCAACTGCACCACCTTTCGAAAATTTCGCGATATGCGAGGATTAAAATTTATATATGCTGTAGGTAAAGCGTGCCAAGTGTTTTTGCACTAGCGTTTAAGACAGTGACGTAATGGACGATTGAATTTTGTTCTTCTCCTCAATGCACACGAGTAGTGCGGGGAAGTTCAGTATGACGCCACGGAAGGTATGATTTCAAATTGCCGCTGTCGTCAGCCGCACGCTGCCACGCCTAGTTGGACGCTGCCACGCCTAGTTGGACGCTGCCAAACGCTCGGTGAGATTTGCCTTCGGTGAGGTTGCTTTTTTTCCCTTCAAAGCAGGCTTTTATGCGTTGGAAATGTGCCGATACCTTCGATGACGTCATCATCCCCCCTCCCCCCCACTTGGCGTTGTGCGCTACGGAGAAGATTAAAGGGCGTCGCAGTTTTCATCGCCGATTGCGTCACTATTTCAAATGCTAGCCGCAAAGACTTCGTATGCTTTAGCAGCAAATTTCACACATTCGACCCTTTTAAGCCCGTTGATTTCTAAAAGCTGTGCAGTTTCCCTATAACCGCTGCAGCACTGCGCAAGGAATTATGTGAAGACTCCCAGGTATCTATGAATGTAGTCACCTATGATTGTAGATGTGATGTAGAAGTATGGAATGTCTTATGCCACATACGTGGACTTAAACGAAAGACGCCATGACGTCATAGCCTTAAGGGCGGAGCTTAAGTGTTCCCCCCAGTTTTTCCTCTTTTTTTTTGTTTTCCCAGAAGCGGTACCACCGCCACAGCCTACAGAGCCTCAACCGAATCCAGCGCCACCAGGCTCAATGCCCGGTATGTACGGCCCGAAGGATATAGATGAGTCACAAAATACACGCGCTTTCGAGAAGCTTGCATGCAAAGCAACCTTTCCAGTGCTCGTAACTCGTCGAAACGGCCAAAATTTATTGAGCCACAGCGCCGAGGGTAATCGCGTTTTCGAAATTCTAAAAACTGATGGATATTAATTACGATTGCGCTATACACGCCTCTCAATAATTACGAAGCCTAATGGAGCCTAGTTGAAAAGTTAAGTATTCAAAATTAGTTAACCAGTCAACTAGTTAGCACGCCTGTGCTGTATTCTGATGTACTACACCTCTGACAATGCTTTGCCGAAAAAAGCGCTCTTCCAACTCGAAAAGCCTATCTTTAAAAATCGCGTAAAGTCTTAGGTGAAACATCATGTGGTATGTAACCAGTAGCCAGCGCTTTCTTTTGAAAATGTATGGCGTGTGGAAACGCAAAAGGGGGCGTGTTTTCACGTCTGCTAACCGACGTCCAAGGACCCTTCGTTTCTCATTTTGTGAAAACATGCAGGAAAAATAGAGAAAGAAGTTTCATAAAAAAATATTTACTCTCCAGGCCCTCATTGATTGCGTCTGTCTTTAGTAAATCCTCGAAACTATTCTGCTTGTGCTGGTAACTTGTTAATTTGTGGTTCGTCGCGAATAAGTGGCAATAGGCGCGACTTCGTATCTACTGACAAAAAATATGCTTGGAAACTCGTGCTTTTTTGTCACGTATAATGTGTACAGCGAAAGCTGCTACGAGTCCAGCTGTTTAAAGGAGGCGTGAAATTTCGTAAGGAAATATCGCGACAACTGCTGGACGGAAACAAAAAATTGAGGGGGCACTTTGGCTCTCTAAAGTGCTGCAAGGCGAAAGCGTTTCCTGGCGCATTGTTCGTTTTTATTTACTGTTTTATTTTTGCTCCTTTTCTTACTTTATCGGTTTTTATTTTTTATTTCCATCTTATTTTTACTCTGTTTTTATTTTTGCTTATGTTCTTATTTTTATTTTGTTTTTTTTTCTTTTCTTGACTTTATTCCTTTTATTTTATTTATGAAACCCATGCATTCTCTAGATGCGCCTTTATTCATGCTCGAACCTTGAGCCTTCGTGGCGGAGTGGTAGCGTCTCCGCTTCAAATGCCAAAGGCCCTGGTTCGATTCCCACCCTCGGCACAGTTTCTCGGCGCAGCAGTGACCCTCGGCGCAGCAGTGACGCCGAAAGGCGGACAAATCTGCCGACACGGCTGTCGACACGGCGGCCGACGCGTCTGCTAACGACAGTATGAGGCGTTAAAGGCTTTCGCCTTAAAACTCGAACCAGAGGAGGGTTAGGGAGCGCCACTATCAGCTGACCGGTTTACGCCGTTGCTTACGGTACCTTCCCACTCCTAATGTGACAGGAATAGACCAGATGTAGGCAAGTCATTTTACTGCGAAAGCTTTGTAAGGCTGATCGGTAACAAAACCCGGCGTCGGCGCTGATCAGCAGCCCTGTCCCAGAAATCCTTGCCTTAAGACTGTGTATGCTAATGAGTTCATTAGAAAGGAAGATAAAAATTAAACATCACAGTGCTTTCACATTCAAAGCGCGTAAGTAGTCTTAAATGCCCTCCGTAATTTTGCCGAAACTTCGATCAGCTAGTGGACTCCTTTTTTTTTGTAGCGAAAGCTACATTGGCCACGAACTTGCGATTTCGCTGTGGCGGTGCCCCGAGGAGACACAGAGACCGACCTTGAGCCGTTGCCTAGCAACCGCCGCAGCTGGCATGACGTCACACCACGCGCCTCACCACGGAGCCGCCGCCGCCATTTGGCATGACGTCACACCGCGCGCCTCGTCGTTGCGCTCGCCTCCGCTCGCTTCGCCCATGGCTAACCAAGCTATGCCTTAGCTTTCGCTACGTATATCCTACCATAGCCGAGCTAAGCCACTGCGATTTTTTTTCTTCAAATTTGTGTACGAAGTATCACCTCCCATGATCATTCTACTCCGAGTTGTTTTAACGCGGAAGCCTTTAATGCCTCATCGTTGTAAGCAGAGGTTGTCGGCAGAAATGTCACGCTTTTCAATTGGTCGAAACGGTCGTGACGTCACAGTGCGTGAATTTCAAACAGGGCCAATTGTACTTTGGCTAGTAACCATGCAACCAATTAAAGGGATCGTATAGTGATGCTCCAAGTAAGTGGGACTGAGTTTAGTTAATTGCTTAATTACCCAATTAGCCTAATTAACCGTTCTAGTCAAGCCAGATAAATAAATAAAACCGAGTAGGAAATTAGTCGAGCGCGGGAATCGAACCCCGGTCTCCGGAGTGCGAGACGAGCACGCTACCACCCCGCCATGCCAGCTCGATGGTTCGGAATGAACAAAGGCGCGTCTAGTGAATACGGTGTCTTCTTTCCCTCCCATCTTCCTCCCTTTCCTTACGGCGAGGTTCAGGTGTCCACCGAGATATGCGAGATAGATACATTTCCTTTCCTCAAAAACCAATTTACGGACGAGCAACGCGTAGACCCGAACGAGCGATGGCGTTCTATGGACTCCCTGGCAGCGTTGCAAGACGCTGTCGGGTTGCACTGTTAGAGGCGAAGCTTAACATCTTAACCACACATCAGTGACACAAGCAGCAACACGGCACTTAAGGCTTTCGCCTCACCGCACTTTAGGTCAACAAAGTGCCCCCATGAATTTTACAAATGACATAGGCATGACCCACACTTAATATCAGTTTAATAAAGAGATCAATCGCTGACTATTATTGGCAACAGCAATCGTGACCCGGGGGGGGGGGGGGGGGGTGACATTCGCGCAATCTAACGCCATTCTGAGCTTGCTGTTCATGGAGAACTGCTTAGTTGGCGAGGACAGCGACAAAAAGTCTCACTGCCTGCGACAGAGCGACTGCGCCACAATGTCCCAGATTTCTGCTGCTACAAATGCAGTCTGCACCTTTGTTTAGCAGCTGCTACATGCAACACTTTTAGTTGGTCTTCCATACATCTCGCACTAGGTGCGCAAAATAGGTCAAATTAGCGACGTCGTGAAATCGCTACATACGTACCTATTCCTCTAAATCCAGCGGCGCAAACAGGTTGTTCAACTTGGTTTTCATACGTTTCTACATTAGGACAACCTCGCGTAATATAGCAATTACAAAATCCTTTTCTTGGATTCCTTCATAATTTGGTCGTTGAAGGGTTAAGGAACCCCATATGCGGTCTATGTTGATCTTGACCACACCACTAAGGGGCCCGTTTGTCTCTCCGTGTTTTCGACATCTCCCTCATATCTTCACTCACTGCGCTCCTCAGGTGTCCTCTGAATGTGGGAAAACTATTGCACCCATATGCTCCGAACATAAGACATTGAGACTGGAAAATATGAAGGGGCCGTAACAGGGGAGAGTGGAAGAAGCGAAGGTAGAATAGTCCACTGTTAGAACGAACATAAGATGAGGACGAGGACGATGAAGAAACTATATTGAAGGACAGTTCAGCGCTCAGTGAAGCGCACTTTTTATAACTGGGTCTAGTACTGCCCTCCAATACTTTTTATGCGTAGCATATTGCAATCACTCAGTTCAGCCCTTGGGCGCGGCCGGGCAGCCACCAAACCACGTGACGTCACGTTGTTTGGTGACGTGCGTCACGTGGTGACGTGACGTCACCAAACCACGTTAAAAAAGAAAAAAAAGAAAAGAAAAGAAGAAAAAGAAACAAAAAAAGAAAAAAATAGAACGGCTGAACATGATGGCGGTTGCCACCGCCCCGTTTCCAAGGGGGCTCTCCTATCCATCCATCCATCCATCCATACGTCACGGAGGAAAAGCTGCTGAGAAAATCGAGTGCCGCCAAGCAATACCTCGCGCAAAAAGACCGCTCAATATGCAACGCATTCTTGGCTTAACCAAGCTAAGCCTGGGCATCTTTTTTCTCCTCCTCCTTCCTTCTTTGTCATGCGTCGAGTCTGAATGAAGCCAAGCTCTCGAGGAGAACTGGGGGGGGGGGGGGGGGGGGGGGGAAATGAGGGGAGGTGATGGTGGCGTCACATAAGCGTAGAATGTGTTCCGTATCTTGTGCACGCGATGGAAGTTGGATCACAACTGCACAGCACGTCACACGAGAGTTAAGTACACGCTGTTGCCCGTGTGCAAAAAGCGCGGGAACCATGAGAGCTCCTTGCGCTTGCCTGCACCAGCTATCCTGCATTCATCTCCAACACGACGTACCGCGCATGGTGTGAGGGGTTCGCGGGTGAATTTGGATTCGAGGTACGTCTGTTCTGGTTTTTGGCGTCACAGTACTTTCTCGGTGGACACCTCAACCGCGCCGTGGGGGTAGGGAGGAAGTGAGAAAAGAAAGAAAAAGCACTGGTAGGGTTTAAACGTAGTTAAATCGAGTAGAAGTGCGAAAGCATGTGTTTGACACCGGTTGGCTCATGGTTTTGCTTTTCTGGGTCGTCGGCACGTCAGGCGACGATATTAGTTCATTAGTTGATTAGTTCGGTAGTAGTATCAATTGGTGAAGACGACGATGTGCAGTGCACAGCGCGAGTGTGTTTTGCAGTTTAACACGATGCCTGATTAGCCGCGGCGGTAGCACAGTGCTCTCGTGCTGTTTCCAGCGAAGCTGATCTGTTCACTCCGCCGCGGGTTGGGATTCCAGTCCCGGCAATGTTTATTTATTTATCTATGGTTTGGCCAAAGTCACCCTCAAGGTCAAGCTTCACACAAACTCAGTGAGCCGGTTTCACCTCGTGAAGCAGTGCTTTCGCACAAGAGGCGCCGCATAGCGGAAGACTCCCGAATATTTTCGACCAACGCTGCGTGTGCATGTATGTGGCAGACGTCCCAGCGAAGGAGACGGTCGCTATGAGGAAAAGAAAGGCGCTACTCTGCGAAGATGTCGCTACTTGAAGTGAGGTATTCCAGCGCGAGACGGCGGCTTCAACCGACCTGTATAGATAAATAGATTGCTTGTACATTACACCTCTCACCCCATATCCTTTCTACCTGTTCCCTCACCTCTTTCATTTCATTTCTCCAGTCTGCCTGCTATCCTTTATTTCCGCTGCCCCAGCTCAGGTGCTTCCCGTATAGCGATGGCAGATGGCGGAGCTAGCAAAACTCTTTTCCTTGCTTTTATTATTGTTTTTAAATAAAACCACTACTACTGCGGCGGCTTCAAGATGTGTGTGGCCGGCTTGCGAGCGGCTGAGAATAGCTCGTGGAAGCCATCGGCTCGCGCTTGTAGCTGTAGGCGCTGGCATCGAGTGACCACATCTTTGCCTTTCTCTACGGCGACCACTGTGTGCAGACGTGCACGATCCGCCAAAGCCGACCGAAGGGACTCCTGGCGGCGACGCCAGCGGACAGGGCTCGTCGCTGCCGTTGCTGCTGACCCTGCTGAGCCTGTTCGTCGTGGGAGGCGCTGTGCTGCTCTACGTGGCGTACCACCTCTACCGTAAGCAAGGGCGGGCCAGGATCTCCTCGCTCACTAGCGGCACCAGGACGACGCAGTAGGCGCCGGACCGGTGTGTGCACAGCGACTCGCCAAAGACTCTTTTATTGTCCGGGGGAGCGCGCCTTCAGGGCCGCGGTCTGAATCGGTCCTTTCTGGCCGCTGCCACTATGAGGGGGGGAGCTTGCCTGACTACCCACTCCTCCCCCCCTTCCCTCTCCGGAAAATGGCAGTTAGTAGACACCTTTAGCATACCGTGTACCGTGTTACCGCACCGTTACCGGAGTACCGAGAGCCCGTCCACCGACGGTGAGTACGCGCTGATTGGTTCCGACGCTGCGGTCGCGAGCACAGCTGCCGGGTATGTGGCGCCATCTGGCGCCGTCAAGGCAATTTGCGCATGCGCATTGGCTGCGCGCAGGCTTCCGGTACTCCGGTACCGGTAACACTAACACGGTATGTTCAATGTTTCTAGTCATAGTAGCACTGCCAGAGGGCGGAGTGGAAGCCCGTATGGCGTGTGCGCCCCGGACGACCATGCAGGAGGAGGTTGATGTAATCCAGGGTTTGACGGAATCCCGTCTGGTCAGGTAGTGGCATAGTAGAATGTAAACGGGTCACTGACCACGTCAAAAAGGGGGTTAGTTGACGTTTCGGAACCGCTACGGGTTCCTTGTTCACAAAGAATAACCTGCCGAAGAATAACCGGCAAATAATAACCGGCCGGTTATGGTCAGTGACCAACAGCCACATCGCTCGTTTTTGCAACGGGACCGGTTTGGACGCTCCGTTTGATTATTTTACTCGTTACTCATTTACTCGTTTTAGTATTTGTTTAAACTACCTATTTTGTGTTAGGAGGTCCCTCTGACGGTTTTTTAACCCTCTGACCTCCTAGAGTACTAACTTCAAATAATAATTTTGCTTGTATTATTGTTGTCCAATAAACGTGAAACTTGACTTATAGTTGGCCCGAATTCTCAACATTCGTGACTCCGAAGACCATGACCTCGCCGCCATAGCTGTCGCTCAACATTACGCTGCAGGTCTTTGTGCAGGTTTTTTTAGACGCTTTTGTGACTTTTATTGCGAAAGCAATACTACTTGCACTTTCACGCCTTTGCCGTGCCGCGGCGGTGACCACCATTGACCTTCATTTGACCTTGATTGCATTAGATTGGATTAGATTGGATTGGATTGGATTGGACTGGACTGGACTCGATTGGATTGGATTAGATTAGATTACACTGGAGTGGATTGGATTGTATAACCGATGCATCACCACAAGTCTAACCACAAGCACCACCACCAGCTACACTACCAGCTGAACCATGGCGTAGGTACGGATATTGCTTTCGCAATTACCGGGCTTAACCAAGCTAAGCCACAGCGAATTTTTTGTAACGCTTTTTTCGACGTTGCGTGTAGACGGCGTTGTTTTGCCGTGCCAAGGAAACAATGCCTTCGTGTCGTCCGCCTCCTTTTTTTTCTATTTTTCTTCTTTCTTTCCGCCGCAGTATCGAGGTCAAGCACCGAGGAAGAAGCTGGGCTGGCGGCTCAGCAGATAGGGACGGCCAAGTCGTCGCTATTGCAGTGAATGCAGCGTTTGCTGGCAGTCACGTGTCGTCCCGCCTGACGCCCGTTGGTTGGAGCCGCCGAATAGACTTTTAATACGTGCGTGTCCCGGCCGTCGGCGGTTGAGTGCCACTGACGAAGGACTTTATAGTGGAATCTGAAGAGCCGGCCCCGACAGCGCAATTGTGCTGCGCGGCCGCTGTATCGCGTGAGACGAAATTGACCTTCGATGCGTTGCGTGCAACTGTATTTTGTGGGGGTTGTGTATTGTAGGGACCGGACTCATGCGCGAATGCTGTTTGCTGAAGCGTGCGCTGTAGCTTTGCAAGCGCGTAGGCGCTTTCAATGTAGTGCGCTTCAAACTGTACGAAAAATAACACAGAAAAGAAGGTGAGCAATTTCTATCATATCGAAGTACCCTTACAAAGCGTCTCTGTGAGCGAGACGCGACGGTAGTTGCGGTAAAGTGAACGTAGATTTTCACGCGAAAATGTTGCGTAAGTTTGGGTCATTGCGCAAGTTTAGGTTATTGCGCAAGCTTAGACCGACTACTGCTGTTCAGGAACTTTTGCATCCTAATGTGCACTTGTGGCATCTTTTTTTGGACGCAGTTTGAAAAATCGGTCGTCTTTTTTTTTTCTTCGTTGTACCAGCGATTTGCTTGGCAACAGTCGCGGGGATCACGCACTGGCATTCTGTTCGTGCGCCGTGGAAAGCTCGCTAAGTAACCGCGTTATTTAACGCGCAGTTATTCATCGTAACAGTTTCGACGGTAGCCGTGTTTGCATCATAGCACTACGCAGCTCACTTCCCGGCCTGTGCAGTGCACTCCATGGAGAGTTAAAAACGCAAATCATAATGATATAAATAAAACAAACTTGTGCACGAAAAAAAAGCTACTTACTAGTGTTAGCGTTACAATCAGTGGTGTAGTATATATTCCGCTTCATACATAGAAGGCAACGCTAACAAAGCTGGCGCACCTGTTCACGCAGGCTTAGTCCGCGTCCCAAAAATAATTCGCCACGCAACCATAGTGAACAAAGGCATATTTCGTTGCGATAAGTCTCAGTTACCGTGACTGGCAACCTCCTGAACTTCGTTTTACCTCTTAACACATTTTCATCCTGCGTCTAATGGAGGATTCGAGAAGCAAGAATGACACGCGGCGGTGTGATACGCGGCTGGTAGGGCGAATTGCTCAGACTCCATCCGCGCCTAAAAAAGTAGTTCCCACTCAACGAGAATTATCTCCAGAGGCCCCCGAACGCTGAGCGCCTAACAGCTACGACCATGATTTTCAATGCTACCACTCCGTTTCACATCGCTCTTTGGTTTCGTCCAAACACTGAACGAGGCTTCGAGAAGAACGAATAATTTATGGCGGAGTAATATGGTTTCGCTGACGCACTATTTCCGCAGCCTCCTCAGGACCGCAGCGAATATAATCAGCTCTGTGGCAGTAGTAATTCAGGCTGCGATTTGGGCTAGTTGGTAATGATTCATGGTGAAAACAGCGCGGGAAAAAACGATCGGACGACGAAAGACACAACACAAGCGCTGACTCGCAACTGATTTTTAATGGAAGAAAACGTCCTTTAAATGCTTTCCTAATCAGGAAAACACCAAAAGTGAAAACACAACGAAAAAACCTGATCATACATGACGCTGACAAGACGCACACACCATCTCCGCGGCGCATGCGCGTGAGACAGATGTCTCTTCCGTATAAATAGGAGAGCTCTTTATCATTAACAGCAACGGAAGGATCGCTGATGCACCCGCCACAGTTATCGTGAATATGAAATGCCTCTATAATTTCACGTGTTAATCGGTCTTTATGCCTGGCGAGGATGACGGTGTTAGAGAAAAGAGGAGTGCATGTGCCTTCCTTCCAATGACGGGCAAGATTGCATGAAGAATCATTGGACCGGGAATTGTAATGTTCACTCAAACGGACATATATGCATCGCCCCGGCTGGCAAACAGCTCCGCAAGTACAACGGATCCTGTACACCACCCCCACCCTGCATGGGACAAAGCGACTCTGATGGTTGATCTGGCAACCACCCATCGTTTTCTTTTTTGTGTTTGCCCTCTTCGCTTTTATCTCCACTTGCCTGCACACGCGGTGACGTTTGCTCGGAGCTGAAAACACAACGTCAACATTGTATCTACCTGCGACATTCTTTAACCCGTGCGCTGCACCATGAGTGTACGGCACTACCACAAACTTCCAGTTTCGGCTTATCACAGTAGCGTGGTGCGGCTTATCGTTATGTCTTCTTTATAAACGATTACATCTAGAATATACCAGTGTGCCTATCAAAGAGATGCCCAATTTTTGCATGTTTGCTGAACCCGTGAGCAACTGTAAACCTTTTCCGCGTGTGTGCTGCCAGACTTGTAGAACATAGCGCAGAAAACCGAGGTCGATACGAAGGAGAACGGAACAGACACCTGGGGACTTTTAGCCGACTCTGTGAGCACTGCTTTCTACAACTCTTCATCTCGCCTAAAAATGAGCCCATACTTCAGTCATTATGCATGCCTGCCCATGTTTGTGTGCGTTTGTGCAGTACGTGGAGTACAATCTTCATTTTTAAAATTTGCGTGAACAGATCTGTAACCAACAGCTTCAAGTTGCGCTTTACAAGCAAAGACAACTCTCCCAACTGTAGATTTCACTATCATATTCCACCCTGGTAATACACTTTAAGACCTAGTCTGACTACGATGGATGGCCATGCTCATCCATTTCTGCTTTTATTTTGGCGTTTTCTTGTCTCATCTGCACCGGGCGGTGATACTTACATGGAGAAGCGCAGTTGTTTTCTCGACGCTGCTAGAGGCCAATATTTTCACATTTCTTTCGTCTTTAAAGTTAACTTCAAGAAGTCCTGGGCCACTTTTTATAAGGATGTAGGGATTTTAAAAACCTACAGACGCGAGGTTTCTTCGATGTGATCAACATTGGACAGTCTTCTGGGTGCAATTGGGAATGTTGCAGAAAAATGGTTTTCAGGGGGTCTGCTTTTGAGCAGCATATTCGGACACGTGCGGCGCCTATGAAGTTACCAATGTCCTCAGATACGTCCTCGCTCATCATTGACTCTGAGCTTGGGGCGTATCGTACATGCCCTACGCACGGCTCAAAAGTCCATTCCCATCATTGATTCTGTGCTTGGGGAGTTTCGTACGTGCCCCAAAGCACATCTCAAAAATCCTTTCGCATTACTGATTCCGAGCTTGGGGCGTGTTAATTCGTTATTAATTCGTTATTAAGCCTATTAATTCGTTAAGCAATCCTGTTCCTGTTTGTGCGCATTTACGTGGTACATCGAGTACAACCTTCCTTTCTAATATTTGCGGAAACAAACTCGTAACCGATAGCTTTCCATGCGTAATCCTGGATATCCGCTGAGCTGTGTTTCGCTGCCTTTAGTCTCGCTATGCCAATCGGCGCCCGTAATCTACAGTGCTTACTAGGGTGCCTCGATAAAGCGATGCTTAATGCTTCAGACTGTCATTAAATTAAGGGCTTTTACATGTTCACTGTTAGCATTGTCTTTGCATAGCGCTCGATGCAGTGCAGGCAAGAGGGTCCTCAGTGATAAGTGACATCACTCTTTATTCACCAATGTACACTTGGGAGCAAAGAAGGCATCATCGCATCATGTCACAAAAAGAAAAACGTGTCACCGGCTCCGCGGTCGCACAACATAAAAGAAAGCATGAGCAATTTGTGCACTACAGTCTTACGCTTCGGTCTTATCGACTCTTTGGTGCGCAAAGTGACGAGTGCTTCTTCTTCGATGCGCCCACGCGCATTTTCATGGCAACAATGAAACAGAGTGAGTTCAGGTACCGTATAAACAAGGTAAGAAGTACGAAACAATAATAATAATTACAACAACGAAATGAAATGTGTCGAGGGGTTGGATATAAACGAACACGGCATACAAATATAATACGACACTCGTATGTCACAGGTTCAACACAATACACGCTTCACGGTGCCAGCGCACCGCCTGAACACTTCAAAGGAGAAAAATGCTTCATGTATGCGGCTTAGTTAAAACTACAGTGTCACGAACAGGACGTGTGAAAAGCGGTGCGGAAATTCATCGAACAGTGCACTGTGGAAGGTACAGACTCGAGCCGTGATTACAACATACTTTCTATTGTTGTTGTCCTCTAAATAATCTTGCAATATTAAGCGTCGTCCTGCGTTCCAAAAAGTACATTTGGGTCAGATTAGTGTAAATTGCGGAATAGCAAATGGCTCTAGCCAGGCTTATTGCACAAAAAATTCGTGCAGCTTCGATTGGCAGTACATATGGACTTGAAATATCTGCCAGAATTTTTTCATTTTTGCTGAGAAACTTCTCTTTTGATTCTTGGAAGAATTTTCGACAGTACTGGCAACTCATCATTGACACTTTGACACATTTTGTAGTCATCGCTGCGCCATATGCCGGGTATACGACGGGGCTATTCAAGGTTAAGCAAAACTACTGCAGGAAGCTCGACCATGGATGGTTCGCAAAACACTTTTGGTTTATATTTCGGACGAACAGCTTCGCGAGCTGTCCGCTTGGAGCAGCAGGGTCAAAGTTCAGGCGGCGGTTCTCCACCGGCGGCGCGAAGTGGTCCGTCCACCTAGTGGTCGATGATGTTGGTGACTATCTGGACGTCGTCGTCCTTCTCGCCGTTCCTCTCGGCGCCCATCTTGAGCCCCATGGAGAGGCCCAGGGCGAAGGCGTACACCCGAGAGTCGATCACGTAGCCGTCCTCGCTGTAGTCTGCGCACAGGTGAGCGAGATACAGAGGAGGGTCTCATGAGGAAAAAAAATTGATTTCACAGGGACACTTAGTTACAAACTGATTTCACAGAGACAGTTACGTGATGAGTTTTTGCCTCCGCGGTGGCTCAGTGGTTATGGTGCTCGGCTGCTGACCCGAAAGACGCGGGTTCGATCCCGGCCGCGGCGGTTGAGTTTCTTTGGAGAAGAAATTCTAGAGGCCCGTGTACTGTGCGATGTCAGTGCACGTTAAAGAACCCCAGGTGGTCGAAATTTCCGGAGCCCTCCACTACGGCGTCTCTCATAGCATTAGTCGCTTTGGGACGTTAAACCCCATAAAACCAAACCAAACCAAACGTGATGAGTTGGCTGTGCGATAGCATTAGAAGTTGTTGGTTCCTTTACGTCAGTGCCCTACAGCCAATGGGCGAATTTCATGGCCGACGACACTTTTTTTTTTTTGATCGACGAGGCTTTTAGTGCTATATCATTAATACTCTCCTACATTGTTCTGTGGTAAATACACGATAGCGATGCCTGCTCAACACCCGATCACCTTCCTGATGTACTGTCTTTGTCAAAAGTAACCAGGCTGCTTGGTTTGCTTCTAGGTCGTACAGTGGAGCCCTTGCAGGCTTCCCTGAAGCTGAAATGGTCGTTAAAGGGAAGGACTGGAGGTTTTCCTACCTTCCAACACCTTTTGATCTTTAGGAAAGTTACAAGGGCTCCACTACACAAGCTAGAGCCGTAAACCATGTAGCCTGGTTACTTCCGACAAATACGGTACCTGCCCGTAAGCCATCTGCCCGTGGGCCATTTAACACATAACGTCCCTTATGCCGACGCGGTGGCTCAGTGGTTATGGTGCTCGGCTGCTGACCCGGAAGACTCTGCTTCGATCCATGCCGCGGTGGTCGAATTTCGATGCAGGCGAAATTCCAGAGGAACGTGTACTGTGCGATGTCAGTGCACGTTAAAGAACTCCAGGTGGTCGAAATTTCTGGAGCCCTTCACTACGGCGTCTCTCATAGCCTAAGTCGATTTGGGACGTTAAACCCCATAAACCAACCAACCAACATACGTCCGTTATGTCTCTGAACTATCCACGTAACATTTCCTTTGGACGCTATATTAACGCAGAAGTTTTCGGTCGCGATATGGCGTATTACGACGCCGTTTAGCGTGGCTAGAGTCCCATATGTAGCCGTCTCCAAAGCGACGCCAGAGAGTTCTGGCCTTTCCTGCAGTTTTTGTTTATTGGTTGGTTTAAGGGGTTTAACGTCCCAAAGCGACTCAGGCTATGAGAGACGCCGTACTGAAGGCCTCCGGAAATTTCGACCACCTGGAGTTCTTTAACGTGCACTGACATCGCGCAGTACACGTACACGGGCCTCTAGAATTTCGCCTCCATCGAAATTCGACCGCCGCGGCCGGGATCGAACCCGCGTCTTTCGGATCAGCACCCGAACGCCATAACCACTGAGCCACCGCGGCGGCTACAGTTTTTGTCGTGACAAAAGAGCCTGGAGGTATAGACTTTGGCACCGCAGTGAAGCCGGATGTGTGAATGAGACGAAAAGATAGCCGACGTCAAGATAGCAAACTAATGGAAGCTGAATTTTTCTGGCATTGGTCGTGACTTCGGATATTTGTGCTCTTGTTCAGGAAAGCATACTTTACGGTTAGAAATAGTTATCGCGACATATTCGACTCAATCATTCAAGGTGTTGAGTGCTCGGGACCAAGATTTCACGCTTAAAATATTGCGCGGTATAGACGTGAGAAGGGCGCATGATCCGAGTGAAAATAGTTGATACGACGTGATAGTAGGTCATTCACCAGGATACAAAAGGAAAGGTGCAGACTTACCGTTTAACCGCTGAAGAACGTCGTTCATGGGAACCTGGACGACTTCATAGAATTCTGCGCAAAAAAGGAAGAATAAGGTCACTGTCTGTGCAGAAGCCTCCCAGAGTCTGAACAGAAAGGAGTAAAAAGGGTGTAAGGACAGCTTTTACTCCCTTTTTTCTCCCACATAGGCGTATTCGTGTTTAGAATGAAGCTCCTTAATTCCACTTGCTGTGCTCAGCCTTAAAGGTGCACTGAAGAGGAATCTGAACTCGTCTTTTGCCGCGGGAACTCGATCTACACTTTCCGAGCATTCTTAGAAACTTCGACTTATTGTCCTGTGCGGCCGATTTCCCGAATTTAAATCAGATTATATTCCGGCTCCAGCCTTTTTTTTTTTAATTCCCCGCAAACAGTGGGAGGAGTCGACCAACGTTTCAACCAGTCCCGTGGCGGCTTGCCTCTCTGCCATCGGAGGAGTGATACGTAGCGATCGGCGAAAGCAACGAGTCCACGCGTATTTTTATTTCCGTGGGCCTAATTGCAGCTATGTAGTCTCTCACTAGATCTATTTATTTACGGAAACCTAAAAATAAAAATAAACGCGAAAGAAAGGCCGCCACGCGAATGCCTGAAAGGCACTCCACGTGTTAGTTGTCTCCTCCTACCGTCTGCGGGGAATTCAGAAAAAAAAAAAAGCGGGAGCTGGACGTTATTCCGATTTAAGTTAGAGAAATCGGCCGCACAGGGCAATAAACCGCAGTTTCTAAGAATGCTTGAAACGTGTAGATCGAGTTCCCGCGGCAAAAAGACGAGTTCAGATTCATCTTCAGTACACATTTAAGGTTTACAGCTGCAAGTTGAATGGTAACGGCGAACACTGACAATCTGTCACTGTAAACCCAAAAATTATGGCCTAAAGATTTGCGCTCGAAGCCTCTTGATTGTGTGTTTACGTCAGGCGCTGAATCAGTTTAAAAGCACGAGGTTGGAACTTATAGAATGTAACTGAAGTCGCAGCTACAGTGACAGCAAGGTTTTCTTGTAGGCGCAGGTGATGATGGATGGCAGGAACGTTTCGTTTTAGTTCAGTGTACTTGGTGAATTCTTCGAAATAAAAATGAGTGTATCAATTCAGCCATCGACGAAAACGTCGGCGTCCGGCTTCTGCCTTTTAGCCACTTCTGCACGGTGTGGCATTGAGCCTTGGTAGCTTAATTTAGTTTTTCCTTGAATCTTCGTGGATGTAGTGCAAGGGATGTTACTATTTCATTACGTCTTCCAGCCGAATTCGTCCGCATTTCTTCACTACACTGAATGTTACGTTCAGATGTATTCACAATCAACATATAACTTAAGGTGATCTGCTGGAGATTATATTTGCAACAAGACTGAAAACTGCACTTGAACAAAAATAACCCGTTGGTTCTTTTAACCTATCGTCATTTTATTGTAGAGTACTTGGACTTCACTACAGGAGAATCAATTTGTCTTGCTCAGTCAATCCAAAACCGATCGCGAAACCAAACCCGGAAAAAATAAAGTCGCAAGAACAGAAAGTATGAAAGCTATTCTCTAAACACTCATTACAAGTTAAGGCGTCATACTGATGATAGCTACTCGATGGTAGCTTTAAAACAGCCCTTGACACTCACCTCCCTCGCCGAACTTCTGCTGGGCGTTGAGGTTGCGGAGGTCATCGCCGTTGACCTGCGGAATTGGGAACGTCATCGTAAGCAAACATCACTTCATATTTATACACAAAATTTCAGAATCGCTTAAATAGGCTCTGTCTTGCCTATTATTACGACTAACAGCATCAACACGTCTTTTTTTATTAATGCGAAAACCTTTAATGGCTCATACTGTCGTCTGTTAGCAGAGGGTGTCACACCTTTGGCAGTGTTAACTCGGGAACTAAAAAAGATAAGAGAAAACGAATGGTTGCTACAGATAGAGGAGGAAAAAATGAACCTTTAAGTCACATTTGATGACTGTAGCGTAATTAGTTAATTGACTATAGTCAAAATTGTGTCGAAATAACGCAGACGTCGATATAGCCACGGGAACGATGTGACGTCACATCCACCGGAAGTCACCGCGGCGTAGTGAAAATTGTCACAGAATGGTCGGAAATCCGCCGGATTTGTGTAAAATTAGATGAAAAAATGTGTAGTTAACCGTAATTAACACTTAAGATCCCCGAAAGATGTATAATTTGGGTATCGATGTAGCCACGGGAACGGTGTGACGTTATATCCACCGGAAGTCGTCCCGGCATGGTGTCCTCGGCTTTCGCCTCTCAACACTTTAGTTGCCAAAGTGTCCTCGCAATTTATGGCCAGTTTAATGCAGACACCTCATGCAAGTTATGACACAGGGTGGTTATGTATATATACGCTAATCTTGAGAAAAAAGACACCGGCATAATGCTAAGAGCTACGGGCGACACAAATTCTACATCGCTGTCGTTAGAGCACCATGCAGTGAAAGCAGGCATCACGTGGCAGTGATGCGCACTCACCTCGACGGAAACTAGCTTGGTCGTGCAAGAAGTGTGGACTGGGTCCGAGGCTGTCACTGCAAGGGCGACGAAGGAGAGCGCACAGGTTAGCGTCCCGCAGGCGAGTAGTTATAAGGGCATACAGCGCCGTCGCGAAGCAGCGGATGTATACTTACGGGGGCTGGTCTTCTTGAGACCCGTGCATGTGTAGCCGGTCTGTGAGTTGAGGCGGCGCAGTGCCGATACCTCCGAGGTGCCGTCCTGTGGCTCAACGACGCCTGCGTTGAGAGAGCACATGAATTTGAGTTAAACGCGTGCCTAGTTTCCTTGAAAACGTGACGTGAAAGAAGAATAAGAAACAAATAAAAAATTCAGGGGGCACTGTGGCTCTCTAAAGTGCTGCAAGGCGAAAGCCTTTCCTGGCGCACTGTTTGGCATTGACTGCGAGACTGTTTGTGCTGTACTAGTGCTTTATTTGACTACACACTTTGACTACACATTACAACTACACACTTTGACTGCCGACTTTGACTGCTTCTTTCGCACGATTCTCTCTCTGCTTCGATGAGTTCGGTTGTATCCATGGCTGTTCGCAGAAATGAGGTATGTAATGTGGTCACCCACGGACGCCTTACGCCCTCTGTCGGAGCGGACGACAACTATTTCATTGGCTGTCGTCTGCTCCAAAAGGAGGCGTCAAGCATCCGTGGATGACCTCATTACTTCGAATCCGCGCACTTTGACGTCATTACCATTTCCACCAAGCGAAAAGCGTGACACCTCTGCTGAAAACCTTCTGTCGACAACGATGAGGCATTGAAGGTAAAAACGGCGCAGTGCCGTTTACAGAATGTCGACGCTTAGTCGAACGTTTATACGGGTCGTATTGTTTATGCTCGGTACAAGAGGAGTCGGAGGCAAACGCAACAAGGCTCCCGAACGAGGCGCACTGAGAGGCTTCCTGCTGAACTAAATGCAGTATTAGCTCCCGAATTTCCAACATTCTGCTGCTCGCCAGCGAAGTCGTGCAAACTTGCTTACTTTTCATACGACTGGCGCGCATGTCATTTCAATGATAGCTACGTATTTTTACCTACATTAATAAGAAAAAATTGCAGTCTATTTGGTTCTCGAGAGTAGGCTAAAGCACTGTAGGGAGAGTGGTTTAAATGAATACAGAAGAGGTACGCCTACAGCTACAGTGTATACCCGTTAGATGCTTGCATCTTTTGTGTTCCACTGGATTGAAAATTCCGCCCATGGCGTCTTAAGGGGATCTGATCAGCCTTTCATCGCACGCTGGCGTCACCATCACGGCGTATACGCAGTTATGAAGCGGACTGTGCTAGCGTTGCTGTAGAGTAAAGAGGATACAGCCATTTTTAATACAACGCCGAGCAACTACAGTGGCATTTGTTCAGCCTGAGGGGTTCCTGCTACCACCTCTGTTGACTGACGAGGTACGTAAGGGTTCAAGTGATGCGCGCTTTCCTTGGCCGTCGTAGCCTCTCTACGCCGTTTCGCTACTGCATTATATCACCGCGCCAAGCCTGCACACGTTTTCGTCCGAGTGTAGGAAGGACCAAGGAGCGGATGAGAAGGAACAGCAAAGCGAACACAACTCACCGGCGGGGAACTCCAGGGTGAAGGCCTTCATGGAGGGCCGGTACTGCTTGACCAGCACCAGGCAGTCGTACTTGAGCATGCGGCGCAGGATGGGAAGAGCGCACACCGCTGCGGTGAAAAGAAGGGGAGGGAGAAAAGGTGAGCCACTGGCGAACGGTCCCGCATTTCTCATGCGGAGTGAACTGCACCTACGATTATCATAATCATCATCATCATCATCCAGGCTATGTCCTGACAATTTCCACACCCGACTCTGTACTGACTCGCGTCACCATAGCAAATCATCTGTTATCTGCCCTCTCCATTGCATATGTCCCGACCATATTCTCCGTTTTAGCTAGGAACCTCACGATGATTTGGAAACTAAGGATCGCCGGTATACATAACAGCATCTCTCTGCCAGGACCGCAGCCTAGTCAGGAAAGGAGCCAAGAGCGATGTCTAGTAGAGGCATGACATTATCTGCTATAGGCTCCGTTTTTAACAAGGGCTTGCTGTCGAACTTTGGAACTTGGGACAGAAGCACTCCTGTTGTGTTCACTGTGCAAGGACAACTACTTTTAAACGTTCCTTTGCAAGTTTTGCCTCGTATTACACTGTGTACAAACTCACAACAGACGACTCCGAATACACACATACTACATGCACTGACTGCCGGTGCGCTTCCTGGGCAAACTTTCCGAGCTCCCAATCCATAGTAGACCATCGAAATTCATCGCATTGCACCATCTTCCTCAGCGTTGGCACCCCACCTCGAGGGGGCTTTCACTGCCTACCAGCAAAGCATATAAAGAGCTCCTAATATAAACACCTGGCTAACCCGTTGCGTCCATGACATATTGAAGAAGAGGAGCGATAGATGCACTGCTGGAGGACGGGGCTGGGGGTTTGGAATTCCTTTTTCTTTCTTTTCTTGGTTTATTTCCCTTTATGTCACACTCCTTTAGAGACACTATTTGTATGCACTCGCACTTACAGTCAGACTCTGTGCTCTTGGGCTTCTGGCATCTTTCGGCCACCTCCCAGATTCTGGAAAAGGAAAGTAGTCGATCGTTCAGCACATCCAACATACGCGGAGAAGCAATGCCCGCCAAAGTGCATTTCTGCCACCACAGCTCATGCCATCTCCAACAAACGCACTCACTTTTGGCTGCCTGTGGCGTCCACGTACTTGTACTTGGCGAGCGACATGTGTTCGCCGCGGGCAATCTCCTGCGCAAACAAACAAAGAAAAAAAACAAAGGGAACAGTCAGTATAGATGAACAATCAAAGACTTCGTTTTCTTTCCAACGAAGAAAGAGGAAGCTGAGGCAAAAGGCCTGTAACGCCTGACGAGCCCTCAGCTCTCTTGTGTAGTATGCAGTACAGTTCAAAAAAAAAAAAAAGTGAACGTCCTCCACAGTAAAGGCTCGCAGCTTGCATGAAATGTAGGCACAATACAGCAACAAAGCGCAACATAAAACCACATTTTGTGCACGGAGAAAAAAGGCGCGAAATACAGGGGAGCACGACGGATATACTATTGGTCGCTCAAAAGAAAGGAGGATATAGTGTATGTGACAATTATAATACGAACGTGGAACGTGTCGGAAGGAGCCCCCTCCCTGTAGTTTTGCATCAAACAGCTTTTGGTGATTTTGGCATTTGGCAAGTTTTCGGAGAAACACTTGAATTCAGTTTCACATGGAAAAGTATTCAAGGCGGTTGGCGCCTGGTAGGTAATGCGGCAACAGCTCCACTTCAGGGACACAAACATTAAATAAATACGAGAGTTTGGGGCACATATCTGTGGCCTAGCAGATATACGTAACTGAGAAAAAGACAAATAGTTTCATCGCCCCCTTAAGGTAAACAAGCCCTCTATTAACTCTACAGATGACGACTCATTTGATGGCGAAATATATTTACTTCACGTCCGTCCGCTCTCAAACGACAGTAGCAATAGCTCCGGCGTCAAGAATAGCCTAGCCAGCAGCCAATCATCCTCTTGCTAGCAAACCGCTCTCGCTCCACTTCTGGTGAGTGCTGTTGGGATCGGGGTAGCGTGATGGGGCCGGAGAAGGGATGAGGAAGTCGGCGAAGAGGTTAAGATGAAAACGAAGAAAACTTTATACAGGCTATTTACATGATTTACAGAAGAGCAACTGAGAGGGACTCTCAGTGGATGAGGACTGCTTCGCTAGCGGGAGTGCACACACTGTAGTCCTCAAAACAACACCCCGTTAAATAGCGCACAGATTCCCCAGATCCCTGTCTGGGGAAATAGTTCAAAGAATGACGCCCAATCAGACGGACAGTTGCGGCCACTGTTGATACCGCCCACGGCAGGGGCGGCGCTGGGCCGTGGTGCTCTGCCGCAGCTCGGTTGATGGGAGAGGGTAGAGGCTCCGTAATTAAACACTGCTGTCTTTCACTAAGCACACCACCACTCTGTTCGTTGACCCGAGGGTCGACTCGGCCACGGAACGCCGCCATCGTCGCCGCATCTTCGGCCTTCGGCGATCTTTGACCTTCGCCGCTGCGACCATGGTCCCACGGTCCTGGAAGGTCGCTGCCTAATCCACTTAGGCAGCAGGGGAAGCATC
The DNA here is from genome assembly GCF_055824585.1 of Amblyomma mixtum. NCBI lineage: Eukaryota > Metazoa > Arthropoda > Arachnida > Ixodida > Ixodidae > Amblyomma > Amblyomma mixtum. The sequence goes on from NC_143018.1 coordinate 38,790,453, forward strand.
ACAGGTCCTACAGCACCCCTCTTTGAGCTTCGCCGCTACCGCCATGTTCCCACGGTCCTCGAAGTTCGATGCCTTAATCCCCTTAGGCACGAGGGGAGGCATCACAGGCGCTACAGCACCCCCGCCGCCAGACAATGCGTCCGGAAGATGAGCCGCTCCTACGCTGCTCGGCTGACTGGACGTCCCAGGAACAAGTTTCTCTCTTGGAGTCTTCGGACGACGTTCAGCACTGCGTCTCCAGCATCGCCTCTCCTCGTCTAGATGGCCGTTTTAGGGATTTATCTGCACAGACGCCAAACCACACCCCCGGCAAAACAAGTGCCCGCAGAATCCACCCATCCAGCCAGACCAGAACTCGAAGCAAAATTGCAATTAGCTAATAAGCTACAAGTAAAGCATGAAGAGAGTAATCATTTTTCCTGAATGAACGCATGGTGTCTGCCCGACGAAGTGTTTAAACGCGGACCTGCCCAAAGGCGTAAGGTCCCGCCTGAGGTACACTTAACAAACGGTAGGGAATCCGCTAAATGGAATCGAGCTGGTGCTCAGAGGGCACGCGGAAAGCGGTAGGCGACAGGTTTTGGCCGACGAGGCATTCAATTTTGTCCCCTAAGACCTCACAGCCAAGGTACAATACACAATGAGCTCTCCCTTATCAGTGGCAGAAAAGATGGAAAGCGTACTCCTAACTATGCTACACGGATTACAAACGAAATGAGTGAAAAGAAAGTGGGTGGTATGCTCTCAATAAAAAAAAAAACATTTAAAAGTAGAAAAACTGGCGAGCACCCCGCCTTCCCCCCATTTTTTTTTTTTTCTTTACCATGCACTTAAAAAGCTCGGCTTAGCCCGTCGGCATTTGTGTGGAGCTTGCCTTTCTTGTAGCGGACCACGAAGCTGTGGTGCTGGAGTGCAAGGCTCCAGCGCAGTAGACGACCATTTTTGGGCGACATATTGTGCAACCAAGTCAAAGGGCAATGGTCCGTTTCTACCGTGAAACGTGACCCAGAGACGTAGCACGACAGCTTGTCAATAGCCCAAACGAGGCATGCGCACTCTTTTTCAGACGTGCTATACGCCTCTTCCCGCGTGCTGAGCTTGCGGCTCAAGTATAGGACAGGCCGCGTGTGGCCGTCGTCGCCTTCTTGGCAAAGAATCGCGCCTAACCCGCGGTTGCTGGCGTCGCATTGTATGATAAAGGCCTTTGAAAAATCTGGTGCTGTCAGTACTGGGCGCTCGCTTAGAGCCGTTTTTAAACTCTGGAACGCTTTCTCCTTCCCTTGGTCCCACGAGAGGTTGGCAGGCTCAGTTTTGCGGAGCGCGTCGGTCAGGGGAGTGGCTAAGTCAGAGTAATGTTTTACATAATGTTGATAATAGCCAGCTAGGCCAAGGAAAGCCCTGAGTTCAGATTTTGTGGTTGGCCGTCGGTAATCTAACACGGCAGCAACTTTAAGTTCGGAAGGCCTGCGCTGCCCTTGTCCAACCACGTGCCCGAGGTAGTTCACTTCGGCGCACCCCAAGTGGCACTTTCCGGCTCTTACAGTTAAACCAGCCTCGACCAGTCGGCTCAGCACAATACGCAAGTGTTCAATGTGCTCCTCCCAGGTTTGTGAGAAAACAGCCACGTCGTCAAGATAGGGAAGGGCGAAATCTGCAAGCCCCCGCAACACTTGATCCATTAACTTTGAAAAACAGTACGGAGCATTCTTCAAGCCGAAACTCAGCATTACAGGGCGAAACGTGCCCAATGGAGACACAAATGCTGCGTACCTGCTGGCGCGCTCAGTTAGTGGCACCTGCCAGTATCCGCGAACCAGATCCAATGTTGATATGTATCTTGATTTAGCGACTGTTTCAACCCTCTCCTCGATGTTTGGGATTGGGTAGGTCTGGTCCAATGTGATTGAATTCAGCCTCCGATAATCAACGCAAGGCCTCGGATCCTTGCCAGGAACCTCTACAATAATGATCGGCGACGTGTAGTCACTCTCACAGGGCACTATGATGCCCAGTTCGCACATACGGCGGATCTCCGTTTCGATGATTTCCTTTTGCCTTGGAGAGACCCGGTACGGTTTGCTCCTAATCGGCTGTTCGCTGGACAGCTGAATGTCGTGTTCGATCAGCTTCGTTTTTCCTGGCTTATTGGAGAACACCGCCTCAAAGTCCCTGACGACGTTCTTCATTTCTCCTCGCTGACTTTCCGTCAGACGCGGCTCTCTGTCGATTGAATCTAGCAGCTCATTTGCTGCATGCTCATCCTCGTGTGGGAAATAGGGTATTTCTGGGATCTCTTCCGCTGGCATGTTCAGTGCCATGTTGACCAGTGCCTGACGGGGCACATAAGGTTTCATCAGATTGCTGTGCATTATCCGATTGTGCTGATTCTTGAACTGCACTTCGTAGTTGGTGTCTGAAAGTTTGGACACTACCTTAGCTGGCCCTTCCCATTGCACCTCAAGCTTGTTCTTTTTGGACGGGCGCAGCAACATCACCTGGTCGCCAGATTGAAAGGTGCGTTTACGCGCAGATTTATCGTAGTACACCTTAGAAAGTGACTGCGCTGCCTTGACATTTTCCTCCACGAGGTCCCTGGTTTTCGCAAGTCTCTCCAGTAGCTTCAAAACATACTCTACTACACAGGGATCCTCTCCGTAACCCTCCCACGACTCTCTCAGCATGCGCAATGGGGTCCTCAAGTCTCGCCCGTAAACGAGTTCAGCGGGGCTAAATCCTGTACTTTCGTGGGGAGCAGATCTGATTGCAAAGAGTGCAGCTGGAATGCAGCCTTCCCAATCCCCCTTATGTTCGAAGCATAGAGACCTCAGAATCCGCTTTAGCACTGAGTGCATGCGCTCGACTGGATTTGACTGAGGGTGGTGAATAGAACTGCGGATGATCTTAATGCCACATCGTTCAAAAAACGTTGTTGTCAAGCAGCTCGTGAAGACACTCCCGTTGTCGCTCTGTATTTCTGCAGGGAACCCCACTCGAGAGAAAATAGACAAGAGAGCGTCTACAACGCATGCCGAATTTAGTTCCTTCAAGGGAACGGCCTCTGGAAATTTGGTAGCTGCGCACAATGTGGTTAGAATATAGCGACAACCAGAGTTGGACTGCGGCAGTGGGCCGACAACATCTATCACAAGACGCCGAAAGGGCTCCGTAATGATGGGAACAAGTGTCATTGGCGCTTTCCACTTGTCCGTCGACTTGCCGACCCGTTGGCAGGTGTCGCAAGACCTAACGAGCCGTTCAACGTCTTTCCAGCAGCCAGGCCAGTAATACTCGAGTGCTAACCTAGCTTTAGTTTTCTTTATGCCCAGGTGGCCCGCCCAGGCATTTCCGTGCGCGAGTTCTATGAGCTGCCGCCGGTACTTCTCCGGAACTAGAAGCTGCTCATATGCGCGTCCCTTTGAGTCGCAGTATCTCCGATACTTAAGGCCCGATTTTGCGTAAAAGCTGATGTTCTTTCTGGCTACTCCCTCCCTTACGTTGTTGCCTAGAGCTCTTAACGATGGATCGCTTTTCTGCTCTGCTATAAGTGTTTCTCGATCCACCTTTGTCAATTCCTCCCAACAAGCCGAAGCAGGTGTTATGGTCAAACCCTCCGAGTCAGTCTCTCTTTCCCCATTCCCTGCGGAATCGACCGTTCCTTGGATGTCGGGACCTACTGCTGGTTCGGTAACGGCTTCATGGTCATGCGGTATTGACGGATCAGTTTTCTCGCAAGAAGTCCCCGGCTGGTTGGGAGAACGGTTCAGTGCCTGCTCACTTATCGGGACGCAGTCAAGTTTCTTTGAGAGCTCTCGCGCTCGAGACCGTGTTAGCGCCATGCAAGCTAAACCCGTTGTGAAAGAGAGGCCTTTGTCTTTCAACAGCTGCTCAGATTTATTCGAAAAAAGGTAGGGCAAGTGTGTCGGCAAGTTTGCGCTAACTGCCGCTTCTGTGTCTAGTCTGCCAAAAGCCCCCTCTAGGGTCACCTTCGCTATTGGCAGGCACGCGCTCTGTTCCTCGGCGACCTGTCTAATCCAGGCGCATTCGCCGGTATAGTCCGCGGAGGAAACACAGGACGGATGTGCAACATCCATGGTAGCTGCTGAATCACGCAGTGCTCTACATTTCCTCCCATTTATTACTACGTCCTGCATGTAGGGCTCCAGCAATTTCAGGTTTTCCTCGGATTCTCGCATGCTCGCGAACACAATCCTTCGCTGTTTGCAGTTCACCGATAAGTGGCCCTCCTTGTTGCAGTTATAACAGACAATGGGCTTTCGCGCTTCAAACGCGCGAGTTGCATGTCCCTGCTGCCTTGGAGAATCGACAGACTTGGGCGACTCTATCTTTTTTTCGCTATCTCCCCCTTTTGATCCCAAATCCTCCGTTCGGTGATCCCGGCGTGCTGGCGGCACCCTTCGGTCAGGGATCCTTCTTGAAAAAGTTTCTCCCTTTCCTAACTTGGTATCGTGCCCTGCCTTGCTTTGGAGATTTCGGCGAACATAATACTCGTCTGCGAGCTGCGCCGCTTTGTCTAGGTCCGTATCCGTCAGCCTATCCTGCAGCCATACCCTCAGATCTTCTGGAATCGCGCTGTAGTACTGCTCTAATGCGATGCACTCCAGCACCTTGTCGTGGTTTCCGTGCACCTCAGCTGTCTTAAGCCACTCCTTTAAGTTGACCTTCAGCCGGTACGCGAAGTCAGTGTGCGACTCTCCGCCTTTCTTTGCCCGCCTGAATCGCTGCCGAAAGGCTTCAGCAGAAAGCCGGTACTTTCTAAGCAGTGCGCTCTTTACTTTCTCGTAGTCGTCGCACTCTTCCTGTGAGAGACGAGCCACCACTTCGGCCGCCTCGCCCGGAAGGAGAGGAAGTAGCTTCTCCGACCAAACGCTCTTGTCGATGTGCGCCTTCCCGCATGCGCGCTCGAAATTTACCAGAAAGAGTGCAATATCGTCTCCCACTCGATATGGTGAGACGCGATCCTGTAATCTCTGCCTCCCCTGCTCCTCTGCCGAAGCTACGGGGCTAGGACCCGCCGTATTCTTTCCGTTCGACGCGATTTCTAGCTCCTTCATTTTCCGAGCATGTTCTCTCACTTTTTCCTCTGCCTCACGGACCTCCCGTCTCTCTTGAGCCAAGCGAAGCTCTTCTTGTTCTTTCTTCTCGCGCAGCTCCCTTCTTTCTTGAGCCAAGCGAAGCTCTTCTTGTTCTTTCTTCTCGCGCAGCTCCCTTCTTTCTTGAGCCAAGCGAAGCTCTTCCTGTGCTTTCTGTTCGAGCAGTTCCCGACTTTTCTGCTCTTCTCTGCGAGCGACAATCGTTTCCCGAGCCTCGTCGACCTCCTCCGCCGTTACCTCCTGCTCCCGCATAACCTCTAGAATATCTTTTTTTCTTTTCGCAGAACCTAGCGAAATTCCAAGCTCCTGGCAAATTTCGAGCAGCTCCTGCACTTTTAACTTCTCCATCGTGGTTTCCACCATGCGTTACCACGCCCACTAAAACAAAAGCCTTAGCTTAAAGTGAACAAAACGGTTTTCCTTAAATCAATTTCCCAGATAACAGATCCGCACCTAACATCTGCCTGTGCTAGTACGGTCTGGCGAAATGAGCGGAAAACATGGGGCACTCACCCTGCCAAGGTATAGCTGACGCCCGTCAGTCCCGTAGCTGCCGAGGTCCGTTGGAGCCGGTAACTTGACGTGTCCATCCCGTAGCTGCCATCCAGTTGTTGGGATCGGGGTAGCGTGATGGGGCCGGAGAAGGGATGAGGAAGTCGGCGAAGAGGTTAAGATGAAAACGAAGAAAACTTTATACAGGCTATTTACATGATTTACAGAAGAGCAACTGAGAGGGACTCTCAGTGGATGAGGACTGCTTCGCTAGCGGGAGTGCACACACTGTAGTCCTCAAAACAACACCCCGTTAAATAGCGCACAGATTCCCCAGATCCCTGTCTGGGGAAATAGTTCAAAGAATGACGCCCAATCAGACGGACAGTTGCGGCCACTGTTGATACCGCCCACGGCAGGGGCGGCGCTGGGCCGTGGTGCTCTGCCGCAGCTCGGTTGATGGGAGAGGGTAGAGGCTCCGTAATTAAACACTGCTGTCTTTCACTAAGCACACCACCACTCTGTTCGTTGACCCGAGGGTCGACTCGGCCACGGAACGCCGCCATCGTCGCCGCATCTTCGGCCTTCGGCGATCTTTGACCTTCGCCGCTGCGACCATGGTCCCACGGTCCTGGAAGGTCGCTGCCTAATCCACTTAGGCAGCAGGGGAAGCATCACAGGTCCTACAGCACCCCTCTTTGAGCTTCGCCGCTACCGCCATGTTCCCACGGTCCTCGAAGTTCGATGCCTTAATCCCCTTAGGCACGAGGGGAGGCATCACAGGCGCTACAGTGCGCACTTCCTGGAATACATAATGCGCACTCGAGATTGGCGTCTGTTGACTCCCCCCCCCCCCCCCTCCCCCCTCCCCCACTACCTCCTTATCTGTCCGCCATCTCCGGTCGGTGCTGACGAGTGTCCGGGAAGTGCTCTGCCGCATGCGCGCGCACACACACGGCGATACCGAGTGTTCCTACTGAAGAGCTATACAAGGCCCCTATCGCCGAAGACAATAAAAATTGCGCGCTGCCGAAGAGCAGAGCAAACCTATTAGCAAGTCAAGCAGCGGACCACGTACGCAAAACGTCCCATTTTCTTTTTTTCTCTGGTGTCGCTATGTGTGGGCCGTAGGACACTCGTCACAGAGGGCTGAGGACTCGCTGGACTTCCGTGACCAAGATAACAGCGACGCCGCCAGCACGCGCTCGATATATAATCGTCGCATCTCTTCCTGGCGGCGACGTCTCCTGCGGTCGTTTGCATGTCGCTGTCTTTTTCGGTTGCCACGGTAAGTGGAAACCACTCGTGGACGGAAAGATACCGAGACGCGCCATCGCCGGCCTGTCTCGTATTTCTTTCTTTCTTCGTCTTTTTTTTCCCCCCGTTTATCTCAAGATGCTGACTAGCAGCGGGTGCGAATCTCCACCCAGGCAGTGAGCACGTGATTATGCGGATACTGCGCATCCGTCTCCGTCGCTTTGAGCGGAGGTCTCCAGGCAGGAACGTCTTGCGGTATATGGCTTCTCGCCGACGAGATGCAAGTGTGACGCCACCTACAGTTGTGTTGAGTTACTAGGAAAGCCCCAGAGTGGCACATACACCCAGTCGGGGTATAGTGGACCACGTGGCAGCTTTGACTTGGCCAGGTTTGGCCAAGCTAGCGCCTGGCAAATTTTCTAAGCGGACCGTCTCTAAATTTGGCGAATATATTTGACAGCGAGCGCAAAGAAGGATCACGAGATGCAGTCATAAATGTGTGCTATAACACTGGACGGTAATGTAATAATTAAAGGACGTTTAATATATTTGGAGGTCGAGAAGTGGTCCGATGGAGAGCCCGAGTCGTTACGGATACCGGTCGATGACCACTGAGATCGCTTATAGCGATTTCTTGCAATCACGGGAATTCGAGGAGAGCTCTTAGATTCACGCGCTCTTTGCACGTGATTCGCACGCAGACACGCCTGCATTACTACGCACGAGTCTTGGCGGAACAACATGCTGCAATTGCCGCAGCGAAATTACAAGAATAATAGCAACAAAATGTCAAACTTAAGATTGACTTGCGGATAATACGCCAATGAGTATTTCGCGCTAGCCCCATCTCAAAAAGCTCAGAAGCTTCTAGTCGAAGTATCCGTTTAGCTCCTTGCTGGCCGAAATGGAACAACTGACAGATCAGGAAGGTTTAGGCCCTCGGACATCTATCTACAGATTCGAACAAAATAGAAATGATTAAAGATGCATTCTTTCCGGATCGCGGAGTACACCGCTTGAAGTCCATGCAGACCAGCTTCGAAGTAAACGAAAAAAAAAAAACCCAGTCATACAAGACGAGGGACAAGAAGAGTGTACACAGCACAACGACTGGTCCAGTCGTGGTGTGTACACTCTTCTTGTCCCTCGTCTTGCATGACTGGTTTTTTTCCGTTTACAATGTACCAACTGGCCCGCATTTCAACCCAGCTTCGAAGTCCGATTAGAACTAACGAAGAGCGGTCACCTTGTTTACATGTGCACTCTAAGATCCCACTATTAAACGCGACAGAGCAACGTCGCATCCGGACGAGCTTTCAGTCGCACTATCTGCCCTCGCATGCCGCGCCTCACTCTCCACTCGCAGAGCAAACAAGCTCGAGTGCCCACGTATATCCGCCAAGTCCCACTCCCTTCTTTTGTTTGTTATCCATTACATTAGACGCTACACCGCTCCATACGGCGTTATCGCTTGCGCAATGCAGAGTCACTTTCCGACGCGTCTAAACTTGGCCGCCGGCTCCACAACAGCGTTGTACAACCCCTCCCCGGGGCGGCATCACTCGGCCAGCACGTGATGGCCAGGGGACAGGCGGCGCGCTTCCGCGAAACCTTGGCAGTGAAAGCGCTGGCTCCGCTAGCGTTGGCTGGTTCGCGCTGACTTCTAATCTCGGAGGGCCACTCTGCGGGTAGCCTTGACCGCTAGAGGCTCCTCGCACAGACCACCCCCTCCCCTTCCTCCACACCTTATTTGATACTTTCAGCGCTGCCCTCACAATCGCTGCAAGGGGAGAAGCCTCAGGGCCGCCCGCAGGCGCCTGGAGTAGTTTTTCGCCGCCATTGTTGTTGTTATTGATGCTGCGAGGTTAGAAAAGCGGGTGATACCGGGGTCACGGAGGCCCTTGCAAGATAAAGGCGCCGGCGCCACTCCACGTTTTGCAGCATACTATACACAGAGCGATAGCTGTGATAGCGATGCGTACGTGACTTTCTGTGGGCCGAACGGCGTCGCAATCTCAAGTTGGCAAATGTTTTCCTCTACTTTTCCTCCTCATCGCGCTCACCTCAGGCCTATAGTATTTCAGTTTGTGGTGTTATGTTATGCGGGGTTCAGAGTTTGAAAGCTGCACGCACGTGGGCTGATAAGTGATTTCGACCACCTGCGGTTCTTCGCGCAGCACACAGGCGTCTTTCATCGAAATACGCCCGCTGAGGGTGGGATTCGCTCGCGCGACCTTCGACGTGGCAGCCGAACGCCATAGCCAGTGCGACCGAAATGATAAGAAAGGTACACCCGCGAAACGTTGGGTACTACCGTATACTACTGTTGTAGATAAACGTTTCAACAGGTAGCGCTTGCGATTGATCAGGATGGATTATTCCATCTGCTCTTACGTCAGCTTTAATTGAAGTCGACGTTTTCGATCGGGGCTATCTCCTTCTTGATCTACTGTACTATTGCTTCTTGCAAACTCAGCTGGATAACATATGCTCCTATCTACGCGGTCATGAACATAGTGTACGCTTATAAAGAGAGAAGCCCTGTTTATTGTTATCGTAGTAAGCTTCGCGGTGCAGACTCAAAAGTGAGTCGGTGGAAATATAGAGTGGAAACCAAAGCACGCACTTCTGCATTTGAACCCCCAGTTAGTATGCTGACCTGCGATAATGTCATCTAGATAGGCAGTCACAGTGTCGAGAATTATTCCCTCAAGGTGGAACGGAGTTTCCTTAGCTTCTTTTATTCTGAGAATTTCGGTGCTTTTTTTTTGTTTTTACTGCGTTTCAAACGGTTGGAAGTGAATATTCTAGTACTGAGGCCATCGTCTGAATAGCTCATTGCAGCGGTGCTCGCAAAGTGTACGTGGAAAAGCCAGATTAAAGTAGATGCATGGCAACCCAAGCATGACCAAACGAACTATAGCCGAGAAGTTTGAGTACTCAGAGATACCCGCATAGCAGTTGTTACTGTGGTACAAGCGTTCCTTTTTCTATATTTCTTTGTCTTTCTTCTCTAATACCGATTTGGTTAACTCTTCGCATTATCTCGAAACCCATTGACAGCAAATGTGAAGATAACTTCACACGAAGAGATTACGCTGACCATGCCTCATTGAAAGATAGATGAAGAAACTGAATGAGAAAGAAGAGTGCGAAAGGTGTCCTCTTTTGCTTGAATACGAAGTGCATGTCCCGCCGCACTGCAGAGAGCTTTCGAAACTCACAGGTTTGAGGGAATTGAAAGATGTGGGAAAGAGCACTGCGAAATTTTTGCAGGCAGAAGGAGTGGTGCAGCGAAGGAGCTCTGTAGGAGATAAGGCTGCTGAAGTCGTCCACTCGTCATAAGCTGGCTGCATGTGCAATCACACCGTCACATGCGCACCCAAGAGCCACGTAAAGAGAATTAAATGATGCAGTAGTGATAAGATGCTGCACGCTGTGCACACAGAGGTAAAGAAGAGGGGGCAAAGAAGATCGATAACGAGCATAGAGCTACCGAAACCATCCACTCTTGCTTGTCTAAAAAGACATGCAAAGAATGTCGAATGCTGAGGGTTTTGCACTCAGGACAGAGATAAAGAAGTAGAGGAAAGACGTCTGATAGCGGAAATAGCTAGCTCGACACATGCTTGTGTGAAGAGGATAGCAAAGGGTCATTAAGAAATGAAGCATACAGATAACGCCATGCAGTACTATGTACTCAGATAAAAAAGCATACAAAGAAAACTCAATTCAGCTAAGGCTATCGGTAACAGACAACCCTACCGAAACCGTCCACATCACGAGGCTCGTAGAGGCCTTTAAGACATCAAGTGTGTATAGATAACAATGTACATGCTTCGTAGGCACATAAGGAACAGGATATAGAGGAAGTTCGATAAGAGATAAGGCTGCCTAAATCGTCCACTTCTGCTTCTGCTCTTACAGCAGGTTGCGCTACGCTTCGTCCAACGTACAACGGAGTCCGGAACCGCGATATGAGAGAAACAGAACTGAGAAGAAAGAACACGGGATAGATAAGGCGCTAGAGTGAAGAGGTGAAAGAGGAGGTCGATAAAGTGTGCCCACTGCAAGAGCGCTCATGAGTGTAAAGCTCATGTTCCCAGGAGCCGTTGCCAACGTCCACTAGCTCTAACGCTCAGCCTTCCTTTTTGTGGCTTCTATTCCGACTTCTTGAGCGGTTTCTTATCAAGCCACGTAGAACGCGCTCCTTATTCAAATTTGTACTCGCGACTACACAGTTTGAACGGGTAACGAAGAGTTTATTCTATTCTAGCACCGACTGTAGGTGACAAAATACTCGCCGGGCGCGACGCTTGGTCCATGCGCGCAGACATGGCAGGTAACCATTATCAAACGCCTATGCATGATGAGATCGAAGTTAAGGGGGTAAGTTACGTTTTCGGCCAGAGAAATGCAACGATGATGTGGATCCTTTCGTTTTATGCCAAATTTTAGGGCAACGGTGGCTTCCGTAACCGGTCGCCGGGATGGTAGATCATACGAAAGGGGTGTAGACGGGTCATTCAAAATGAACCGTATACTATACGCTTATAAAAATGCAGTGTTTTAGCGCAGTGTGGGCGTAGATGCATACTGTAAACGACTTCATTTTCGTATTTCGCGCAAATCACAGACAGCTGGCGCAAAATTTCTCCCCGCGAATATATTTGCGTGAAATACCGACTAACTGCGCAAACTATGTCTCTAGCTCCAGCCCTTGCCTCTCACTGAAATCCATGGGAACCAAATGCAGACAAGCGCAATGGCTGAGATAATGGCTTTATCGGAATAAACGCATGCCGGATGAACGTATGTTAGCTGCGAACGCGCATTTGCAAGCTGTACTACAGCTGTACAACTACACTACACTTGACGTTAATCCGGCATACGTCCACGCTAGTAAGTCTCTGCTACGCTAAAACTCGCTAGTAACTCTAATGGCGGAAACTGCAATGCTCTCTGCTCTTGACGGTTTATTTTATATTCGAAGACCAAAGTATTACGTTTTGTCGGTTAGTAGCTTTAGTTCCGGCAAATCCACACCTTGAATATCATGCAAAGTCTATGCATTCATCTCCTCGTCTTCGACACACTGAAAATATATCTGCATATATTCTGTTCGCCATCGGTGCCACGGAGGCAAAGCCGCCAAGAGGAGACTGCTGAAAACACCACTTCGACCGATGAACGCCATACTTGTCTAATACGCACGCAGGTTTAGGATACACGTCATTGAAGAACAAGAGCAGAACTGATCGCGCAGCTCTATAAAAACGCTGAATCGGGCACGTCACGACGGGACTTTGATGTGTATCCGACACCTGTTCCTCGGAGCTCTGACAACCATCTTCGAGAAGTGGTATAACATTTGTTCGATGTAGAATGGCAAAATCTGTCGAAGATTACGCCATGCGATGCGATTCTCGTCAACGTGTGGTAGACGTGTCTTCCCACGCCTCTATCGCTGCCTGCTCCGTGTAAGACAGCTCCCGATAACGTACGAAGTATTGGTCTCGGAAGCAAACACAGACAGCGAAGTGCGGCGACCCGCTGTGCGGAGGATACTTGCAAACTCGTGAGCTACACAGATCTTGCATTCTCAGATAACCGCACTGCATGAAACAAAACCTACGGCACCATCAGCGACAACGGTGAACCTGAACCGCGCGAGGTACTGTACCACACTATAAAGCCTGCAAGCGAGATTTTGTACCAGATGCGTGTGCTCAACCAGTAAAGGCCACATCGGCCTTGCTGTGCGCCAAGCACTCCAGTAACACCGACGTGTATTCCGAAAAGGCCCCTTTCGGAATGGAGTTTAGCTCAGCTGTCGTTGCAGCCATAATGTTCTTCCTTGTCTGAAATCGCGCTCCTTTCAATGGCCTTTTAATTTTGGGAACCAGCCAGAAGTCGCAGGGGCCATATCAGGACAGTAAGGAGTCTGTTGAACTACAGGAGTCTGGTTTTTCGCCAAAAAATCTGAATCGAGTGCGAGGAATGTGCGGGAGCATTGTCGCGATGGGTGCGCCAATTTCCTGTTGACCTCAGCTCCGGGTTCTTGCGCCTCACAGCATCACGTAGGCAACGGAGGACAACCCTGTAGTACTCTTTGGTCATTGTTTGACCCTGTGGAGTGCGTACTCGTGGTCTGCCACACAGAGGGTGTCAAAGAAAGCACTCAGCATCACTTTCACATTGCTGCGCACTTGGCGGGCCTTCTTAAGTCTTGGTGACGTGGAATGTTTCCACTGTGACGACTGGGATCTGGTTTCCGGGTCGTACCTGTACACCCAAGACTCGTCAGCAGTGATTATGATGTTGATGAAGTCGGGGTCACTGTTTGCGGAATCCAGCATGTCCTGTGAGACTTCAACACGAAGCTGGTTTTGCTCAACCGTGAGCAGCTTCGGCACGAATTTCGCCGCAACTCTCTCCATGGCCAAATCTTCGGTGATAATGGAATGTTCGGAAAAATTGCTCATGCCCACCTCTTCCTCAATTTCTCGGATAGTCACGCGACGGTCCCGCATCACCATAGCGTTCAGTTCGGCAATGACTTGGTCATTTTGGCATGTTGATGGCCGATTGGAGCGTGGCTCGTTCTCCACCGATGTGCGGCCATCTTTAAATCAATTGTACCACTGCTTAATCTGTGTGCTGCTCATAGCATCGTCACCGAAAGCCGTCTGAATATTTCGAATGGTTTCCACTTGGCTGGCGCCAAGTTTATGGCAAAATTTGATGCAGTAGCGCTGCTTCTTTCACTCCGCCATTTTCCTTGCAATAAAAAACCGACGAGAGCACTGCGCACCGCCTCACTCAAATGCTGCGTCCCAGCGACTGACGCTATCGGCAGGCGGGAAAAAATTCGTGCATGCGCATGAAGGTTCAAGGTCGCCTGATGCAAGCGCGCTTGTTTCATATCCATCAGGTGTTCGCAAAAAAATATGAAGTCGGATACTTTTCTAACAGACCTCGTACATCGATAGTAAGAAATGACTTCCTCAGAAGACGAACCATGATTATGAGGCACAGGCAGTCACGGCAGAGGCCAAGCTCAAGAACAACAAGTCCAGCTTAAAAAGAAGCTTCTATAGACCCCACTCCACAATTCGTTTCGCACGATCAGTCACGGCGCTTACCAACAACGACGCGTGAGCAATGGTGTCGGCTTCGTTTCAGCTTGCTCGGGGCAAAGGGCTACCGAGGATTCCCAGCGACATGCCCCGAGGCCTAAATATAGTTTAGTTTATGGGGGTTTAAGGTCCCAAAGCGATTCAGGCTACGAGGGACGCCGTAGTGAAGGGCTCCGGAAATTTCGACCTCCTGGGGTTCTTTAACGTGCACTGACATCACACAGTACACGGGCCTCTAGAATTTCGCCCTTCATCGAAATTCGACCACCGCGGCCGGGATCGAACCCGCGTCTTTCGGATCAACAGTCGAACGCTGTAACCAACGAGCCACCGCGGCAGCGAGGCCTAAATATGGCGTCCGCCTCCGACAAGAGACTAGACGGCTGCAGGAGCCCATGCCAGAGTCTAAGGGGCGGGACGTCGTGCAGTAGATCTGGAGACCCCAGTGATGATGGTACTGTCATCGGATGACTACTAGCAAGTACAGCCCACACAGCCGCAGTAGTCGAAGCCCACGCATCGTGGACAACTAGTTATCCGACGGGCGGACATCGCTTCCATGACATACCCCCAAAAACACTTTCTTCTGCCCCTCCGAATATGTCCTTAGAGCGGTTGTCGCTGAGAGAAGGCACTGGGTGGTCACAGGCAATGCGGTTCTCCGTGCCTCAGTTCCTTATGTGCGTGAAAGCCGCCAGCTTTTTAGCTTGAGTGCACACATCATAGCACGCCTCGTTCCACATCAGCATCCCAACCGAGGATTTTGGAATAACCACACATGAACAGTCAAAGAAAAATGGACAATGCAACAACACATCAGGAGATGTCTCAAAATTCTTAAATATAGACAACTGCGTCAGGAGCGAAGAAAAGGAAATGTTGGGGACGGGTGTGGAGGTTTCAGAAGTCTGTGCACTGACAGCACGCACACCAAGTATCAGTCCTTGCTGTCATCATCCCAATCAAGAAAATGGAAAGACCGCACACAAATACTAGAGTCGTAGGCAAGTGAAAGCATTGCAACAACAGCAGGATCGACACGGCGGAAAGAACCAACTTCAGAAAAGTAAACAAGTGCTTCATAAAAAAAAAATGTCAAGAAGGGGTACGGAGGTTTCAGAGGAGAAGTTCGCTGACGGCAGTCAGTAGACAGTGCGCGGGATAGCAGTCCTTGCTGCTATTATCAATGAATACTATGTAGTCACCACACGTAGAGTATAGTCCGAGGCAAATGAAGTCATTGTAGCATCAGCAATATGCATGGTCCAGAACCTAAGTCGGTATACTACAAAGCCAAAAGAACTGACCTCTTCCGAGATGGGAGGCATCACGAAGAAGCTGTGGCAAAGCAGAGGGGAGATGTCTTCAGGGACCAAGATGAAGGCGCCGACACGGTCGAACGCGAACTGACGGCGCGGCCCAGGCTACCCCGGAACTTATAGCAGGGCGGGTGGTGTTGGCAGTCGGTTCGCCACTGCCCGCGGCCGGACGCTCATATCATAAGGCACCGAGCACTTATCTCTCCTCCGACTCTCACCCCTTCCCCCCTTTGAAGAGGGCGATGACGTGAAGAGTACACGAGATTACGCAAATGCGCGGAAAGACTGGCAACAGAAAAACCTCCGCTGCTGAAGGTGACTGCACCGTTTCGGGCTGCGCGCGACACCGAAAAGGAATGCGTCTTGTCACGTCGTTCCTCCCTCTTAATCTCTCGGCAGCGAATGTTATCTCCCCGTTTCTGCGCACCGCCATGGTTTCCGTTCCTCGCCTACTGGATGCCCGTCTTAGCTACGCCGCGATAATATATTTTTATT
Organism: Amblyomma mixtum; assembly: GCF_055824585.1. Classification (NCBI taxonomy): domain Eukaryota; kingdom Metazoa; phylum Arthropoda; class Arachnida; order Ixodida; family Ixodidae; genus Amblyomma; species Amblyomma mixtum. The sequence goes on from NC_143018.1 coordinate 38,806,266, forward strand.
TTTCAACGGACAGATAGTGGCCTTGTTTTCCCCATGTCATCGTCGCGAGCGATGTTTTTCAGCGGGCTCCCAGGCGCCTTTAGCCTGACATTGCAGATTATAACCTGTGTTGCGAATCTTCGTCGTCTTTTAGTTATGGAGTTTTCTGGCTGGTTTCACAGCAATAGCTGTGCCATGGAAGAGTGCACTTGTCATCTCACACCTTTTAGGTCACAGAGCGCTTTAATGAACACTCATTCATTTATTAAACTTTTTGAATAATGTGAAGCAGAAGCACTGAGGCCTTGTTAACTCGACCCTGCCATTTATACACCGAAACTGGCTGCAACAACATGTTAGAACAGTCTGTGCTAATCTAAGCAAGAAGGAAAATATTCTGAAGTTGTACGTGAGTAGATAGGTCAGCTTGAGCGATACGTCGGAGTCGTGCTGACACAAAGGCTCGACGTATGCGCGAGTTCTTGTTTTACGATTTCTCGTTTACTATCGTAAATTGCCTCAAGAGTGATTATTTATTCAAAGCATATTGATTATTTGGAAAGCGCCTAGGCATCAACAAATGCAATTTGCATTTGTTGATACGGCTTGGTTGTAGTACAAAAAGGCAGGCTTGTTGCAATAAACCCCGGTTGCAAGTTGGCGTCAGTCTGTCTTTTGTGTGCCATCCGTGTCCTCGTTTCTTGCGCCATTACCAGTTTTTTTCTTTCAATCAGTCTTTGTTTTCTACAAATGCCGTTTTTCAAAAAGCAGCGGCGATTTCATGGTGTAGCGTGAAACTGTCGCAAATACACGGTAGACTGAAAGAAGTGTAAGTAGCATGCCACATATACTTATTCAGTGTCATGTGGAAGAGGTATTTCTATAGAGCTGCAGCCCTAACTCTTTCACCAATCATGTTCCGACATTTCAAGCACGCCTCAGAGGCTACCGACGAAGCCCGTCCACTTATTGCAAGCTCTGGCTTTTTCGCATTCTACGTGCTTTCACTGTACAAGTTTCCAACCCCTTACTGTGACACTTCGCCATGCTGCAGGAGTTCCGCGCCCTTTTTGGCCAGGGAAAGTATACAACAGTTGTATCTTGGCGGTAGTCACCTATGTGGTAGAAACGTGGAGCCTAACGAAAGGGGTTCAGCTTAAGTTAAGGACAACGCAGCGAGATGTGGAAAGAAAAATTGTAGGTGTAAGGTTAAGATACCGGAAGCGGGCAGAGTGGGTCAGGGAACATACGCGGGTTAATGACATCCTACTAAAAATGAAGAGGAAGAAATGGGCTTGGGCAGGGCATGTAATGCGAAGGCAAGATGACCGCTGGTCCTTAAGGGTAACGGAGTGGATTCCAAGAGAAGTTAGAAGTCAAGGGTAGCAGAGGACGGCAGAAATTTAGGTAGGCGGATGAGATTAACAAGTCTGAGGGATACGGTGGCCGCAGCTAGCAAAGGACAGGGCTAATTGGAGAGACATTGGAAAGGCCTTTGCTCTGCAATGGGCATTGTCAGACTGATGATGATGAATGGCGATACAGACTGATGATGATGATGATGATGATGAATGGCGATAAGGTAGAAAGCGCCCGACAACTTCTTCCGCCGGCGGCCCGGTTCGTTTATGTCAATAATGTCTCGCGAGGCCATCTTTACGGCCCGTGGATTGGAGTTAGGCCGCGTGGCCGGGCGACCTGCCGGCGATAGCGGCTTCGCGCGAAACAGGGCTCCAGGTGTTATGTGTGTCAAGGAGGGCGAGTCGTCCAGAAAGCAGCGGAAACCACGCAGTGACCTGAAAATGAGTTTACCCGTTCGCATGTGCAGTCACGTCCACTCCATAGGCACTGCGGCACTGTGCTTAGAGTGAAGAAACCCGAGGGGTTGCGAACCGGGTCGCGCACCACTGGTGCTTTATTGTAGCCGCTAAGAACTTTAGTAAACTACGCCTTCCACGGCACCCTTGACTTAAGGACAATAGTGAGTCTCATGTTGGGCTTGCGTGCTCAAACCGAAGAGCAGAGAAATCGAAACGATGTTCACGGCGATGGGGCATCTCGAGGGCCCGTAGGAACTCTCGAGGAACATCTCGAGGGCCCGTAGGAACTCTCGAGGAACATCTCGAAGGCCCGTAGGAACTCTCGAGGAACATCTCGAGGGCCCACATAGGAAATCGCTGGAGGGCCCATAACTATGTAACAAGTCCAGCGGGCTTGTTCATGTGAGGAACGGCGCGTTGCTTATTTTACGGCGAGCACCACAGGAAAAAGCGAGAAAAGGACGAACTTCGATGCAACATAATAATAATAAGATTAAAAACAGACACGAAAGGATAATTCGTGAAACTCTTGGTTATTGCAGCGATGGAAATCGCTAGGCGCGGTGAGGACAGAAGCCCGCAGAATACAGATAGCCTGCTATGGCTCTTGCTCGCTCAAGCGCCTGCTGTACCGGAGGCTTTCAAGAAGCAGGAATGGACACAAGCGCATCGCCGTGTAATACTTGGCCGGCGATCAAGGCGCCTGCGCGTCCTTGATATAAAGAGTGGCCACCACGACCTGTCAGGCGACCACGGTTCGTGGATGACGGATGGCGCAGTCCGCTTAGTGCCGGCCCGATAAGATTACCGCACGCAATAGCTGCGCAGCCCACTCGCGGTCGTGCCGGGGACAGCAGCGTACGTGCACGACTCCACGCGACCTCTTTGTCGACGTCGGTGATAGCGGTGCGGAGATGCGCGCCTATACACTGCACGGACGGGCTATGTATAGCGTACGCGACCGCGCCGCTCAACGCACCTCTGGCTGATTTGTTTTTTCGCCGCTACTTGGCGGCTTGATTTTACGCGAAAAAAACAAACTTAACGGGCGTTTACATAGACGGGCCTGGGTTTTAGCGTCAGCAAAATCTGTAAGGGCGATATGAAAGAATAAATGTGACTAGGGAATGTGTTCAGGATGTTGTTGGGAGTTCACTTAACTGTGAATGTGACAGATAAATGGGTTATGTTACCCGACCCATTGTTCGCATACCCCATTTAAATGGGTCTGTGAACTAAGCCCTCACTTAAATGGGAGGGGGGGGGAGTGTCTTGCTTTTAAATGCTGCCCCACTTTTCATCAAAGTGTACTCTCGGGCTAGTTTGTGGCAGGACAACATAGTATAAGCAGCGCTTATAGACGAAGACAGTAGAACATAGGCGGGCCATGCTCAAGTAATGTTGTCACCTCCAGCTAGCGGCAACAGTACACCTCGAAATGCGCACTTTCCCTTTTGCCCTGACTTCGTCCCTAACCGCAGTTTAGACCACCGCTGTCTGCCGGGGTGTAGTCAGTACACGTCAAAGAACACCAACCGGCCTATATTAACCCGGAGCCTTCCACTGCGGCATCCCTTCTAGTCCACGTAGAGCTTGGAGACGTTGAACTCCCCGTGTCACGACCACGTACTACACCCCACGAAGAGCCGATTCGTGCAGCGTGAGGCTAGGTGGTCGGAGACCCCGACCACGTCAGTCGCTCCTTTATAGACTATGCGCATCTTTTCTGTCGGCAGCGGTGGTGGTGTACCTACGGAAAAAATATGTAATCATGACTCACGCAAAGGCGATGAATTCGAGCACATGTCAGCTTTATTCCCTCTTTTACAAGCGCTTTTCGTGACGCAAGCATATGAGCTAGGGGAGCCAACAGAGCTGAGGAATGTATGGAGGCACTTGGTTACTCAACCTAATTGGAAACAGTATTGCGAGACAGACCGGAGTTTGAATCCCTTTCTCTGGAAATCCACAACATGACAGAGTAATTAGCAGTCAAGGAAGAACATTAGCTTTCTGTCCACAAGCGCATGTAGTTATATCGTCTCACAAAGGGTACTGCGCACATACAAACAATGACACGAAGGGTATACACATCGCCTCTAATTCACTGATTACACTAGCCGTTGTGCGAACTGCTCGTCATGATCGTGCCGAAGTGCACGCCTTTTCTATACAATTTAGCAAACCAGACAAGCTGTCCTCGGCGACTGAACATGATTTCTAACGGTGGCCCTGTTCAGAAATGCGATTTAGAAGCAGAACTTCCAAGCCGCCTCCAAATCTTACGCGCCTTTGCTAAAATGATGGAAATTAAAGACCAAAAAAAAAAAACATTGTGTGCCGCAAGGATCGAAGCCCTTCGTCTCTGGTGCGTACACTCAGTAATCGGAGGAATTTGGCGACGGTTGGAACAGCAAGCGAAGCTGTAGTCGGAAGTCTACGAGCCAGCCCTGGTTGCGCTGCTGTCGGTTAGTGGGCCTGGTCACTTCGCAAAAGCGCCCTTCGTCCGCTCCATCGCTGCAGTCCCTCCTTCCGTCGCACACTTGTCCTGGAAGCAGGCACTGCCCGTCCAAGCACGGAAAGTGACCCTCTCCGACGTCGCAACGAAGGGAAGACGCGGTGCTGGTCCTACTTGAAGTCGCCGTGGCATGCATCGCAGTTTCTGGCGTAGATGGGAACGTTGATGTGGTGGTCATCTCGACAGCATCTCCGTGGGCTTCTCTAGTCGTCGTTTGGACACTCTCCGATCCCGACCCGCAGTTCAGTTCGTCCGAGCCATCGTCACAGTCCTTGTCACCATCGCAGACCCATCTTGCAGGAAGGCAGCGTCTGAAGTCGCGACATCTGAAGGTATTCTTTGGACAGGCGGGGCTTTCGGAATTGCAAGCACGCTCGTCCTCGTTATTTCCGCAATCGTCAGCGCCATCGCACACCCACCTCAATTCAGTACACTTCCCATTCTTGCAGTCGAACTGTGTATCCTCACAAGTCCCCGCCACGTCGCGTAGCAAGCCAGAAACGAGAGCCGTCGCCAGCAGGACGTTAGCGATAGCAGTCATGCTTCTTCTGTCAGTGTTGCTCCGAGAATGTTCAGGCCACGTCTGCTGGATGTCCGCCGCATCGTGAGAGACCGCATATCGGTGCGATGATTGCAAAAGAGAACCACTTCAGCATCGGATGTACAGCGACTTGGCTATGCACTGTGATAATGCGGTTGGTCCGCTATCCTTCCAAGACACGGTGCAGCAGTTCTGTATCGTGCAACTCAGCGATGGGCCTCGAGTGCCTTGATGATAGCACGTCCTCTTTCAAGAGCCTCAGCGAACTTTTTCTTGGTCTAGTGCCACCCCCTATAGATCTATCCGCACAGGAGGACCGTTGCTACAGTGTTGCAGACTGGTCCACGGGGGAGATCAGAAAGCGGAAGGTATCCTCACTCATTTGAGCATGTCTGCACACATACAACAGTGCGCAGGCTTTTACAAATCAGGCGGAAGTTGAAAGCTGAAGAAACAGATGAAAGGACGAAATATTTCAAAGACCCTGTGCATGACTAGACATTAAAGACTCATTGCTCATATGGGGACCTTGCCGGCACCCCCCCCCCCTCCTCCCCTATCTCCCCATTTCTATCAAATCTCCATGCGTGCATCTATCCTGCCGCCCACGAGGTGGCGTGTTGTCTTGAACACTCACTCCTCGGCCCGCATATTAGCTCTATCCCGGGCCTAACGTCGTTTTGGTCAGCATGCGAACATACTAATTCTTGGTAAATACACACGACGGCGATGACGACGTCTTTTAGCGAGAAAAGAGCCCCCCCGCGCACTTATCGCTGTAGAGATCACGGACAAACCGCGGCCCGTCCTCGGAAAGAACCGAGAAAGAAGGCGACAATCTTCTCCTGGACAGATAAGGAGGATCGCCGCATCACTGCCGTCGGGACCTTTCACCGTCGACAGCGCCGCGGAATATAGTGGACGGACAGCAATACAATTGGAATGAACTAGGAACTGTGTGGTGTATACGGCATGGTGAAGTGTGCCTGGTTCTGTTTGGTTATCGTTTCTCCGAGCAACGCTGCGTATAAAAAGGGGAATAGGCAAACACTACTCGGATTGTTAGAGATCGCGCTGTTTTCGGCGAGCTACCGGAGCTCGTTGCGCCTGCTTTCTCCATGCTACCGTAGAAGCTGAGGTCGCCAGACAAAAGTGATGCGTACAGTAAAGTGCTCGCCGGGCGCGAGTAAACCCTTGCTTTTAATCTGAACCTTTAACTGATATCAGCGGTCAGCGCAGCCAGTGAATATGGCGGATGTTGGAACAGAGCGGTATACCGCAGTGTTTGCGCGCCCGTGTATGTATTATAAAGGTTCAACCGGGGCACAGATGTATCTTACCGGCAATGCTATGTCCCCAGGAGGTGTCGGGCGTAACGGTAGCGCCACCTTCCCCACTAGGCAGGCTAGAGAGAAACTTGGCTTATTGTGGTTTAACGTCCCAAAGCAACTCAGGCTATGAGGGACGCCGTAGTGAAGGGCTCCGGAAATTCCGACCACCTGGGGTTCTTTAACGTGCACTGACATCGCACAGTACCCGGGCCTCTGAATTTCGCCTTCATCGACATTCGGAACCCAGAGAGAGAGAGAGAGCAATGCCGTCTTTCACCTTTTCTCATTTGCACACGTTACGGGTATAATCTAGAAGAAAATATTGAGTCTCTGTAAGAAGGACTACCGACACGCCTCCCTAGTCCTTCAGGCCATGTTTCCACGTATATAGATGTGAGGCTTAAATCATAAAAGCAAATTAAGGCGCTCATGTTTAACACTCGGTCCGCTCGACGCAGTGTCCCTTGATTGATTGACACATCGAAGGTCGCTAGGTGCTCGTGACCGAACAGCTCGAATGGGCCGTGACTACCCAGGGAGCGAACGACCAGCACCCTGTTCCTAGGTGTGTATGGTGGTCACCGACCAGCGCAGCATATATGTCAGCGGGTGGAACGAAATCATCACCATCAAGAGCATAAGCCAGACTGCGTCTACTGCAAGATAAAGGCCTCTCCAACCGACCTTTAGTTAGCCCTGCAGTGCCAGCCGTGGTCACTATATCTCAGCACATTTCCTTATCTTATAATCACACCTGACTCTCTGTGGCCCTCCGGCCATGTTTCTAATCTCGGTTACCGCCCTGCTGCTCCACCGACCATCATTTCTTAGTTCGACAAACACGAAATGTAAGCAGCGCACTACGCAGCGGCAACGCATCCTGAGCGGCCTACAGAATCCGATCACTCACCTCACTGGAGACATGCGTGAACTTCTTCTTGTCCAGCCTTCTGGAGTGGGACGGCGTTGGCGAAGGCGCCATCGTCAGGCGCGTCTGGAACATCGAGGTCATGGTATTCACACTCGTCTTGACGCCGAGTATCGCTTGGCCGCTGCTGAGCGGACAAGCCCGGACAACTGCCGCTTAAAAGAGGAGGACTGACGACAAGGAAAGCTTCGGCCGAGCTTTCACTATCCTGGGTCACTCCGCACAGCCAACAGGCTTCTCGAGATCGCTACAGGTGTCCTTCGGTTTGGGTCTCTGGGGGGGGAAGAGTGCGATCTCTGCGGACCTGGATCACGTCAGTGAAGTGGGGGGCGCTGTTCTGGCGCGGGCCGCGCGACGGGTCCAAGTTTTAAGGGGCGGTGGCGCTACGGTAGGACCGCTGGCTTCTACTACGACGCAAGAACGGTCGCCAAGGCAGCGGAGAGCCGGGTCTTATCGCCTTCGCTCTCAGTTGGTTGTCTGAGCTGGCGCAGCTCGCCGAGGTCGAGAGACGTCGCACAAGTGGAGGAGGGTGGGAGAGAGAGGGATTGAGGCCTCTAGCGGGGCAAGTGGAGAGGAAAAACGAGCAGCTTCCCTTGGCTTCGTGCCTGTTGAGGCTTGCGCAAGCAGTAGGTGGGAGAGGAGGCAGCGATAAATGTCCAGTGCGTGCACGGGAGCGCGCCATGCGAGAGGTGCCGGCTGTCTGGAGAAAAGCGAGGCTGCCTAGAGCACGTGCTCGCGACATGATCGCTCTGCGCCGCGACGCTTGCGGGAAGCGGCGATCACCGCGGCCGGAGGAGCGCGTTTGATGCAAGGCTGTGCGAGAGAACGCTGAACCGGCTTGCGCACGAAACGGCTCAGGTCTGGTCTTCAGGGCCGACGCCAACGAACCGCTGGCTAAAAACACGTTCCGGATGTTTTCGGTCTTATTTTTTTCTGTCCACTCTAATATATGTCCTGCCGCTGTTGCTGAATTCAGAGCACTGTCGTGGACAGCGCGGATTGGTGAGGCTTAGCTTGTTTGTGAAACGTGGGAAATGTGGGATGGAATGCTCATTTCGAAAGGAAGAAACGTTGCCAAGCTTGCCGAAACGATTGAGCCACGTTAGTTTGGGCATCATGTGGCGATTCACAAACATAGCACGTCACTTACGACCTTGACGGCAGCAAGCCTTCGCGTGGAGTCCTTCACGTCGAAGGCTTCGACGACAAGCTTAGTGGCTAAATTAGCGATAAAATTCGAGCCGGTTCAAACTAAGCGCATGCGTTCCAAGGTATGCTGTTGTAAACTAAGCGCATTCGCGTGTTCCGGTCCTGGTGGGGCAGTAGATGTTACGTTCAGGTGGAGCGATAGATAGTGGAAAACCTGTGCTCTCCAGGTTTCCATTCACATAAAACCAGTAGTCATCACATTATGTGCTCTTGAGGCCCAAGACATGGCGTTTATGACGAAGCTTCAGGCCATATATGACTCACATACGCCCCAAAAGAACTTTGTGTGCACGAAAACATAGTTCGGGCAACAGAAGAGGATATATGAAGCGCATGCTAGAGTGATACTAGCGTGCTCTATCCGTTGCACCTAAAGAAAGAATTGGACACTGAGGTGGGGCAATGTTGCATTCTCTTCAATACATCATGTGCCCGAAATTCCCATTACTTCGAGCTGGGCATGATGCCGAGCGGCCCGATAACTTCAAGGCGTACGAACGATTCTCACGAGCACCTTCGGGCAGAATGCGTCGATATTTTCTCTCCATGTTCTCGAACCTGCACCAACAACACACTGTTCACAAGCTGACCTCTGTAGCTCTCATTGTCTTGTCTAGGTCATAGAGTTTCTTACTATTACCTAGAGGGAAAGCTGGCGGCGCTGCACTTCAGCCACCATGGACGCCCAAGGCATCATGGGGCGGTGAGCTACTTGTTGCGGCACAGTCGTAGTTTTTCAGGAACACGGAGTGTCATTACTAAGACGTTTCATTCCAAAAACGCTGTCCGTGTGTGCGCAGACGACTTTCGCGCGAACGCAGTGTGCAAAACTCATAGTAGTGAAAACGCGACGACACACGACGCCAATAAAAGGTTGCACTTTTCCGAAATGCCATTAAAAAACCTCTTATAGTATTTAAGCAACAGCATCTTTTCTGGAAACATATTTACTTTTAAAAGTGCGCCTGTTAATTACGAAATATTAGTTTTTATAGTGTTCATTACTAGGCCAATAGGAGAGCGAGTCGTCTCTTATTTTGGGCAAACTTTGCACTTAAATGCTTTTCTGCTCGTTTGTTGCAATCATTAGACAAGTTAGGATGTTTGTAGTTATCAAACAGCTTAATTTTTCTATTATTTTTTGGCCAAAAGTTGCAGTTCCGCAACAAGTAGCTCACCGCCCCATGATGCTTTGAGCGCCCATGGTGGCTGAAGTGGTCTCGAGGGGTCACCATGCAAACTCCCATAGACGGGCTGCCAGCTTTCCCTCTAGGTAATAGTAAGAAACTCTGTGGTCTAGGTGGAAAAGAACTGTGGAGAGTTACTGTATATCTCGAGTTTTAACACTAAGTATTTGCTCCTGCAAGAGAAGGCAAGCGGAGGAGGAGGTGGCTGCAGAGAGATAGGTGGGCGGATCCGCAACTGACGAAAGATAGCTAGGGTTAATTGGAGAGAGAGAGAGAGGTTTTGTACTGCAGTGGACGTAGTCAGGCTGCTTCTGATGATGCTGAAGGATTTGTACGGCCTGAGGCTCCCTTTAGCAGTTCGGGCTTGTCTTTGTCGCCCTCTACTGTTCCGCTACGGTTTCGTGAACACAACAAATAAGGCCACGTTTCAACGTAAAGCTGCTAGTCGAGGCAGTTTCTCCTGCCGAATGACGTCAGCTAACGCCGTCAGTACTTCACATTGGGGGAATGCAAGAGGTAAAAAAAACCTCCATCCTTTTTCACCGTGAACTGTTTCCGAGCCCGATCCACGACCTGTTTTGACGGGACTCATTTAACTGTCATGGCCTCAGTTAAATAAAGCCGCTGGGACATTCTCTTGTCGCAACCTTTATCCCACATCAGCCTTACATCTGTGGCGCCGAAATTCTTGTCACGCAACGCGAAATCCCGTTGAAACGTTTTTTTCTCCCTTCCGTCCATTGCATCAACAGCGTTGTGACCAGGGTGACCCGACATGAAGAGGTCGTCCAAACTGGCTCGGCCTCGCACCCAACCGGGGCGAACCAGTTTCCGCGTTGTCGAGTGTCCTCGCTTGAGGTCCCGGTGGCACTTGCGAAATGCCCCACGTATCGCGGGCGCGGGGCGTAGCTTTTTTTGGAACGGCGCACGCAACGCGTACATGAATGTGGGGGGCGACGCGATAAGCAAACTTTGACCACTCAGGCACTATATCAAGAAGCGCGTGACGCCTGCGCGCGCGCGTGTGCGTCCGGAAGACGACTGTCTGCGTGCCGACTGACCTCGTGCGTCCGATGCGATTCTGGTCGATGCGCATTTTAAAGTGAAAGCCTTTAATGCCTCATCGTTGTCGACAGAAGGCGGTCAGCAGAAGCTTGTCAGCAGAAGTGTCACGCTTTTGACGATGTCCACCGAGATATGTGAGACAGTTACGGCGTAATTTCTTTTCCTCAAATACAATTTTCATTTTCTTCATTACGGCCCCTCTTTCTTCTTTCACTCCCACTTCCTCCCTTTCTGTACAGTGCGGTTCAGGAGTCCACCGAGATGGCAGAGAATTACTTCGCCATTTCCTTTCCCCAAAAAGCGTTGTGTTCGAAGGGCAAGGCATCGCGCCGAACGGGTGGTGGCGTTCCGTGTACTCCCTGGCAGTGCTACAACACGCTGTCGCGTTCCACTAATAAAGGCGAAGCTGAAGCGTAATTAATTAATAGTTAATTAGCAGTTGGTCATTGATCAGTAATTAGCCATTAATTAGTAATTTACCATTAGTAATTTGTCGTTAATTATGTGTGACGTCATCCAGTGGTGACGTCACCAGTGCCACAGAGGCAGTCAAAGTGGTGCGGAAAACGCTTTCGCCTCTACGCACTGTAGACAGTCAAAGTACCCCCTGAATTTTTCAGTTTGCTGTAGGAATGTCGTGTAGTGTGGGAATACGTTGACGGGATGACTTTACAACGGGCGTTGACCGTTGTAGGGACAGGCAAGACGTAGTGACGGCCTCGATCACGATGGACACCTCGTCCACGAGGTAAAGGTTGATGGACCATTCGCCCGCGGACCAGGCGGAGTGCAGAGGCAAAAGTCCGGCTTTCGCCTCTGCACGTGGTGGCAAGCGGATCAGGCATGCTTACACTCTAAACACGAATACCCCTATATGGGAGTAAGAAGGGAATAAAAAAGGGAGTAAACAGTCACCTTACTTCCTTTTTACTCCTTTCTACTTACAGTGTTTCACCAACATCACGTGCCAAGCGCCAGGGGCCAACGGAAGGGGGACGTCACGGGACGCCTCCCTTACAAAAATTGTTTCCAGACAGTCGATAGACTTTCCATGCACTTCTGTCTATAAAGTCTGTAGACTCTCTATAGACGAACCCTACAGAACAGTCTATAGACAATCGCCGCCGCGGTCGCTCAGTGGTTATGGTGCTCGGCTGCTGACCCGAAAGACTCGGGTTCGATCCCGGCCGCGGCGGTCAAATTTCGATGGAGGCGAAATTCTAGAGGCCAGTGTACTGTGCGATGTCAGTGCACGTTAAAGAACCCCCGGTGGTCGAAAGTTCCGGAGCCCTTCACTACGGCGTCTGTCATAACCAGAGTCGCTTAAATTTGGGAAGTTAAACCCCATGAACCAACCAAGCAACCAAGTTATAGTGTAAAGAGTTATGGCCATACATGCCTATAGACAGTCTACAGGCTATAAACAGACAAAAAGAAACATCTGGTTTGGTTTATGGGGTTTAACGTCCCAAAGCGACTAAGGCTATGAGAGACGCCGTAGTGGAGGGCTCCGGAAATTTCGACCACCTGGGGTTCTTTAACGTGCACTGACATCGCACAGTACACGGGCCTCTAGAATTTCTCCTCCAAAGAAATTCTAGCCGCCGCGGCCGGGATCGAACCCGCGTCTTTTGGGTCAGCAGCCGAGCACCATAGCCGCTGAGCCACCGCGGCGGCAAAAAGAAACATCTATACGAAGGCAATAGAGTGTATAAAAAAGTGTATGGACTGTCTGTAGACCATTTTTGTAAGGGCTGGTCTGCGGTGGACCGCAGGCCGACGGTCCGTGAAGCGATCAAGGCTGGAATGAAAGAAGTCAGAGAGAAAGAGTCGCTTTAGTGGAAAGTGCCGGATCAATTTCGACCACCTGATGTTCTTTAGCGTGCGCTGACTTCGCACAGCACTGTGTCTGGTGGGAATGGAAAAGCGCTGTCTCAAGCGCAACTCGCGAGCATCGAGGTCGTTCAGTCCTGCCGTTGGCATTCAGCAACAAGCTTTGTACTTATCTTTCTCATAGCCTTTTATTGACGTCCCGCTTACTGTTTTTGTTACAAGCGGCACTTTCAGACTGGACATTAAAGCGCGGGTTTAAAGCGACATATGGGCCGTTCTGTCTTGCTCTGAGCCATTTATACTAGACATTTTTATACGGTGAAGATTTTTCCCCCGTGCACTGGATCGACGGCGTCGGTTTCATAAGGGATACGACAATGAGCGTACTACACTCAGGATTATGGCTCCGCTGGTTTGTTTCGTCATCCGAAACGTTCGAAAATGTGGGGTAAATGTGGGGTAAATGTGGGGTCCCGAAGCTACACACTGGCTATGAGGGACGCCGTAGTGGAGAGCTTCGGCTCCACCGAAATGCGGCCTCCGCGGCCGGGATCGAACCGCGGTCTTGGATTCAGCAGCCGAACGCCAAAGCCACTTAGCCATCGCGGCGGACCACCCGAAATGTATCATCCGAAATTTTACTAGCGAAATTTTAAGGCGAAAGCCTTTACTGGATCATACTGTAGACCGTTAGCAGAAGGTGTCACAAGCGTTTAACTCGGGAACTAAAAAAGATAGAAGAAAATCAATGGTTGCTTCCAATATAGGAGGAAAAAATGAACCTAGAAGCCAAGTTTGAAGACTGTAGATTAATTAGTTAATCAAGTATAGGGAAAAATGTCGAAATTGCGTCGAAATAACGCGGACGTTGATATAGCCACGGGAACGGTGTGACGTCACATCCACCGGAAGTCGTCACGGCATAGTGAAAATTGTCATAGAATGGTCGGAAAAACGTCGGATTTGTGTCAGATTAGGTGGAAAAACGCGTAATTAAGCGTAAATAACATTTAAGATCCCCGAAAGATGTTTAATTTGGGTATCGATATAGCCACTGGAACGGTGTGACGTCACATCCACCGGAAGTCGTCACGGCCTAGCCTCCTCGGGCTTTCGCCTCTCAACACTTTAGTTGTCAAAGTTTGTTTGCTTGTTTTATTGGGGTTTAACGTCCCGAAGCAACTCAGGCTATGAGGGACGCCGTAGTGAAGGGCTCCGGAAATTTCGACACCTGGGGTTCTTTAACGTGCACTGACATCGCACAGCACACGGGCCTCTAGAATTTCGCCTTCATCGAAATTCGGCCGCCGCGGCCGGGATCGAACCCCTCGTCTTTCGAGTCAGCAGCCGAGCGCCGTAACCACTGAGCCACCAAAGTTGCCAAAGTGTACTCGCAAGTTTTGTCCCTTTTACTGTCTCTTAGGCGAAGTGAATTCTCTGTAGCACTCTCTGAAGCCAGCATTTTCATAGGTGGGCTGTAAGGTGGGAGGGAAGGGAAAACAGTGCTATCTTTGCCGTTTCGCAAACGCATTTTGGGTACAGGAATGGCGCAGGAATTTGGGTACACCCTTACAAAAAAAGTTTTAAACAGTCTATAGACTGTCTATAGACAAATCCCAGAGAACAGTCTATAGGCAATACAAATGTCACATACAGTCTATAGACAACCTATAGATTTATGGCCATGCACTTTTAGTAGACTTTCGTCTACAGACAGTCTATAGATTATGAATAGACAAAAAGCAATATAATGCCGCCGCGGTGGCTCAGTGGTTATGGTGCTCGGCTGCTGACCCAAAAGACGCGGGTTCGATCCCGGCCGCGGCGGCTGGAATTTCTTTGGAGGAGAAATTCTAGAGGCCCGTGCACTGTGCGATGTCAGTGCACGTTAAAGAACCCCAGGTGGTCGAAATTTCCGGAGCCCTCCACTACGGCGTCTCTCATAGCCTTAGTCGCTTTGGGACGTTAAACTCCATAAACCAAACCGAACAAAAAGCAATATCTATAGGAAGTCAATAGAGTCAATAAGAAGTCTATAGACCATTTTTATAAGGGCAGGAATTTTTTTTTTTTTTTTACGTACGATGGCCAAAACAGGTGGGAGTCTCAAGAGGACTGAGCGAGAGGTTTAGACTCCCCCTCTTCAGCGGTATCCGGGTCACTCCTCTTGGCCGAAGTTAGTAAACAGCGCCGAGCCGGCGCGCGCGCGCGGGTCATAACGGTGTCTGCCTGCGCGCGTGATCGGCGTCACGTGCTGCGTAGGCTCCTGAACTCGCGTAAGCGAATGGAAAGGGCGTCCTATGTACGCGATCGAGATACGGCTCCGCCTCGTTTCTTTTTCTCTTCTTTCCTGTTTTTTTTTCCTCCAGCTTCAGCACGGGCGACTGTTTCTGCGAAAAGCCCTCGACCTCTGTCCACGAGGCCTCAGCGTCCGTGGAAGGAACCGATAGAGGGAAGGTGAAAAAAAGAAACTGCTTTATAATAGGCGTAAAGGGGGGGGGGGGGGGGGGGAGACCAGAGGAAAGGGTCCACACATTGAAGGTTTGTGCCGATAGTAAGTTGCGATAACAGGTTGAAAGCGTTCTTGAGAGGCAAGCGAGAGCGTACCACGAAGGGTGAGAGGGTATGCATGGACAGGAACACGATTCCCCCCCCCCCCCCCCCCCCCCCCCCCTGGGTGGTGATTATAGCTTTCTGTTTTTGACTGTCTGCAAGGGTATCGCCGAGGGCGCTGGAGAGCGTTGATCTGTAGTTTTTTTGAGTAGGCTCTATCTGGCACCGCAGGAAAAAAAAAATTCCGGCGCCGGTATTTCAATAACAATGCTACGCCGAGTATAGAGCACGCACACGGCTGCCGCCGGGCAGAGCCTTGCGACTTTTTTTTTTTTTTTGAGCAGTAATATAGCGACCGTAGGCGCTAAGCAGGGCAACGACGCGACAATGTACGACGTACCATTAGCATAGCGCAGATGTACCAGCGTAGTCGTATACTGTTCACCAGACGCCGCCTGCGCATGCACATTAGTAATGCCGTGACCACACGGGGTCACTGCGCGTATGCAGCTGGCGTCCGGTTAACCGGTTAACCGGTATACATCTACGCTAGTACATGTGCGCTATGCTAAAAGTCTCTATTTTCGCAGGCTACGGAGACTTTTTTTTTTTGCAGGCTGCACCCAAATAGCCCACAACCGGCAGGCCACAGCCTGTCAGGAAGTGCTGTTTTTTTCTTTTCCACAGGCCAGAGCCTGTGAAAAAGACTTTCGTACACCTTGCCCCGCGAATAACCCGGCGGCTTGCGAGTTCATTTTTATCTAGCGAGACTAATGAAAAACTTGCCGGGCTACACAGTGCGAAAAAGAAATAAAAATGGCATGCTTTAGCCGACACAGGGTACAGCCAGGAGGTTTTTATTTTTTCGCAGGCTGTAGCCTGCGTAGTCTACACTCAACAGGCTACAGCCTGTTGGCGAGAGGCCGCTAACGCTTGTGCATTGTATATAAAGTATGGCCGTACCTTTGCAAACACGCGGAAAAAATGTGATTAACGTCCAGCGAGATATCATGGCCATAGTTTTATTTTTTGCTTCTTTCAATAATTTATTTTACTACATCACCGTGCTCGGAAAGACGAAATCAGTGTAAAGAAAACTGGGCTAAAACTTTTTGTCGGTCGAGTGTACTATCGCGATGAAAAGAAACGCGAACAGCGGAAAGCGTGGCTTTCCGCGCAGGCAGCGCAGTCTAGCGTCGGCCCGCTTAGTCCGAGGATCCACATCCATCTCCGATACGCCCTGGCTGTAGCTAAGCAAATCGGCGCTTTCAGTCGGCCCCGCCGTGGCGCTAGAATCTCGTTCCGCCCGGCGCTATCTCACCGCGTGTGTGTTCCGTGTATCAGGTATGTTGGCGTCCTTGTCATGCCCGGCAAGTAAAGTACGGCACGCTTCCGTGCTGTCGCGATGATTGCATGCTGAAGAGAACTGAAACGTGAATGTCTTTAAGACCATAGCAGCTTTATTGGTCTGAGAAGTATATGAACAGCAATGCAAACAAAAGCTGAAGCTGGCACAATATTTGAACTTATCACAATGCAGAATTGCTCGACAAAAATGCTTTGCAGTGATTAATATTCGATAAGGTCTCCTTCGGCATGAATGACGGATTCCATGCGCTCTGGCATAGAGGCGAACAGTTCTGTGGCTAAGTCAGTGCCTCGAAGTCTGTCCCACTCGGCGTGAACAGCAGCCCATAGAGAGTCCTTGTTCATTTTATGAAGCTGCAGTCGTGACAAGCTTGATTTCATGATTCCCCAGACATTTTCAATTGGATTTATGTCTGCTCCTTGTGCTGGCCACGAAAGTTTACGGATGGCAAAGCTCTCTAACAAGGCTTCCACGGAACGTGAAGCATTGATTGGAGAAGGGTCGTGTTGGTAATAAAATAGTCCATCCTTGAACGGTCCATCCAAAGCATAGGGGAGGACAACCTGTTCGATTACATCGCAGTATTCTTCTCCGGTGAACCGCTCATAGAGACGTATAAGGGGACCCAAGCCATCAGCTGTGATGGCTCCCCATACATTCACGGAGCAACCCCCGCTGAGGCTTGTTCGCTTGAAGCAGGTGGGGTCAAGGCTGCATACAGTAAAAAGAAAGAAAAAGTGAAGGTTGTGTTTACGCACTTCAAAGTGGTTTGGTCAAATGTTTAGGGGAATCCCCCAAGGTGGAGTAGATTTTGTAATAAGGGAGTAATTACTCATTGACATCCACCCGAGCGCAGCCACACGGCTACAAAGGAAAGCTGTAGAGCTTTCCTTTGTAGCCGTACGGCTGCGCTCGGGTGGATGTCAGTGAGTAATTACTCCTTTATTTAAAAGTGGTTTGATATGCTTAGCCCCGTCGCTGCTGCACCTAAACACTTCTTTTTGTATATTTCAGCTAAGTAAGCATCTGGCACTAAATTTGGGACCGCGCTGTGTAGCATGGTTTTTATTCGTTCGCTTAGAATGCACCTCGAGATATTAATTCATGGCATGCAGCAACCGAAAGCTAGCCAGGCTACCCCGGAGAACACGTCTCAGATTTTAAAACACTGAAATGATACATCACGTAAACACACGTCAGTGGCGCGCTCATGTAACAATCGTCATCGGGTTATAAGTTAAAATTTGATATTACTCTTACCACAGTAGCACTAACTGAACGAATTCAGGACCACATCTGTATAATGAGATTCGAAATTCAAGAACACTACGATGCAAAGGCTTACCGATGATGGTCTTGACGCCACACTTTAAGTCTGTCGTGACCTTTCGTGGCAAACGTGCTCTCATTTGTGAACATCACCTGGCCCCAATCCTCCACAGTCCAGTCCTTATGCGACTGCGCGAATCGTAGACGGGCGGCTTTGTGGCTATCCGAAAGCAAAGGCACTGTTTCGGCTGTCCTCTTTTGAAGGCCCGCTTCGTGGAGACGCCGTCGAACCAGTTGAACATCCACGTTTAGCCCGAGCTCGTTTTTGATCTGCTCGGCTGTTAAAAAAGGGTCGTCTACGGCGGCGGCAATAATCAGCAGGTCTTCTTCCTCAGTCGTGGAACGTGGCCGCGAACCATGAGGAAGGTCTGAGAGTCTGCCTTCATTCTTATAGGCCTTCAAAATTCTGTTGACTGTCGAAAGCGGTCTTCCGGTGATCTCCGCAATGCTCCTCTGGGAAATTTCTTGGCGGTACAAAGCGACCATTCCGATCCTGTCGGCGTCCGACACCCGCGGCATGAACAAACACGGGCTGAGATAGCGCAGGCCGGAACGAGATTCTAGCGCTGTGGCGGCGCCGACTGAAGGCGTTTATTTGCCTAGCGACAGCCAGGGCGTATCAGAGACGGAAGCGGATCCTCGGACTAAGCGGGCCGACGCAAGACTGCGCTGACTGCGAGGAAAGCGAGGAAGGCCACGCTTTCCGCTGCTCGCGTTTCTTTTCATCGCGCGAAGTTGAGTCCGGGAGTTCATGGTGCGTGAAGGCGAGCTGTTATGGAGAGCGATTAGTCGCCTAGGCTGAAAGAAGCCAGACTTCGGCGTCGGAAGGAAACAAGGAGGAGACTGCGTTCAGAAGAGACCGAGGAAGAGCGTGTCAAACGTCTCGATAAGCGTCGCAGTGACGACGCGGCTAGACGAGCTCGGTTTGGTTTGGTTCTTTGGGGTTTAACGTCCAAAGCAACTCAGGCTATGAGGGACGCCGTAGTGAAGGGCTCCGGAAATTTCGACCACCTGGGGTTCTCTAACATGCACTGACATCGCACAGTACACGGGCCTCTAGAATTTCGCCTTCATCGAAATTCAGCCGCCGCGGCCGGGATCGAACCCGCGTCTTTCGGGTCACTAGCCGAGCGCCGTAACCACTGAGCCACCGCGGCGGGGCGCTAGACGAGCTCGTTTAGCCTCCGACAGTGAATCCGCGACGGTCGAAGACGACGTGCCGAGTTCTGAGTCTCTGAAAGAAGCTAGACTCTCGACACTCTACCGGGTTTCACCAGAGCTAAACCACAGCCAATTTTTTTTATTGTGTTGTCTTTCTAGTCAATTTATTTTGAACGTCAATGTTCCACGTGCGTATTTCATTTGAATCTGATCTTTTTTTTTGCTCGGAGTAAACATTGTTGCGAATCGCGTACTTTTACATTTATATGCTAATATCGGTCTGGTATTTATTACTTATTTATTTACTTATTTATTTTATTGAGGGTACCATGACAACTGATACGGTGTATGCATGCAGACGCACCCGCGCGCCTGTAGAAACAACAAGTTGAAAAATAAACTATCGAACGAAAATGAAAATATTGATAATTCATGTTTTCGACTACGCAGTTTTTCTATATTCGTGCAGTTTAGATCCTTGAGCGCAGTTCTTATAGGAGCGCGATTTAGCGTGACAAGAAGCACGCACGGCAGTGTGGCAAACGCAGTAACGAGAGACATGGCAACCCGGACGATAACAATGACATGACAAAGAAAAAATACTACGAACAAAAACAAATTCGTTTGCAACGCAACCAGGAAAAACAGAACCTTTCGTCTCAGAAATCCATTGCTGAAGATTTTTCCGCGAACCCGCGATAACTGAAGCCAACTGGACCGCGACTACGCGATAACCATGCCATGTCCTTTACTCTCAGTCGAGGCAGTAAGCGACTACCGTCGAGATCTCGCCTCATGGAAACGGAACGTGTGTTAGGTACCGGGAAGACAACGTGTTGCGTGTTTGAAAAATACGATGTACGCGTGTGCATTGCCTGCACCCCCTCCCCTGAAACTAAAACCAGCGATCTCTCCGGTAGCGCGCACAGACACATGCAGAACTACGTAAAAAATCGAGGACGGAAGTGGAAACATCAACTCGTACATCGATGAGTATCGTGAACTACTTTATAATATGGTTTGGCTTATTGGGGTTTAACGTCCCAAAGTGACTCAGGCTATGAGAGACGCCGTGGTGAAGGGCTCTGGGTAAGTCCGACCACCTGAGGTTCTTCAACGTGCAAAAGGCCGCACAATGCAATCAAATCTTTACACAAAAAAAAACCACAGCGAAAACAGCGCAACCTTCACGGAGTACGCAGAAAGGGGAGACGAGACACAGGCGCTGACTAACAACTGAAATTTTATTGCTCTGACACATCGGTAAATTTAATGAGGGAGTAATTACTCATTGACATCCACACGAGCGCAGCCATACGGCTACAAAGGAAAGCTATACAGCTATCTCAGAAACTTCGCAGTTAAAGGAAAACTCGTCCTGGTCCGGGGTTCGAACCCGGGACCACCGCTTCACCGGAGCAGCCGCTCTACCAATTGAGCTAACCGGGACGGCAAGCTTATGGTAGGGCGAGAGCGAATTGATCAATAACTCGAAGTGGGAAGTGTGCTAAACAGCGGCTGTACACTGGGAACACTGTTCCCACTTCGAGTTATTGATCAATTCGCTCTCGCCCTACCATAAGCTTGCCGTCTCGGTTAGCTCACCTGGTAGAGCTACTGCTCCGGTGAAGCGGTGGTCCCGGGTTCGAACCTCGGACAAGGACGAATTTTTCTTTAACTACGAAGTTTCTGAGAGAGCTGTATAGCTTTCCTTTGTAGCCGTATGGCTGCGCTCGGGTGGATGTCAATGAGTAATTACTCCCTTATTACAAATCTACTCCACTTTGGAGGATTCCCGTAAACATTTGACCACATCGGTAAATATACTCAAGGCATCAAAAACGACAAGAAGGATGAGGCATGAATCATAGACAATCACAACAGGAAACGATCAGGAAGTCATGGCTGCTGAGCTATCGAAAGGAAACGAAATTCATTATCCAGAAGGGCCACGGATGGGGTGCTGACACAGCGGTCGTTTAGGCTCGCGATTTTTTTGGCGAGCTGCTCAGCACGCTCGTGTCACTCTAGTGAGGAGTGGATTTACAATCGCGACAGTGAACGCCCAGATGAATTTTTTTCGAACTGCCACCGACCGCAGCACGGCCTAAGTACATATCGCGACTTCTGCTATCATACTTTTGTTCTCGCCCGGATCATCTGCTTTTCCGTGTGTAAAGTTTACTATCTGTGATTGCCCAAGGTGTTTATTTGCCTTGTCTGACGCATTATATGCAGTGACTTTTGCTTACATACGTAGATGTAATGGAGGTATACGGGTATTTAAATGTCTTGTTGCGAGGTTTTGTGTACATATACAGTGACTTTGTTTCCAGTGTCACTTTTTTGTTCTTTGTCAAGTTGTTCAGTGAAGCATGTTGCCGGGCTAGTTTGTTTAGCATCTTGAAATTTGGAATAAAACCACCTTGGTGCAAATAACTTCACAATTTCCTCGTCTTTTTTGTCCATGTGAAATTATTTGCGCCAAAGTGGTTTTGTCCAAATTTCAAGTTGACAAGTTTATTAGTAATTTAGCAATGTTGTTCCAAAAAGGCAAGTTCACTCCCCTACAATGATTTTGACACGTACGGGATAGCGGGAGTGAATCACTGTACGGGAGTGAACTTGCCATTTTCGAACAACATTGCTAATTTCTTTAATTGTTGACTACGCGTGTTTCAATCACTGAGTGTTACTGTTTCATCATTTTATTTTTAAGGGCTGTGCACTTTTTTTAGCCACACGTTGTCATATTCAGTGAGTTTTCATTCTTTCCACAATTTCATTTCGTTAGTTGATATCGGTTTTACCCTTGTTACCTGCTATTGATGTTTTATCGGTTTTTATGGCTCTTTACACCATGTGAAATTAACTGTTTATAGTCATCAAGTGTACTTTTTTTCATTTTGTTACCATTCCTTTTGAGATTCAGTTGACTTTTAGCTTTATCACCCTGTTATGTTTTTATCGCTTTTATGGCTCTTTATACCATGTGACGTTGACTGCATCTGATTATCTTTGCCACTGCCCTCCTGTAGAGTGTGCGTGTTTCGCTCAATAAAATTTGATTGTCAGTTCAGCGCCCTTTCCTGTCCCTTCTTCGTTTCGCCTTCGGGCTTCTTTCGCGCTGTTTCACTTATGTCAGAATACACCAACTAGCGCAGCAAAAAGTTCTGCAAAATGTAGAGGTTCTTGGACGACAAAGATTCATTAAAATATTTGTCCTCTACTTGCTCATTTCATGCCCTTTACGTTTTTCATATCAGTGACATGCACTGCTTTGCCGGTTTCCGACTGATATAGTTGTAGACTTCGCGTGATATTTTCTTTACTTATTGAATATGCAAAAACATGGAAGCATTGGTATCAGTTAAGTCTGCCACGGTTTTTAAGTCATACGAATAGATTCTTTTATTTAATAAATACACATTTCACTTGTCTAGACAGTGCGTAGCGTTATCTAATACAAAATGGCATTGTCAATATGGCAATGTAGTTATTATTCTTGCGTTTGATCCCTCCACAAATTCTATGAGGAGGCCGCGCTGCAACATGAGCCCCCTCCGAAAAAATATCTGGCTACGCCACTGATAGTAGTTGTGCTCTGACAGTCTTTTGTTAAGGCATCTGCATCTTGCTTCTATAACGCAGTCAAAAAATCACGCAATAATAAGCTTGAAGATAGTTTTGTAAACCAGACGCGCCGACTTGTTCAGGCTGGTTACCCTCGCACGCTCTTATCATCGGTGGCTGAGGCCATATTGACAAAAAAAGAAAAACACGTAAAAGGGGCTGGGACAAGAAGATCGCCGTGATTCCTTACTTACACGGGATTTCACATTCCCTGAGAAAGATCGGGAAAAAAGTGGGAATAGACGTAGTATTTCCAGCCCCAGATAGTCTGTCAAGCCTGTGCAAGCGTGTCAATCAGATGGGTCGCAGATACGTCGGCTGCACCACGAATCATCGCGATCGGTTTGTTTCCTGTGCTCAAGGCGTAGTTTACTCAATTCCCTCGTCTTGTGGTCATGCTTACGTAGGCCGAACCGGCAGATGCCTTAACAAAAGACTGTCAGAGCACAACTGCAATGTAAGCACACGAATCTCAGGCCATCTGGGCTTTCATTGCCGCGATTGTAAATGCACTCCTCACTTCAGTGACGCGAGCGTGCTGAGCCGTGCAGTGACCAAATCACGCGAGAGATAATTGAAGCCAAAAAAATCGCTACCCTAAACGACCGCTGTGTCAGCACCCCATCCGTGGCCCTTCTGGATAAGAAATTTCGTTTCCTTTCGACAGCTCAGCATTCATGACTTCCTGCTCGTTTCCTGCTGAGATTATCTATGATTCATGTCTTATCCTTCTTGTTGTTTTTGATGTCTTGAGTATATTTACCGATGTGTCAGAGCAATAAAACTTCAGTTGTTAGTCAGGTTTGGTTTATGGTTTGGTTTATGGGGTTTAACGTCCCAAAGCGACTAAGGCTATGAGGGACGCCGTAGCGGAGGGCTGCGGAGAATTTCGGCCACCTGGGGTTGTTCAACGTGCACTGTTACGACTCATCTTGAGACCCGAGATGAAACGAAGGGAGATTCTACGTAGCGGCAATTTTGACGGGTCGTTTGACTTCTTGACCCCTCGATGACCTCACAGAAAAGGGTGACTTTCTGGGAAGTGGCCAATGAGGCTCTTCCCGCACTCGGCTCGGCGAAAACGACCTCCCCTTCGAGAAGCAACCGACGACAGGAGAAGAAAGGGTGTCCCTCGTCTTGAAGAAAAAAACCCGGAACGAATCAGAGGACGCCTGCGCAGCTGCGGCTGTGACGTCAACAGGACACAATGCTACAGGAATGCGGAATGCGGACTTAGGAATGCGGACTTAGCCTCTTCCTTGCCAGTTGCCACGTGCGGGCTCTCAACAGGTGTCTTGGCCAGCTGCGTCTGTGACGTGTGGCGGCGATCTTTTGTGCCCCATGAGTTACCGCCTAGTGAGGGGGCTCAACAGGTCTTCGATGGTGGTGCTGGTGCCGATCTTTTGTGTCGCGATGGAAGGTCCCCTGGTGCAGGGGCGGAGTCTTGGGCTATATAACCTGCGACCAAAGTGGGCACGAACGCTCTGGACCTACGGTAATAGGTTCATCCAGTGGCTCTGAGCCTTGGGTATCAGGCTCATCCAGACGCTCGACGCTATGAACTCTTAACGTTTGATTCCTTGTTCTTCTTTTTGTAAAGTTTTGTAAATAAGTGTCTCAGTTTCTTGTCAGTAAATCTGCTTGTTTTTGTAATCTCTAACCATCTGAAGTTCAGACAGTTCCTTCATCCCGGACGAGCCCCCTTGGAGACGCCACAACTGGCCACGCTACCTTGCGCCACAACAACTGGTGGCAGCGGTGGGATCTGCTACCTTGCGTCACAACAACTGGTGAACAACGGTGGGATACGAAGGCCCAACTGGGATCCGAAGCCTGGGATCCGAAGCCTTGGGATCCGAAGAGACTGGTGAGATACGAAGACCCAACTGGGATCCGAAGCCTTGGGATCCGAAGAGACTGGTGGGATACGAAGACCCAACTGGGATCCGAAGCCTGGGATCCGAAGCCTTGGGATCCGAAGCCTGGGATCCGAAGAGACTGGTGAGATACGAAGACCCAACAACTGTGGATCAGCGATGAGAATCTGAAGCCACAAGCGACAACAACGGTCGGCCAGCGAGAGTGCAGCTGTCTTGGACATGATCACGTGTGTGGGTGAGTGCTTGGCTTTTCCTTTGATGTGGACCAGGTTCTAAGAGAGGGTTAAAATTTAGAACTGGTAGACACCTGTGCTTAAATCTTACAGGTTTGGTATTTTTGCATAGTTGTTTTGGAAATAGCTCAGACTCAGAGCTATCATGGACCTACAGAAACTGCAGGAGTCGGACCTGTTGCTGTTGTGTGAGGAATTGGGAATTGAGACAAGGGGTTTGGCACGAAAACCCGCGATCATTCAGGCCATTACTGATTTGGGGGCAGATGATGAGGAGCTCATTGAAGAGTGGAGTCTCATCGAACAAAAAAAGAAAGAGCAGGAAAAAGAGCAGCTCAGACAGCAGGAAGAGCGAGAAAGAGAGGAAAAGTGGCGTCAGCGCGAACGAGAGAGGGAAGCAAAATTACTGAAGAAAAGGGCTGAGCTCAGTAAATTAGAAGAAGAGTTGAGCGAGAGGTTGGGCTGTTGTCCCCAGCAATTGGAATCTCTTCTCAACAAGATGGCAGATGAGAGGGCTGAAAAGGTTCTGCAGCGGGCGATTGAGCTCCGTAACTTAAAAGAGTTGAGTGAGAGGTCGGGCAGTTGTCCCCAGCAAGTAGTACCTCTTCTCAACAAGGAGGCAGGCGAGAAGTGTAAAACTATTCCGCAGAAAAGCCTCCGCGTGGAGAAAGAACAGGAAGAGCGAAACCTTTGCGAGGAAAAAGAAAGGTGTGACGCGCGTACTGTTAGCCCTGAGGCAGATAGCGCGTTGGCAGATAAGACAGATGTCCCGCGCCAGAAAGAATGCAGCGAGGTTCGGTGTGAACGCAATGACAAAGCCAGAGAAGGGACACCGCTGGTGCAGCTGGCGAGCGCTAGCAGTCAGGAAGTTAAGGCGGTACTAAGGGGCACAAAGAGTGAACGGGAATTGCCTGACGGTAACAGTGAAGCGCCAGGCAAGAGCCCAACGCTCGCCGGAAGGTGCCACAGAAACGCGATTGATTCTGTAATCCGAAATGGGTTTGATGCTGCTCCGAAAGAAAGGAGGCAGGAAAATGAGCTTTGGTGCTCAGATGGAACCACAGGAGTGGATGATTCAACAGTTGAGCCACCGCCTGGCACTGTGAGTAAACCGCAAGTAGCGTCGCGGCGCAGGAAAAAACGCGACAAGCGAATGAGGATTGCTAGGACAGGTGTTAATGCTGATGCGAGGGCCGGCAAATTAACTCGGGACAGCACCGCGAGAACTGTTGAGGGAAAGGGTAAACCAACAGTGTCATTTTCCCGAAGGCGGCTGGGCCCGAGGAAAGCCAAGGTCACTGCCCTTGCAGGCCGAAAGCACCATTGTCCATCGAAGAAACATCGCGAACGCGACAAGCAATTGAGAAGTGCCAGTGCAGGTGTTGATGCTGATGCAAAGGCCGGCAGATCAAAAAGGGACGGCACCACGAAAGCTAGTGACCGAAAAGGAAAATCAGTGAAATTTTCCCGCAGGCGGATAGGCCCGATGAAAGCCCAGGTGACTGCCCTTGCAGGCCAAAAGAGGGACAGACGGCGTGGTCGTTGGACACGTGACGGATGCTACGCGTTACTAGCGTTAGGAAGAATAGGGCTCGACAGCCACACAAAGGGGCGCCGCAGAGAGCGCGTGAGTCGGAGGGAGTCGCTGCAGGCAGGGACAAAGAAATGGTGGAGGCACCCTTTCCTCGGTAGGTCGAGCGGAGGCGGAACCAATCAGGCACGCAGTTTTCTTGAAGCACCTGCTTGTGGACCGGCCATCCGACCGCGACCGCGCAGGGCGCGGCTAAAGAATGTCCAATTCAGGGAATAAGTGTTTGCCTTTTTTTTTTTGTGCATTGACTCACTGTAAAAAAAAAAAAAAAAAAACGACACAGGGGTGAAGGCAAACGAGTTCCCATTTTTAGTGGTAAATCTGAGTGGTGTTAGTGGACTACAGGATTTTCACTCAGTTATGCAGCTTTTGGAGCTGTTTACTTTTTTTTGTACATGCAGGAAGGGACGCGGACTTCTTAGCTGTTCTTTTTAAGCAGTCCGGAATGCTCTCCATGAACCAAAATTGCTACTAATAGTTTTATTCGTGCGTTTTTGAAAGTGAGGGTGTACAGTAGCAGGTTCGGTTTTTCTCAGCTTGCGTAGGTCTTGGGAGTTTTCAGTGTGGGCTTTTCTACAACGACTATGCTACCGAAATTGAATCCCTCTTTTGGAACTGGTTTGCTCGGAGGTAGGTTGAGTGCTTGCTTGCGCATGTGGTTGGGGTTTCAGAGACGCCTCAAAGAATTTGGCCGGCGTAATAGAAGACCACGTTGCGAGCGGCAGAGGGCTTCTGGCATACTTCTGGCATACTTCTGCAAGTCGTCTCTTCGTGCAGCAGCGATGACTGCTACTCGCCGAGACTCGTCTGGCGGGGGAGGTAGCTGTTACGACTCATCTTGAGACCCGAGATGAAACGAAGGGAGATTCTACGTAGCGGCAATTTTGACGGGTCGTTTGACTTCTTGACCCCTCGATGACCTCACAGAAAAGGGTGACTTTCTGGGAAGTGGCCAATGAGGCTCTTCCCGCACTCGGCTCGGCGAAAACGACCTCCCCTTCGAGAAGCAACCGACGACAGGAGAAGAAAGGGTGTCCCTCGTCTTGAAGAAAAAAACCCGGAACGAATCAGAGGACGCCTGCGCAGCTGCGGCTGTGACGTCAACAGGACACAATGCTACAGGAATGCGGAATGCGGACTTAGGAATGCGGACTTAGCCTCTTCCTTGCCAGTTGCCACGTGCGGGCTCTCAACAGGTGTCTTGGCCAGCTGCGTCTGTGACGTGTGGCGGCGATCTTTTGTGCCCCATGAGTTACCGCCTAGTGAGGGGGCTCAACAGGTCTTCGATGGTGGTGCTGGTGCCGATCTTTTGTGTCGCGATGGAAGGTCCCCTGGTGCAGGGGCGGAGTCTTGGGCTATATAACCTGCGACCAAAGTGGGCACGAACGCTCTGGACCTACGGTAATAGGTTCATCCAGTGGCTCTGAGCCTTGGGTATCAGGCTCATCCAGACGCTCGACGCTATGAACTCTTAACGTTTGATTCCTTGTTCTTCTTTTTGTAAAGTTTTGTAAATAAGTGTCTCAGTTTCTTGTCAGTAAATCTGCTTGTTTTTGTAATCTCTAACCATCTGAAGTTCAGACAGTTCCTTCATCCCGGACGAGCCCCCTTGGAGACGCCACAACTGGCCACGCTACCTTGCGCCACAACAACTGGTGGCAGCGGTGGGATCTGCTACCTTGCGTCCCAACAACTGGTGGCAGCGGTGGGATCTGCTACCCTGCGTCATAACAGCACTGATATCGCACAGTGCACAGGCCTCTAGAATTTCACCGCCATCGAAATTCGACCGCCGCGGCCGGGATCGAGCCCGCGCCTTTCAAATAAGCAGCCGAGTGCCATAACCACTCAGCCACCACAGCGGCCACATAATGCAACGAGTATGATGTAATGATCGCTATATGTGTGATTTGAAGCATTTATATAATGATGTCATATATGCGCAATGATCATACATAAAATTGTGCGGCAGAAAAAAAGAACGTTTGAACACGCTTTTGCTAATGTCATTCATTGGCATCCCTTGAACATGCAGGTGGTTGAGTGACGTACGTGGGAAGGGGGATCGCGGAATTTTCCACATCTGGCTTTGTCGTGCAATATAGTGCAATGCTGCGTTAAACGTGTGAAAGGTGCGACTAGAAATGAGTAATTTGCGCCAAGACAATGCAATATTAGTTGCGTGCGTTCATATGACAGTAATAAAATAGAATAAATCGCGCTTTATTAACGTGGTGTGGTCGCGTTGGCTTGAGTGGGCGCTGATCGTTGCACCAACTGTCCATTGAATTACCTAAGCCAATAAGGCCGAGTCATTCTAACCATACGGCTCTTATTACAACGAACATCCAGAGATCTCGCCCGTAATAGCTCTTCCAAAGACATCATGGGTGACATCATCGGTCGCGAGTACAACAAGAGAAATACAAGCGGCTTCGTCGGTGACGCGTTGCTCACAAAAAATGGAACTAAAATATCACGCAACGGTCACGTGAACTAAGTCTAAGGTCTTCTAACTGCAGTTACGGGAAGGAAACTGATCATCTATGAAGCCATATGCGTAATGTTCTGTTGAACAGAAGATAAATTATGCGCATATTGATGAAATAAAAAAAAATTTCCTCACCTGCATGAAAAAGCGATTAAATCCCCGATTCGACACAGCCGGAGCAGACGACAAGTGTCATGACACGAGCAGAAGACGCGACAGTTCGCAGGCGATGCAGTGTATTTGACTATCACGCAACGCGGTTAACCTTGTCTCGGGGCTTCTAACTACAGTTATGGGAAGGAAACTAACCATTTATGAAGCCATATGCGTAGTGTTCCATTGAAAAGAAGATCAGTTATACACATAATGATGAAATACGAAAAAAAATTACCTCACCTGCGTGAAAAAAAGCGATTAAATCCTCGATATCCTCGACACAGCCGGAGCAGACGACAAACGTCTTGGCGCGAGCAGACGACGCACTGTAGTTGACTATCACGTAACACGGTTAACCTGGTCTAGGTTCTTCTAACTGCAGTTATGTGAAGGAAACTGTTCGTTTATGAATCCATTGCGTAGTGTTTCATTGAAAAGAAGATCAGTTATGCACATAATGATGAAATACGAAAAAAAATTACCTCACCTGCGTGAAAAAAAGCGATTAAATCCTCGATATCCTCGACACAGCCGGAGCAGACGACAAACGTCTTGGCGCGAGCAGACGACGCACTGTAGTTGACTATCACGTAACGCGGTTAACCTGGTCTAGGTTCTTCTAACTGCAGTTATGTGAAGGAAACTGTTCGTTTATGAATCCATTGCGTAGTGTTTCATTGAACAGAAGATCCGTTATGCACATAATGATGAAATAAAAAAAAAACCATCACCTCACCTGCATGAAGAAAGCGATTAAATCCCCGATGTGACACAGCCGGAGCAGATGACGAGTGTCGTGGCGCGAGCAGACGACACGACAGTTCGCAGACGACGCACCGTACAGCTTACGGCAGCACGAGGGCACTACACACTCCAGCAAGGCAGCCGCGAAACAGCAGTCATGAGACGAGTCATGCGAAAGCGTAGCCGGCGACACGTTGCACCTGTATTCCAAGTGGCCGTTTGGTCTCTCGCCG
Organism: Amblyomma mixtum; assembly: GCF_055824585.1. Taxonomy (NCBI): domain Eukaryota; kingdom Metazoa; phylum Arthropoda; class Arachnida; order Ixodida; family Ixodidae; genus Amblyomma; species Amblyomma mixtum. The sequence continues at coordinate 38,836,050 of NC_143018.1, forward strand.
AGGACGGTAATAAAGTGCCAACCGGGAAAACACGAGCGCCAGTTAAATATGCCGCGGTCTCGGCGTGGTGCGTTGCAAGGGCGGGGATGCGAGAGTGTGCGAGTATTGCGCCCGAAAATAGTTGCGCTTTTCTTTTTCTGTGCGCGTTTCCTCCTTACCCACCTACCTCCTCCCCCCTCTCCCTCCTCTTCCTTGTTTCCGCCTCATTCTGTCATCCCCCTCGGCCACCCGCTTTATCTCTCGTGCGTACGTGCTCCAAGTTGCGTGTGCACCCCTCTCGGAACGCGCGTTGCCCGCGCACCGCACAAGAACCGCCTCCGGCATGCAGCCGTATGCTTACGTAGCAACGTACGATATGTCGTGGCACGCATGGAGCGACAGTACGTCGTAAAAAACGAGCTGATTCAACATGTCAACTGCGGCAGGGTGAGCTTTGACACGGCGGAGGCGTACCAGGGTAGATTTATACCGTGTTAGCCCAGTACCTGTTGTGCATGTCCATTGGTCAACCAGATGGGGGATTCAAACCTACAACTTCGCATGCGCTGCTGGCACCCTGTTGGTGAGGCATACATCTTATCGTCATCAACTTAACTACGTCCACTACAGGATAAAGGCCTCTCCCATGTTCCTTTAATCAATCCTATGCATATATATACGTGCTATGCTAAAACTGTCCGCAAGCTAAATGTATCTAGTATCCATGCGTTTGACACTATGTTCGAGGAACCAGCTCTCTTATAAGACCGACATTTAAAAAGCTGCATTGCATCTTTGATTTGCGTTGCCTAAAAATGCGGCTCAAATGTCTTAAAAGGGACACATCGCCAAGGCTGTCAGTATTTGTGAGGTGATCCCTTATAAAAATGGTCTATAGACTGTCTATAGACTTCTTATAGACTGTATATTGCCTTCCTGTAGATATTTTCTTTTGTCTAATCATAGTCTGCAGACAAAGTTCTACTAAAAGTGTATGGCCATAAATCTATAGATTGTCTATAGGATGTCTATAAACTTTATAGACAAAAGTCTACAAGCAGCCTATAGACTGACTAAGGAAATTTTGGGAAGTGACGGCGTAACCACTTGTACTAAAGCGCGTCACCAGCCCTCAGACCTAGCGCCTTTCTCGTATCATATTTTTTTGCCGGTGCAGCGCGAATCACCTGTGGTTGCGCTGGTGCTAGAGCACCTATCACCGCCGTTCGTGGATCGCTCCTTTTGTGATCGTAAAATTGCTGGCTTGTCGCCTAAAGTTATCGTGCCAAAATGAACTCATACCACAACAATATATTTGTTCGTGTGTTTTCCAATGATATCAGTCACGCCCACCCTCAGCGCGTTGATTACGCAGGGAAACTGTGAGCAAAACTTTGGCAACAAATCGTCTGCGCCTATGACGTAATATCATCGCGTTTATTTGAAACTTTTACCATGAGATCGTTCTGCTCTGAACTTTTTGAGTATTACAAATTTGCAAAAGTGCTTAATGCAGGGCTTGTTGGTTCATGTTACAAATTTTTTTAACGGCCCAAAAAGGCACACACGCAGGAAAACACAGAAAGAAACGGACAGTAAGAGCGCGAACTACCAACCAAAACTACCAAACAAAATTTTATTACAAATTTCGTTGTCTGGTTTGGGACAAGTAGAGAGGAATAAAAAGTCTAGACACATTTTTGTCAAATGGAATGGGGATATGCAAGAGACGTAGCGCTTTATAAATCTGTCACATTTCGTACCAACGGTGAGAATAGAAAGAAAAAAAAACTGGTGTGTCCGTGAGTGACTTCGGAGAGTTATATTCGTGTGTTTGCTAAATGTACGGAACGCAAAAAGTCTCCAATTCGAATTCCGGCTCATCATTATCGCAGTAACGTTACCACCATGGTATACGCTTCACGCGAAAAGGATCCTGGGATGTTGGGAGTTACTTTCAGCTCACCCTGCGCGGCAAACGAAGTAAGAAATTTTTCCTTCCAAGTTTTTACTCACACATCAGAACTTTGCTGTCATACGGGCACGGTTTATCGAGCTTGCTTTAAGAAGACAATTTTAGCGCAGACCTTCAAGCACCCATTTCCGTAGAGAATTTAAATCAATCCTGCAGCTAGGCTTAGCTTTAAAAGTGAAGTTTTCATTGGAGCGCCTACGTAAGGCACCGTTTTGTTAAGCTTAGTGGCCGGCTGCAATGGCCAGTGAAAAACGTGACACAGCCACTCCGTTCGTCATCCTTGTCCACTGCACCTCCGCCGGTTTACCGACGGAGAAGTTATTGAAACGGAAAGTTTTCCTAGCACGCTTTCATTCTTTTTTCCGGTCACCCGCTGAGCAAAGCTCCGGCAGTGCTTCCCCTCATCTCCTCCTTTCTCTTTTCCCTTGTTTTCTGTGTGTGTCTAGCTATTTCTCTAGTTGCGAAAGCATTTTGCTCCCGCCAAGCAATGGAGAGATGATAACGATAAGGCACACCGCCGCCTAACGTTCCTACCCGCGGCACATTTGTGCTCTCTCTGATCTTCGATCCTCGCGGGCTGTGCGCGTGGTGCGAATCGCTGATAGCCTGCGTTCGGGCCGAGCGTGCTAGGGTGCTCGTTCTTCATTGTCAATTGCCTGTACTCGTGCACAGTGCAGACCCGCAAGGTTGCACCGAACACGGCCGCCTGGCGTCCTCGGGGCGAGATTCAGCACCGGGTGACCTGAGCACCGCGGGTCGTAGAACCCACTGTGAACACTCAGGCTGCCGAGTCGGTTCATATTAACGCGATAGTGTTGAAGACCCCCTTACCCAGAAAACCTGGCTCGGGGTTGTCGTCACTATGAGCGAAAAATCACAACTCTGACTCTGGCAGGTGGCGCCCACGGAGCAACCTAGGAGGCAGGTGGGCACCTAGGTCACGTGACCTTGTGGCGTCATCACAATCTGTCCACCGGATGGTGAGGGAACTTCCCACCGTGACAGGTAGCAGTTAATGATTGCTCGCTCGGGAAGTGCAACTTAGGATGCACAATTAAGGTCCACCGCTGGGAGCACGATCGAGCCATCGCAGGGCAGTGGCGCATCGCTTAACCCCTATGCTTAACCCGCTGCACACTGCTCTAGGAAGGGTATGAGGACTCCCTCCAAGGGATCTATGAATGTGAAGTAGACAGTGACCTTCTGCATATATGGGAATTAACCAAGTAGACAGGAAGTATCAGGGGTGTTTTGAGCCGAAGTCGGCAAAGTTTGTTAGGAGAGCCCATATACTCGATCCTTTAAGCTTTGTCGAATTCTAAAACATCTTCTGTAGCCTTTTAATGACCCGCAGATAGTCCAACTTAAACCGCAGCCCTAAAGTAAAGTAACTGTTTTTTCTGCCTCCTTTCCCTTCCTTCTTTGTCCCTTCTCTCGCGGCCACCATCAGAGAGCGGACCCATCGCGGTGGCTCACTGGTTAGAGCGCTCGGCTACTGAGCCGGAGTACCCGGGTTCGAATCCGACCGCGGCGGGAACGTTTCCATGGAGCTGAAACGCAAAAAAAAGGCGCCCGTGTGCTGTGCGATGTCAGTACACGTTAAAGATGCTCAGGCAGTCGAAATTATTCCGGAGACATATCCACTAAGGAACCTCTTTCTCTCTTTCTTCTCTCACTCCCGCCTTCCTCCCTTCCCTTACGGCGTGGTTCGGTTGTCCAACAAGATATGTGCGACAGTTATTGCGCCTTTTCCCTTCCTCAAAACCAACCACTAAACTAAAAATTGGCCGTGGTTTAGCTCTGGTTAAACCTGGATGATTGCGAAAGCAACGAGGAGAGAGAGAGAGGCGATGGAGAGCGCGCGGCAGCGGCGGCGGCCCCGGCACGCTAGCTATGCGCCGCTACTGCGCATGCGCAACTGGCGAGCGCGGCGGCGGCACCTCTGAGTCACCCGCGCAGCGACGGCGGCGGCGCGCAAGCTGTGCGCCGTGTGACGTCACTGCTCCTCGCGCATGCGCAGTATGGCCTTTCGTCAGCTCCGCGAAATGGCTCGGCGACTCGCGTAGTGTTGCTTTCGCAACAATACAATTAGAGGGAGAGTTAGCGCGCCTTTCCTTTCCTCATGGCCATAGAGTTTCTTAATATTACCTAAAAAGAGAGCAGGCGGCTCTGCACTTCATCCACCATGGAAAGGCGCAGAAACGCTGGGAAGATGAGGCTCCAGATTTGGCTCGGCTGTTGTCATGGCATGAAATGCGGATTCAGCCATAAAACTAATACTCTTCTCGTGGCAAACCTCGAAGAAATGCTGTGAAAGTTTGCATACCGGCCTAACACTTGTGTCAGATTTATTAAACAAGTGAAAATTGCGCTATTAAAGTAATTTGGTCTGTGTGCAGACGAGAGCCTCGCGGCGCAGCTGTCGATTCCGAGGCAGAATCCATGTTTTATAACCAAGACTAGCCATTCCAAATAACAAAGCTCGTCTTCCCGACATTGCCGCGTTGGACGAAGAGTTTTTTAAGAAATTCGCATAGACGGTGGCGCCAGCTCTCCCTCCAGGCAACATTAAGAGACTCTACGCTCATAACCATCGCAATAGCACCTTATGATAATGAGCACTTTACGTTGTTCAAGAAGGCCATAGCAATGGCGTGCATTTGTGCAGCACTAACTAGCACTCGCCGCCATTGTTGGACCAGAATTTTTGGCATATGGATTCCAGAACTAAATAGCGTGCGGGATTTGCCGCAGATGGCGTAATAGCGGCGGTTTGGGAAAGCCTATATAGTGCAGAAAACGAAGCCAGAGAAAAATGCAATGCCTGCAAAAAAAAAACAAAAAAAGAACGGGAGACGCTAGTCGTGTCACTCGGAGTGGCGCGCACAGCGTCAAGGATGTGTCGGAGCGATATGTGAGGTAAGAGTGGCGTTTTCCCGCACAGTGGAAGCTTGCTGCGACATTTGTCCCGTGATATACAGTAACAAAGGCGGTGCGTGCTTGCAGAATCACGCCACTCGCTACTGTGATTGTTTCTCACGCGTGATCTACGAGATACCGTTTAGCTGGTGGGCGGACGTCTATCGGACAAACCTGGAGGTGCTTCAGTGTATGAGCGAGAGAGCATAGCCTTCGTGTGCGGAATTCGGCAGGGGGATACCTCGTATACTCTTGTGAGTGCTGCGATTGTTGTGTTTATTCGAAGCAGGGGCGTAGCCATGAAGGGGTGGGGGTGGAAGGGGGGCTTATGAAGCTTCAGCCCCCCCTCCCCCTCCCCGACATTTTTTCGAACTGTCACCGACCGCAGCATGGCCCAAGTACATATCGCGACTTCTGCTATCATAGTTTTGTTCTTGCCTGGATCGTCTGTCTTTCCGTGTGTAAAGTTGTTTTTTTTTTAATGGAAACTTTATTGCGAGAACAGGTGATGTACACAAACACTGTTTGTATATATCATTTCGCATTTCTAATACTCCGTTTTGTCTTCGCACTTCTAAAGTATATTTTGCAGAACTCCTCGTTTATGCATGTGCTCGCTGTTGCGTCTAAGATTTCGGCGCAATTACCCGCAATACATGACCGATGACAGCTGCTGCTGCGCAGTACACTGGAACGAAGGACAGCGTCATTGAGATTTTTCCCTGGCCGTTACATATGTACAAAAACGTAAAGGCTCTTGAACGACAAAGATTCATTAAAATATTTGTCCTCTACTTGCTCATTTCATGGCCTTTACGTTTTTCTTAGCAGCGGCATGCACTGCTTCGCTGGTTTCGGACTGATATAGTTAGACTTCGTGTGATATTTTCTTTACTTATTAAATACAGAAAAACATGGAAGCATTGACATCAGTTATGTCTGCCACGATTTTTAAGACATACGAATGCATACTCTTATTTTAAAAAAAAATACACATTTCACTTGTCTAGACAGTGCGAAGCGTTATCTAATACACAACGGCATTGTCAATATGGCAGTGCAGTTATTATTCTTGCGTTAGATCCCTCCACAATTTCTATGAGGAGGCCGCGCTGCAACATGAGCCCCGCCCCACCCCACCCCCCCCGAACAAATTTCTTCCTACGCCACTGATTCGAAGAAGACGTTTTGTGTTTATGGCTAAAGCACTACTTAGCACGGTTTCCGACCAAAAATCATGTGTGAGGTTTAACCTTGAGGGTGACCTTACTTACGATTCCTACCAAGAATCTTGTGTGAAGCTTGACCTTGAGGGTGACCTTGGCCTTTCGAACCCGCAGCGCCACGAACAGATCAGCTTCGCTGGCCGGAGCACTATGCAAAACCGTAAGCCAACCAGCTAAACACATGTTCTCGAACGTCTACTACTTCTACACCCCGTTAAAACCGTACCACCAGGTGAAAGGCCGAAATAGAAATACTGCTTGAAGCCATGTGTATGACTAGAGATGGCTAAATTTCTGTAATCCTGCCATCTGGGCTCGCGAGAGATAAAGCTCGAGCTAGCGCTAATGAGTACTATCTGGCACGTTTGTGTATAGTTTATTTTATTACGGCTATGGCCGTTATTGGCGCGGGAACCCAGCGGATGTTACGGCGATAGCTGTTCCTGGCATCGACATCGTTATTTAAAATTGTGAAGTTGGGCAGGGAAGAGGCTTGAAGAGGGAAGGCAACAATAGTCGCGTATTGTTGGATGTCCGGAAAGCACTTTCGTAATACCGACTCTCTATATAGCAACACACTTCAGTAACCATGAGCCTATTACGTGTGTTGTGCGGTAGCAAATTTCAAATGGGGCTATAGAATGTATTCAGCCAGTTTGACTGCGTATGTGTAGCAAAGCACAAAGCAGAGCTCGCAGCGCCTCAGCTTTCGCCGTTGTTTCTCAGCAGGATGCGACAAGGAACCGGTTCTTTCTTTTCTTCTTTTTTTCTTTTTTTGCAGTAGACAGATCTACAATAAAAGGTGGCACCTATATGTCTTCCTGTCAAAGGATTCAAATGGAGAAGAAAGTTGTCTCTCGTAAATAGCGTTCTCTACGTTGCGTCTCCTGCTTATGGGTTTTCCGTGTCTCTTCAGGCTTCATTAACAATACGCCCACTAATGTAGAGGTCCTGAACGAGTTTTCCGTCGGCATGCAACCGGTCGTACCGGGAGCTTTAAAACCTAGAGAGAACACGTCCCTGGAATCTTCCTCTGTTTGATAAGGTCCTCATTTATTGGCATCATTTCACCCGAGCGCGGTTTTGTTAATTTGTCGCAGTGCACATGCGGTACTGATGGAGGTTTCCTGTTTAGGAGATGATGTTCCTGCAAGATTTTCAAGTGCCGAGAAGCTTCAGTGCATTTGAATACAACTCCATTCTCTACGCGTACATTTTCTTCTCCACGACGTTAAAGGTGCACTGAAGAGGAATCTGAACTGGTCTTTTTGCCGCGGGAACTCAATCTGCATGTTCCGAGCATTCTTAGAAACTGCGATTTATTGCCTTGTGTGGCTGATTTTCCTAATTAAATCGAATTAACATCCGGCTCCCGCCTTTTTTTTTTTAATTATCCCTCGTACGGTGGGCGGAGTCGACGAACGCGTGGAGTGCCTTTCACCCAGTCCCGTGGCGGCTTGCCGCTCTGCCATCGGCGGAGTAATACGTAGTAGTCCGTAGTAGCAAATAGTCCGCGCGTATTTTTATTTCTGCGGGTTTGTTTTGCGGCTATATTATCTGCGAATGAAACTTTTATTCATGGAAACCTAAAAAACAAAATAAAGCGAAAGCAAAGCCCCCACCGAGCTGGCTGAAAGGCACTTCACGCGTCGGTCGACTCCGCCCACCGTACGAGGGAGAATTCAAAAAATAAAGGCGGGAGCCGGACGTTAATTCGATTTAATTAGGGAAATCTGCCACACAGGGCAGTAAGTCGCAGTTTCTAAGAATGCTAAGAACGTGTAGATTGAGTTCCCGCGGCAAAAAGACAAGTTCAGAATCCTCTTCAGTGCACCTTTAATGCGGTCACCAGCGAGCCACATCTCTAGACGTGTAGTGATATTCAGTCTGTTTTGTAGCGTTACGTGACGGCGAGCCGATGAAGACAGGAATACATGACAGATGGCGATGGAATTAATGTAATGGCGGCGGTTGGTTGGTTGGTTGGCCTCAAGTAGAATGGCACATACCCACTACGGGGGAGTAGCCAAGACACAGGCGGTGAAGCCTAGCGCGAGCACTCCGTGCCGCACTTTGTCGTCTTTTAGTCCGTGACAATATTTCTGAGCCCTCCTCCCCCCCCTGCTAAAATTGTAGCTACGAGGGAACGACCAGGATACCATGGCAAAGGCCTCTGGAAACTGTCATGGCCTAGACTTGTTCAAATGATTTTCAAAATCATCTAAAATCAACGCACGAAAGTGCTGTTTTCACCCCTTCATTGCAGACTGCGACTGAGTGCCAAGCATATGGCAGTACACGTGGTCACATCGCAATGGGAAATATGCCGGACACGTTGAAGCTTGCTTTGGTGAGTCAGAAAAAGGGGCCGCTCCCGCCAGTGTTTCTTGCTGGTGAAACAGTACAGTGAATCGTAACGCAGCCTGTCTTGCAGCAGCCCTCGTACAAGGAACTGCTGTTATGCCCATGGCTCGTGTATGAGTAAATGCTGTACAATTTCCGGCATAACGGGCTTAAGGAGCTGTGTTTCGCTGGACGCTGTCAGAGGGGCTCAAGGAAGGAGTTTTACGATGGCCGTCACCTTCGCCTCTAATCTCCGAGGAACGCGAGGCTATCTGGTGCGGGCTCGGCGTTTCTTGAGGTTGCGAAGGGGCGGCGGTGCTTGGTTTAATCAAACGCCCCTTCACCTGTACTTACATCAACCCGGCAGAGCTGGCTCGCCAGGATGAAGGCTCAGTTACTTCGCCGACGTCCGTGATGCAGTCAACCAATAAGTCACTCAGTCTGAAATAGTCACCTAATAAGTCTGTCAGTCATTCAGTCAATAAGTCGGTCAGCTAGCCAGTCAGTCTTTATACCGGTCATGTACAAGGGCTGGCAAAAAAAATATAAAAGGCCACATGAATGACTTGACAAAACTCCCATCTCTCGTAGTGGTTCCGGAGATTTTTGCTACTTCCTTCCCTGAAAACACAAGGTAAAAAAGAAAGAAAAAAAAACTGGCGAAAAGTGTTTAAATAAAATGCACTGCTTTCTTCGTGAGGCACTATCCGCCGTACATAAATTATGTGCAACAATCGAACTCAACGTCCTCAGGTGACAACAGGCGAGCAGTGAGGCGCCTTGCTCATTAAAATTTATCCGACGAAGCTCAACTCTTCGATTACAGTCTCGTCTTAAGTTGTCGCCGTGAAAGTGGCGACCACGTAAGAAAGATGCGAAGATTAGAAGGATTGAGAAAAGAAGGAGAAAAAACAGACAACCGCGGCGTACAAGCTTAGTCTGTTGACTCGAGCTTGCAGTGGCTCTTTCTTTTCTTTTTTGTCAGTTACTCCGCGTTAGACAGCTCGATGGTCCCGCCCTGTAGAGACAGACCTCTTTACCGCACTGCTTCGGGCGCTCGCCCAGCTAATACAAGCCTGCAGACCCTCGCACAAGAAGGCACTGAGTAAGTTATGTAAATGCCGTCCGCGAGTCGTCGTGGCGGGCGCCATAATAATGCCGCATGCACAGCTGGACAATTAGTGAGACGCCACAGGTTCTCAGAACGCGTTATCCACTTAGGACGTCCTTCGCAAGTTATAGACGAAACGATCGATGCGTCTGCAGGTAAAGGTTTCGAGGGAAAAACTGCTGCTCTCGTTGCACCAGCGTTGTGCAAAGAGGAGACGCAGAGGGAAGACCTTCGGTGCGGATATAGACGAAGCAGTTGCAAAACCGTGCCGCTGGCTTCCCCGTATACAGCGCGATTTCAAAAGTGGCGGTGCGCCTCGGCTTCGGACTGAGCGTGCACTAGCCTTCTCGGTTTCTTGTTTCTCGTTCTGATGATCACCGTTTGCCTGGTTCAATTTACTGTGGGTATGATCGCCAACGTGGGGCAGAAACGTGGAGGCTAACAAAGAGGGTTCAGCTTAAGCTAAGGACAATGCAGCGAGCTAGGGAAAGAAAACCGATAGGTGTAACGTTAAGGGACCGGAAGCGGGCGGAGTGGGTGAGGGAACAAAAGTTGGTTAATGACATCCTAGTCGAAATCCGGAGGAATAAATGGGCTTGGCCAGGTCATGTAATGCGAAGGCGTCGATAACCGCTGTTTCTCAAGGGTAAAGGAGTGAATTCCAAGAGTAGGCAAGCGTAGCAGGGGGCCACAGAAACTTAGGTGGGCGGATGCCCTTACAAAATTTTTTTGGACAGTTTATAGACTGTTTATAGACTTATGTCTATAAAGTCTATAGACTCTCTGTACATAAATCTGAGAGAACGGTCGATAGGCAATACAGATGCTATAGACAGTCTATAGACCATCTATAGGTTTATAACCATACACTTTTAGTAGACTTTTGTCTATAGACTGCCTACAGACTATGCATAGACAAAAAGGAATATCTATAGGAAGGCAATAGAATCTATAAGAATCTATGGACTCTCCCACCGGCGGCAGGTGGTTGTTTTTTCTTCTGCTTTTCTAATCAGTTATCTTTAAACGATAACATATTCAGTAATTGATCAACACCGCAAAATAAATAACTTAAAAAAAATCCCCTGTGCCCCTTGGTTTCTGTGGCTGTTGGCTTCTGTCATATTTATAACGAGCCCCTCATCCCCTTCCCTTGTTTGCTTAATTGCTTAGCGAGGGCCTCGATTCTGGCAGCCTTGACGCCTTAGGAAGCATAAGAGGGTTCTCACGCAGCTTCCACCCTCTCCGTTCGATGACGTTCTACGTCACACCTGCAGTAACTCAGGACGTTCTACGTCCGCCGCTTATGAACGTGGGTGGCGCTGATGAACACTCTCAAGGTTAGGTTACTTGTAAACATAAATACCCCCGAAAGCAGAAGAATTGACAGCCGTCGCAGTAGCTCAGAGGTAGAGCACCGGACGCGTAATTCGGAGGTCGTGGGTTCGGATCCCACCGGCGGCAGGTGGTGGTTTTTTCTTCTGCTTTTCTAATCAGTTATCTTTAAACGATAACATATTCAGTAATTGATCAACACCGCAAAATAAATAACTTAAAAAAAAATCCCCTGTGCCCCTTGGTTTCTGTGGCTGTTGGCTTCTGTCATATTTATAACGAGCCCCTCATCCCCTTCCCTTGTTTGCTTAATTGCTTAGCGAGGGCCTCGATTCTGGCAGCCTTGACGCCTTAGGAAGCATAAGAGGGTTCTCACGCAGCTTCCACCCTCTCCGTTCGATGACGTTCTACGTCACACCTGCAGTAACTCAGGACGTTCTACGTCCGCCGCTTATGAACGTGGGTGGCGCTGATGAACACTCTCAAGGTTAGGTTACTTGTAAACATAAATACCCCCGAAAGCAGAAGAATTGACAGCCGTCGCAGTAGCTCAGAGGTAGAGCACCGGACGCGTAATTCGGAGGTCGTGGGTTCGGATCCCACCGGCGGCAGGTGGTTGTTTTTTCTTCTGCTTTTCTAATCAGTTATCTTTAAACGATAACATATTCAGTAATTGATCAACACCGCAAAATAAATAACTTAAAAAAAATCCCCTGTGCCCCTTGGTTTCTGTGGCTGTTGGCTTCTGTCATATTTATAACGAGCCCCTCATCCCCTTCCCTTGTTTGCTTAATTGCTTAGCGAGGGCCTCGATTCTGGCAGCCTTGACGCCTTAGGAAGCATAAGAGGGTTCTCACGCAGCTTCCACCCTCTCCGTTCGATGACGTTCTACGTCACACCTGCAGTAACTCAGGACGTTCTACGTCCGCCGCTTATGAACGTGGGTGGCGCTGATGAACACTCTCAAGGTTAGGTTACTTGTAAACATAAATACCCCCGAAAGCAGAAGAATTGACAGCCGTCGCAGTAGCTCAGAGGTAGAGCACCGGACGCGTAATTCGGAGGTCGTGGGTTCGGATCCCACCGGCGGCAGGTGGTTGTTTTTTCTTCTGCTTTTCTAATCAGTTATCTTTAAACGATAACATATTCAGTAATTGATCAACACCGCAAAATAAATAACTTAAAAAAAAATCCCCTGTGCCCCTTGGTTTCTGTGGCTGTTGGCTTCTGTCATATTTATAACGAGCCCCTCATCCCCTTCCCTTGTTTGCTTAATTGCTTAGCGAGGGCCTCGATTCTGGCAGCCTTGACGCCTTAGGAAGCATAAGAGGGTTCTCACGCAGCTTCCACCCTCTCCGTTCGATGACGTTCTACGTCACACCTGCAGTAACTCAGGACGTTCTACGTCCGCCGCTTATGAACGTGGGTGGCGCTGATGAACACTCTCAAGGTTAGGTTACTTGTAAACATAAATACCCCCGAAAGCAGAAGAATTGACAGCCGTCGCAGTAGCTCAGAGGTAGAGCACCGGACGCGTAATTCGGAGGTCGTGGGTTCGGATCCCACCGGCGGCAGGTGGTTGTTTTTTCTTCTGCTTTTCTAATCAGTTATCTTTAAACGATAACATATTCAGTAATTGATCAACACCGCAAAATAAATAACTTAAAAAAAATCCCCTGTGCCCCTTGGTTTCTGTGGCTGTTGGCTTCTGTCATATTTATAACGAGCCCCTCATCCCCTTCCCTTGTTTGCTTAATTGCTTAGCGAGGGCCTCGATTCTGGCAGCCTTGACGCCTTAGGAAGCATAAGAGGGTTCTCACGCAGCTTCCACCCTCTCCGTTCGATGACGTTCTACGTCACACCTGCAGTAACTCAGGACGTTCTACGTCCGCCGCTTATGAACGTGGGTGGCGCTGATGAACACTCTCAAGGTTAGGTTACTTGTAAACATAAATACCCCCGAAAGCAGAAGAATTGACAGCCGTCGCAGTAGCTCAGAGGTAGAGCACCGGACGCGTAATTCGGAGGTCGTGGGTTCGGATCCCACCGGCGGCAGGTGGTTGTTTTTTCTTCTGCTTTTCTAATCAGTTATCTTTAAACGATAACATATTCAGTAATTGATCAACACCGCAAAATAAATAACTTAAAAAAAATCCCCTGTGCCCCTTGGTTTCTGTGGCTGTTGGCTTCTGTCATATTTATAACGAGCCCCTCATCCCCTTCCCTTGTTTGCTTAATTGCTTAGCGAGGGCCTCGATTCTGGCAGCCTTGACGCCTTAGGAAGCATAAGAGGGTTCTCACGCAGCTTCCACCCTCTCCGTTCGATGACGTTCTACGTCACACCTGCAGTAACTCAGGACGTTCTACGTCCGCCGCTTATGAACGTGGGTGGCGCTGATGAACACTCTCAAGGTTAGGTTACTTGTAAACATAAATACCCCCGAAAGCAGAAGAATTGACAGCCGTCGCAGTAGCTCAGAGGTAGAGCACCGGACGCGTAATTCGGAGGTCGTGGGTTCGGATCCCACCGGCGGCAGGTGGTTGTTTTTTCTTCTGCTTTTCTAATCAGTTATCTTTAAACGATAACATATTCAGTAATTGATCAACACCGCAAAATAAATAACTTAAAAAAAAATCCCCTGTGCCCCTTGGTTTCTGTGGCTGTTGGCTTCTGTCATATTTATAACGAGCCCCTCATCCCCTTCCCTTGTTTGCTTAATTGCTTAGCGAGGGCCTCGATTCTGGCAGCCTTGACGCCTTAGGAAGCATAAGAGGGTTCTCACGCAGCTTCCACCCTCTCCGTTCGATGACGTTCTACGTCACACCTGCAGTAACTCAGGACGTTCTACGTCCGCCGCTTATGAACGTGGGTGGCGCTGATGAACACTCTCAAGGTTAGGTTACTTGTAAACATAAATACCCCCGAAAGCAGAAGAATTGACAGCCGTCGCAGTAGCTCAGAGGTAGAGCACCGGACGCGTAATTCGGAGGTCGTGGGTTCGGATCCCACCGGCGGCAGGTGGTTGTTTTTTCTTCTGCTTTTCTAATCAGTTATCTTTAAACGATAACATATTCAGTAATTGATCAACACCGCAAAATAAATAACTTAAAAAAAAAATCCCCTGTGCCCCTTGGTTTCTGTGGCTGTTGGCTTCTGTCATATTTATAACGAGCCCCTCATCCCCTTCCCTTGTTTGCTTAATTGCTTAGCGAGGGCCTCGATTCTGGCAGCCTTGACGCCTTAGGAAGCATAAGAGGGTTCTCACGCAGCTTCCACCCTCTCCGTTCGATGACGTTCTACGTCACACCTGCAGTAACTCAGGACGTTCTACGTCCGCCGCTTATGAACGTGGGTGGCGCTGATGAACACTCTCAAGGTTAGGTTACTTGTAAACATAAATACCCCCGAAAGCAGAAGAATTGACAGCCGTCGCAGTAGCTCAGAGGTAGAGCACCGGACGCGTAATTCGGAGGTCGTGGGTTCGGATCCCACCGGCGGCAGGTGGTTGTTTTTTCTTCTGCTTTTCTAATCAGTTATCTTTAAACGATAACATATTCAGTAATTGATCAACACCGCAAAATAAATAACTTAAAAAAAATCCCCTGTGCCCCTTGGTTTCTGTGGCTGTTGGCTTCTGTCATATTTATAACGAGCCCCTCATCCCCTTCCCTTGTTTGCTTAATTGCTTAGCGAGGGCCTCGATTCTGGCAGCCTTGACGCCTTAGGAAGCATAAGAGGGTTCTCACGCAGCTTCCACCCTCTCCGTTCGATGACGTTCTACGTCACACCTGCAGTAACTCAGGACGTTCTACGTCCGCCGCTTATGAACGTGGGTGGCGCTGATGAACACTCTCAAGGTTAGGTTACTTGTAAACATAAATACCCCCGAAAGCAGAAGAATTGACAGCCGTCGCAGTAGCTCAGAGGTAGAGCACCGGACGCGTAATTCGGAGGTCGTGGGTTCGGATCCCACCGGCGGCAGGTGGTTGTTTTTTCTTCTGCTTTTCTAATCAGTTATCTTTAAACGATAACATATTCAGTAATTGATCAACAGCGCAAAATAAATAACTTAAAAAAAAATCCCCTGTGCCCCTTGGTTTCTGTGGCTGTTGGCTTCTGTCATATTTATAACGAGCCCCTCATCCCCTTCCCTTGTTTGCTTAATTGCTTAGCGAGGGCCTCGATTCTGGCAGCCTTGACGCCTTAGGAAGCATAAGAGGGTTCTCACGCAGCTTCCACCCTCTCCGTTCGATGACGTTCTACGTCACACCTGCAGTAACTCAGGACGTTCTACGTCCGCCGCTTATGAACGTGGGTGGCGCTGATGAACACTCTCAAGGTTAGGTTACTTGTAAACATAAATACCCCCGAAAGCAGAAGAATTGACAGCCGTCGCAGTAGCTCAGAGGTAGAGCACCGGACGCGTAATTCGGAGGTCGTGGGTTCGGATCCCACCGGCGGCAGGTGGTTGTTTTTTCTTCTGCTTTTCTAATCAGTTATCTTTAAACGATAACATATTCAGTAATTGATCAACACCGCAAAATAAATAACTTAAAAAAAAATCCCCTGTGCCCCTTGGTTTCTGTGGCTGTTGGCTTCTGTCATATTTATAACGAGCCCCTCATCCCCTTCCCTTGTTTGCTTAATTGCTTAGCGAGGGCCTCGATTCTGGCAGCCTTGACGCCTTAGGAAGCATAAGAGGGTTCTCACGCAGCTTCCACCCTCTCCGTTCGATGACGTTCTACGTCACACCTGCAGTAACTCAGGACGTTCTACGTCCGCCGCTTATGAACGTGGGTGGCGCTGATGAACACTCTCAAGGTTAGGTTACTTGTAAACATAAATACCCCCGAAAGCAGAAGAATTGACAGCCGTCGCAGTAGCTCAGAGGTAGAGCACCGGACGCGTAATTCGGAGGTCGTGGGTTCGGATCCCACCGGCGGCAGGTGGTTGTTTTTTCTTCTGCTTTTCTAATCAGTTATCTTTAAACGATAACATATTCAGTAATTGATCAACACCGCAAAATAAATAACTTAAAAAAAAATCCCCTGTGCCCCTTGGTTTCTGTGGCTGTTGGCTTCTGTCATATTTATAACGAGCCCCTCATCCCCTTCCCTTGTTCATTTTTATAAGGGTGAGATTAAAAAGTTTGCGGGTATAGGGTGGCCGCAGCTGGCACAGGACAGGGTAAATTGGAGAAACATATGGGAGAGTCCTTTGCCCTGCAGTGGGGGTAGTTAGGCTGATGATGATGAGCGCCAATTAGATTAGTGCCAGCAGTGGCCACCTTATTCCAGCAAGCTTCTTAACCTGGTCACTTAATCTGGTGTATTGTCTGTTGACCTCAGGTAGGTTTTCCGCCTCTTGGTGTCCACTATATACTCCATGTCGCAAGTCGTTTGCAGCGCAGGGCCAAGGAAGGCAACAAATAGTCCCTGAAATGTTTGAGCAGTGTTGTGACTATTTTTAAACAATTATTGCAGTAATTAGAAAGGTAGTTCACAAGGGCGTCCGCAGAATTTTTTGCAGGGGGGGGCCCCATTGGTTGTTGGCGCCGGAGGGGGGGGGGGGGTATATTCGTAGCAAAAAGGCACTATTTGCGGAGTAAATTTATTTATTTATATATAAATAAAAAAAAAAGTAAAATACGCACATGAAAGAAAAATTACAAACAGCAAATTAAAGCGCGGCTAGGAGAGATACATTAAAGTTTACCAACGAAAAAACAATTAAAATTAATAAAAAATACAAAAAGATACTATCACTTCGTGGAGAAGAGTGTTCAGTCTTGCTGCATACGGGTTCTCGACTCACCCGGATTGATGACCAGCACACAGCACAATATGTTCACAAACACGCAACTACAGTCACTCAGTCAGTCTTCCTTGAACAGCAACTGTAGGCGCCTCGGATTTTTCTGGGCGAATTGTGTAATTACACGGGTGATAAATTCATTTCTGTGCTTCACTACACGCTCTCGGTGCATACTCATCATACACATTGAATGGAAAAACGGTTGAACGCGTACGTTGAAAACAAAAGACAACTATATATACAACAAAAACTTCTTTACAAGATAAATGCACGCTCGCCGCTTCATACACCTCGCTCCATCTTGCTCGCGCATCCGCACAGTCGAGCAACCGCACACACACACTGCTCGCCGCTCGTCGTTTTCTCGTCCGCTGTCTTGGTTGTTCTGACCTTCGTTGACAACCGGCCACTAAAAACACCGAAGCACAAACACAGAGGCGCGCACACGTGCAAGGGCTTACTTGCCGCAATATCCCCGAATGCGCACTTTGGGGGGTGAAAGGAACGCCGCGCGACTTCCGAGGGGAAGGAACACTCGCCACTCCGGTCGGAAAATTTGTTGTTGTGTTTTTATGGGGTTCAGAGCCCCAAAACGCATCAGGCTATGAGGGACGGAGTAGTACAGAGTTCCGGATAATGTCGACCACCTGGGTCTGGGTCTCTTTACCGTGCACTGACACGCACAGTACATGGGCGCTGTTGTGATTTGAGACCCAGCCAGAGGTTACAGGCGAGCCAGGCAGGCGCCATCGGTCTGCGTTGACCAAAGGCGCTGGTTTTTGGAGAAGACGCAAGAAACGCTGGTGTGGGGGCGCCTCTGGAGACTGCGTCGCCGTGAACAAAAGCAGCTAATCCCCTTTGCCGAAGATTCTGAAAGCGGCGCTTCTACCGAACTGCGCTCTCCCGTGGATCGGAGGAGACAGCGAGCGGCGGCTGCGGCGCCAACCCACCGCCCGCTTGACCCTGAGCAGCCCGACAAAGCGGGGGTGGATACGGCTGATTTGTCCTTCCCTCCTGGAGAATTCATCGGTGGCCGGCGTACGAACGTATCCTGATTATAGCGAGCGACGAAGGCGAAAACAAGATGCTCTGTGCACTGTCTGTCTCCGCGCCGCTATCTCTCTAGAGATCAAAGAAACAGACACCGATCGTAAGAAGGCTCAAACACATGATCGCCGGGGCCGCTGTATGTCTGCAACAGGTCGCCTTTTAGTAGAGCTAACGATGGCGTGGTTTGAAAACGGCGGAACGACGCCCGCCCGGACGCGGCATTTCGCAGATGTGACCCAAAGCGTGGAAGCGGGGCTGCTTTTACCCTTTTGGCTGAGCGCACCACCGCCCCTGGCGTGCGGCCATCACTCACGGTTCGAGTGAGTGATTTTCCAGGGGGGTGCAGCCGCCCCCCCTTGCACCCCCCTCCGGACGCCCATGGTAGTTCAGGATAATGTTTCGAAAGTACAGCGAGCGTTTAATTCACTGGTTAAATAACAGGGGAAGTCCGCTCGAACAGCACTGTGGAGGCCTGCTGAGAAGTGGTGGGCTGCCATTCGTAAACATGGCGCCCGCCATGTCTCCTGCGCGCAGCAGATGGATGCTGGGGCGGTTTCCTTCGCAGAGATGGAGCCACCAGTCGCGGGATAGTGGGACCGGGGGAACACATTTATGCATAGCGCGCTGTACTAATGTAGGCTGAGGTCGCCGTAGTCTCCACAGCGCTGCAACTTATAGGTCTGACACCTTATCGGAAGCAAGCAGACATGCTCTCTCATTTGAATGAATGAATGAATGAATGAATGAATGAATGAATGAATGAATGAATGAATGAATGAATGAATGAATGAATGAATGAATGAATGAATGAATGTTTCAGCTTCTTGCAAAAAGCGAGGTTGGATCGAGAACAGAAAAAAAAAGGGTCATTGAACGTGCCTGATGAAAGTCGGAAACTTCGCAATCTCTGATCTGCGGCTTAACAGCTAGGGGCGTATTTATGGGTACTCTTGAAAGGATAGGGGGGGGGACAGGGTGGTCTCATTTGAACCATGCATTTCTTCGACCTTTTTCGTCAAACAATAGTTGGGTTCAGCACCTTTTTCCTATGTGAACGCCACGTCCCAGAAATCCGCCGTTGTCCTTTTAACGCCTGGAGGAACCTTGCGTTATCATTTGGTTCGTGCTTGTCCGCACGCACTCGCAGCCCTGTCGATTCACGCTCACTCAGTATTAGTGCTTATAATACGCGCAAGCAGCGAAACGTTACGTCCAAATCATTGGATGTGGCTAACATTCGGGCCATAATTTGACTTCTTCTGAACCACGTGACGAAAGTTGCCACCCTCCCCCCATATATATCACTTTATGTCTCAGGCCTACTTTAGTGGCATTCCATTTGGTCAGCTAGTAAATGCAAGAGTTTTCGGTCATGACATATGACAACGCATACGACACCGATGTGATTCGTTATAAAGAAGGTTCCTCGTTCAGCTGTTACAAGAATTAAACAAATATATTGTAGAAAAGAAGAGCTTCAAGAGCTTCTTGGGTCGTTCCAGACCTTGAATGAAATTTCACTTGCTCGCTCGCTCACTCACTCACTCACTCACTCACTCACTCACTCGCTCACTCATCCACTTACTCACTCGCTCGCTCATCCACTCACTCATTCGCTCACTTACCCACTCACTCACTCATTCGCTTGCTCGCTCACTCACTCACTCATCCACTCACTCACTCGCTCACTCACTCATCCACTCAACCCACTCACTCACTCACTCAATCAATCAATCAATCAATCAATCAATCAATCAATCAATCACTCGCTCACCCACCCACCCACCCACTCACCGACCAACTCTCTCACTCACTCACCCTTGACTCCTGTACGAGGCTGCCGCTATCGAAAATGAACAAATAGAGGAGGCAGCACTGACTTCATCGATCATTGCGCTACTCTGAGGGCTCGACCTCCAACAAGAGTTTACTGGGCCGACGAGGCAGCCAGAGACATCGTCCTTTCGCCTTCACCCAGGTGCTACGTGCGTAACCATGGGCGTCCGGAGGGGGGGGCAAGGGGGGGCGGCTGCACCCCCCTGGAAAATCACTCACTCGAACCGTGAGTGATGGCCGCACACCAGGGGCGGTGGTGCGCTCAGCCAAAAGGGTAAAAGCAGCCCCGCTTCCACGCTTTGGGTCACATCTGCGAAATGCCGCGTCCGGGCGGGCGTCGTTCCGCCGTTTTCAAACCACGCCATCGTTAGCTCTACTAAAAGGCGACCTGTTGCAGACATACAGCGGCACCGGCGAGCATGTGTTTGAGCCTTCTTACGATCGGTGTCTGTTTCTTTGATCTCTAGAGAGATAGCGGCACGGAGGCAGACAGTGCACAGAGCATCTTGTTTTCGCCTTCGTCGCTCGCTATAATCAGGATACGTTCGTACGCCGGCCACCGATGAATTCTTCAGGAGGGAAGGACAAATCAGCCGTATCCACCCCCGCTTTGTCGGGCTGCTCAGGGTCAAGCGGGCGGTGGGTTGGCGCCGCAGCCGCCGCTCGCTGTCTCCTCCGATCCACGGGAGAGCGCAGTTCGGTAGAAGCGCCGCTTTCAGAATCTTCGGCAAAGGGGATTAGCTGCTTTTGTTCACGGCGACGCAGTCTCCAGAGGCGCCCCCACACCAGCGTTTCTTGCATCTTCTCCGAAAACCAGCGCCTTTGGTCAACGCAGACCGATGGCGCCTGCCTGGCTCGCCTGTCACCTCTGGCTGGGTCTCAAATCACAACAGCGCCCATGTACTGTGCGTGTCAGTGCACGGTAAAGAGACCCAGACCCAGGTGGTCGACATTATCCGGAACTCTGTACTACTCCGTCCCTCATAGCCTGATGCGTTTTGGGGCTCTGAACCCCATAAAAACACAACAACAAATTTTCCGACCGGAGTGGCGAGTGTTCCTTCCCCTCGGAAGTCGCGCGGCGTTCCTTTCACCCCCCAAAGTGCGCATTCGGGGATATTGCGGCAAGTAAGCCCTTGGACGTGTTCGCGCCTCTGTGTTTGTGCTTCGGTGTTTTTAGTGGCCGGTTGTCAACGAAGGTCAGAACAACCAAGACAGCGGACGAGAAAACGACGAGCGGCGAGCAGTGTGTGTGCGGTTGCTCGACTGTGCGGATGCGCGAGCAAGATGGAGCGAGGTGTATGAAGCGGCGAGCGTGCATTTATCTTGTAAAGAAGTTTTTGTTGTATATATAGTTGTCTTTTGTTTTCAACGTACGCGTTCAACCGTTTTTCCATTCAATGTTGTGGGAATCCTGGCTTTGCGCCGTCGCCTTTGCGCGGCTGTGCCGGCCGCCCGCGTTGTTTCTCCTCTTTCCCTTGCTCCCGCCTCAGGCGGTGGAGAGGCGGCTGGGTGACTAATCACTGTCATTTAGCCACAGCTCCGCCCCGGCTCCCCAAGGGCCTTTGCCATTGGCGCCTTTTGGCGGGAATTCGGGACCCCGCTTTGGGCGGCCGCGCGCCGCGCGACCGTCCGAGCGGGGCCCCGAGAGAGAGATCCCTCCGAGACAGCGTAAGGTGCGTACGTTTACTGTTTGTCCGTGCCGGCCTTTGCCGTTCGGACCAGTGCTTACTCGAGCTCGCCCGCACGTGTCCTCTGACCTGCAGCGGCTCGAGCCTGTCCAGCGGGGTCCAGCGACCTCTGACAGGCGTACCTTGCGTTGAATGCCCACTCTCTCTCGCAACCGGCCCAACGGTCGACACGAGAGAGAGATCACAGCACTGCCGCGGGGACATCCTCCTGCAGCGGCGTGCTAGCGGTGCGCATTACTCGAGTCGCTTCTTGCGCGCAGCGGAGCCTTGCTCCTCGCGCGCCCCCGGGACGGGGTGACCATTGAGTGTGTGTGTATCAGCTGGAGGACGATGTGAATAAACGTCTCCTTTGTGAACTTGGAGGCCTATTTCTTTGCGGCGAATCGCTCTCCTCCCAGCGGAGGTTGAGTGCGCCGCATCGGTGTCCCAGTGGTGTGTGGTGACGGCTGATCGGGGCCCTTGGCTCGCGCGAAGCTCGAACCCGCGGTGGGTGGTGGCCTGTGTCCACGTAGGAACCCACAATGTGTATGATGAGTATGCACCGAGAGCGTGTAGTGAAGCACAGAAATGAATTTATCACCCGTGTAATTACACAATTCGCCCAGAAAAATCCGAGGCGCCTACAGTTGCTGTTCAAGGAAGACTGACTGAGTGACTGTAGTTGCGTGTTTGTGAACATATTGTGCTGTGTGCTGGTCATCAATCCGGGTGAGTCGAGAACCCGTATGCAGCAAGACTGAGCACTCTTCTCCACGAAGTGATAGTATCTTTTTGTATTTTTTATTAATTTTAATTGTTTTTTTGTTGATCCTAGCCGCGCTTTAATTTGCTGTTTGTAATTTTTTTTTCATGTGCGTATTTTACTTATTTTTTTTATTTATATATAAATAAATAAGTTTACTCCGCAAATAGTGCCTTTTTGCTACGAATATACCCCCCCCCTCCGGCGCCAACAATCAATGGGGCCCCCCCCTGCAAAAAATTCTGCGGACGCCCTTGTGCGTAACAACACACACATAGAACGAGGAACAGAGTGCATAATGATACAGGACAACAAATGAGTGAGGGAAAGCGAGAACGATCGCAATACTATGCTCCGCTTCGCGGAATGTTTCTGTTGACATGCAAGAGGCATGGAAAAATTTTCCGCTGCCCACTATCGGGCGATTACCGTGTGTTTTCCTCTCCCCCTCTCTCTTTCTCCCCCTCGCTCTGACTCGTAGAGCGTCATCAGGGGATCGCCGCGAACGATGCCCTACGCATCAGCGAAGGGAGTCGCGCCCAAGGCCGCAAAGTGCGCGGGGAAGTGAATGATGTGTCAGCTTTGCAATCCGCGCTGATTGCCACTCGACCAGGGGATGATAATCAACTAGGCGCGAAGATAGGGCGGGCAAATGCGGGGGGTGGTGAAATGCTCCACGGCAGGGAGCCAGAGAACTATCTCTGGCTCCGCGGAGCGGAAAGCGGAGTTCTGGGTGGTCGACGCGCGCTAGGGGGCGATTTTAAGACCAGTCACATCGACAGTGAATACCCTAGTACAACAAACGGATGAATGACAAAATGCGAAGCAGCTTTCAGCATGTATTACTATATAGGTAAGCACGACCGAGCGGTTGTATGGGGTTTCTTTATTGCTTGCGCGCGAAACAAGCTGAAAAAATGTGTGAGCCAGTGTCGCTTAAGTTTTAACTGATAATGGCACGCCCATTCGCATTTATCCGTGCTGATGAATTTTATTAAGCACTTGCGGGCACCCAGCCAGAATTTTTTTTTTTTTTCGGGAGAGGCCCGCGGTAAATTCTTGTATAGGAAGAGTGGGGTTGAGCTCGATTTCGGGGAGGGGGTAAGGGGACCCCTGCACCCCCCTCCCCCCACCACCCACCCCTGGATACGTACCTGGTGGTGGAGATGCAGCCTATGATCTCAAACACCGACGCCGGGATTTTGCGGAATAGTCCTACTAGTACTCCTCTCGTTGTAAAAGAAGCGAAACGAAGCAAAAAAGGAATTGCAGTAGGGCTGGTGACGCAACTGCCCAAATTATAAAATTGCCCTATAAAATTCTCTAACATTTCAAAATGCACTCATTCGGCTGTTCACTGGACGGTTTCTCGTTTCGTTTAGTGTACTGTCCGTCACCAACTTGTGGAGGGTGGTTGAAGGGTTATCACGAGCTGCATAGCGCGAAAGAAACCTATTGCTACAGCGCTTAATCCACGGTTTCCTAAGGCTCCGAAGCATGCAGTTTCAGCACTCACAAATCAACCGCACTTTAAGAAGGCTGTACTGCTATTCCAGTAAAACTGGGTGCACCTGCGTACACGCACCTTATGGTTGTAAAAATACGCCTTATGGTTGTAAAAAGGGAGTAAAGCTTTTCTCAGCTAAACGGGTGGATTGTTCGAGCTCAAATATAGCACAGAAATGGCATTTGGTGGGCAAAATTGTTTCATGCAACATTTGTTTTGGTTACTTGCCTGAATCGATCAAAAAGGCGCTTATTCGCATCGTCTGCAGCGACAACGAAGGAAATTCAGCCGTTCTGTTAGCGATCGCACCGGTAGCGCCACCTCGTTTGTGGGAGAAGCATTCTACGGCGCGCGTTTAATTTCGCAACACGCTGTATATTGTCGCTTTAACTGACGCGATGCTAGTGCGCTGCTGACATTGCGTTGTTATGCCGACATGTGTTCTTTCATTGAACGTTGTAAGGCCGTCCATCTAGATGCTCTCTAGGCAGAGTATCGGATGACTACACTAATAAAAGAAATATACAGCTGAAGCAGAAAAACTGAGCGCGCCTGCGGACACCCGCAGTCAAAAAATTATTCCCTCACGAACGAGCTTCCACCACCCACCCGTCCGCCAACCTCCGCATTGAGCTTACCGCGGCCGCCAGCCGCCAATGCGTATGCGCAGATGCCTCCATCTGAGCATGCGCACTAGCGGCCGCGGTAAGCGATCACAGTATACACACACTACGCTAAAGCTAATATTTACATTAGAGATATTACCTTACAGTTGCACTATTATTATTATTTTACATTGGATAATTTATTTTACAGTTAGAGTATTATTAGTTTCACTATATATTATTTCGCAGTTAGAGTTATGTTATTATACAGTTTTTCTATTTCCGCAGTGGAGTCCTACGGCAGTCTTCCTTTTATACGTGTACCCGTTTAGTACACGGGCGTTTTCGTACCCATCCTCCAACCTGGGTGACAGTCTCCGAGGCCGGGTTACTAGCCCGTGCACCTGCCCAACGCAGTCGCGTAACGCCTTAGCCACTGCGCCACCCCGAAGAGTGATTACCTGTGGTGTGAGGGAGCCTCATGTGTGTGCAAGGTCCAGCGATAAGCACTTTTAAGCTCCTTGGCAGGCGTGGCAGGCAGGCATATAGTGAAGTGTTGGGGGTGCTCACCATCTGGTGGGCAGGTTGTGATGTCACCGCAGGGTCACGTGACCTAGATCGCTTCTTTGGGGGCGGCTGCCTGAGCCACTCTACGCCACCCTATTTATCGCTCACAACGCCGACACCGGTGTTTTCTGCGTAACGGGACCTCTTACGCTATCGCGTTAAGGGGTTGATGGTGGATCATCTGCACTTACGTGGCGAAGCTGCAACAGCAGTGGCCTTCGCCCTTCGTTTTTCACTGGTTGCGTTTCCTTTGTGTCTCTGAGTTTTATTTCGCCGTCACTTTTTCGTTACGCTGCTACGTCCGTTTTTGCTTTGGTGAGTGGTGGAGGTTTCTGAAGGGTGTAGGTGTCTGGAGGTTCTATAGGGTGGCAGGCACGCAGCCGTAATATTATTCAGAGAAGGGGGGGGGGGGGGGGGGTGAGACAGGGGGGCAACGTAAGGTTTTGTGCCGGGGGACGAAGGAGGGGCACGCCCCAACGAGAACACTGCTAAAATAATTTGGCGGGGAGGGGGGGGGGGGGGGGGGTGTGAGCTTAATTTCACAAAGAGGGTGGGGGGGGGGGGGGGGGCACCCCTTGGTTCCGTGCCTGACCACGTGCTACTTTAAATATGAAGATATGTTTCTATTTGCGTGTACAGATGGACACCGAGAACAATAGAGTCGCCTTTTCCGCACACTGTTTTGTAAGCTATGTACAGCGAGGCCATTAGGGCACAATTATTTTCGTTCAGTTTTATTCCAACCTTTAAGCGCTTGTGGCTGTTATTCCCTGCAAGCAAGAGAACCCCAGTTAATCGACACGAATCCGCAACCCTTCTCTAAGGTGTGCTTCACTGCAGACAGCTTGCTGATTGGGCGTAAAATTATTAATTAAACACTCCCAGAGTGTTCGCAGTCCTCTGGGCAGTAACAATATCCGCGCACAGTATGACTATCATTTAAAAATTTGCGACTGTGGTGCTGAGTGTCACTCTGGTCGCACTATCTGTAATGTCGCGATTAACTGATTAACTGATTGATTCATTCATTAAATGATTGATTGATTGACCGGCTCACCTAATGGCAGATCAATTGATCGATCGATTACTTCCGCAGAAACGTGATGGAAAGAAGCATTTACAGCACCAGAGCTTCAACGTACTAGACACAAATGATGACATGCAGCGTCTGACGCCGCCGGTGAGTAACCTCGTGAAAGATTCTGATGACATGCACATATGTCACTCGGCTTCCTCCCCATAATAGCGAAGCTGGGAAAGGTGTGAGTCGCCGTTATAGAAATGGTCTATAGACTGCCTGTAGACTTCCTATAGGCTCTATTGCCTTTCTGTAGATATTTCTTTTTATCTGTTCATAGTCTATAGACCGTCAATAGAAAAAGTCTACTGAAAGTGTATAGCCATGAATTTATTGGCTGTTTATAGGATTTGTATGGTCTATGGACTTGTCTATATGGTTTGTCTATAGAATGTTTATAGACGTTATAGACAAAAGGCTATGAACCGTCTATAGATTGGCTAGAGAAATTTTTGTAAATGTGTCTGGTATTCCAATAGTGATAGCTCTCCTAATCGCACCCTTAACGGACAGGGCTGTATGTACACAAAGAACTGGGCAATGAGCCATTTTCGTTGTCTCCTCCTTGCGTTTTTTTATCTTCTCTCCGCCTGGTCTAACCTAGCCAGAAGATTTCTATCTGCGTGGTTCAACTTCCTGCCGTGATATCATTCTGTTTGTAAGATGAACGACTGTTTTCTTTCTTCCGTAGTCCCACTCAAGGTTACGTCGAGGCAGAGAGAATATGCCAGGCGCCAAGTAGCCTGCCCTCCGACCGATAAGATCGAGGGAGGCATAAATTTGCGTTTATATATCCTGCTGTGCATGCCGTAACTGCGCTGTCCCCTTCATAGCGGAGACGGCGCGAAGCTGGGGAATCGTCAAGAGAGCTCACCACCTGCAAGGGAGCGGCGGTCACGTCCGAGCAGTCCTTTTGTCTTTGTTACGCGACAGTGTATACAGCTCGTTCGGTCCAGGGAAAATTCGGAAAATTCCCAGAAGTTTCAAATGAAATTATCCGGCATTGGGGTCAGAATCCAGACCCTCTGCGTGCCAGGCGGGCAAACAACGCATATTGGTGCGAAAGCAACACTACGCGAGTCGCCTAGCCATTTCGCGGAGCTGAGGCAAGGCCATACTGCGCATGCGCGAGGAGCAGTGACGTCACACGGCGCACAGCTGGCGCGCCGCCGCCGTCGCTGCGCGGGTGACTCAGAGTGCCGCCGCCGCACTCCCCAGTTGCGCATGCGCAGTAGCGGCGCATAGCTAGCGTGCCGGGGCCGCCGCCGCTGCCGTGCGCTCTCCGTCGCCTCTCTCTCTCCTCGTTGCTTTCGCAATGGTCCAGGTTTAACCAGAGCTAAACCACTGCCAATTTTTCCACAAAGGTCTTTTTTTTTCTTTATTGCATGGAAGTTCACCTACACAGACAGGCTTCAAGTCCGACTTAGCCGGGTCGCATCCCGCAACCCATCATACACAATCACCCCAGCATTCACTCTCACTTTACCAGCACATCAAAATTCCGCGAGACACACGCGTGCATAGAGGAAAGGGAGCTAGGCAGGAGGTCGACCCTGCGCAGCATATACTCCCCACACCATGCTCTGTGTACAGAGGCTGCTATGAGCATGGCGGTTCTGCGGGGCGATCTGTCATGCAGCTCTTCCACAGGCTGAAAAGTTCCATGAGCACTAAAATATCACGTGGAACCTTGGAACCTTAGAACCTTTCATTGTAGGCAAAAATCTAATAGTATAGGGTGTATACTCAATGTCCTTTTTGACAGTCCGTTGAAGAATGTCCCCCCAAAGAAACACGACATCACGACAGAACACAAAGCAATCATTATTAGTTTCTGGCTGCTGACACAAGCGACAGTTCACAGACCATGGCACAAAAGTCCCTTTTTCACGAAGCCACGTTTTGACAGGTAAAGCGGACTTTCTTTTTTAAACTTCACATGCCATATAGGGTCGTTGGGTCAAGCGTGTTAGAGGGGCACCAAGTGAATGCGTTGTGTTGTGTATGACGGTAAAGTGTGTCGATGTGTACTGACGTTATAGTAATTAAAGAAATAAAGAAGGTAAAGGCGCTGTCGCGTCAAATCTTAATGCGAAACTTAAGCGTTCTGCTTATTTTGTTTTTTTTTTAATCTTGAGCTGATGAACAATGTTTGCTCGTCAAAGACGAAAGCAGGTCAAAATTCTGACAGAAATTAACGAGAAGTCATTCCTTATTAGAATTGCGCTGAAGTGCAACTATTTCTTCCAAAAGAGATTTACATATGGCATGCCAAAATATGTCCCCCTGACCATTCGTTCGTTCAGCGCCCACCAGGTGATATGTTCTCGTTTCATATGCGCAAATTTTTCTTTCTAGGATGGAACGCCTTGATCTCACACCTGCAACTTTCTGACTTGGTCACGCTGTATATGGGGTAAACGCTTTATTTATTTATTTATTTATTTATTTATTTATTTATTTCATAATACTGCAGGCCAATAGATTGGCCCATGCAGGAGGGGCTATACAAGGCATTGAAAATGACAAATACAAAGAAAAATACATGGGGTTACAAACAATGAGCAGAATAACAAAATACAACGCTCATTCACTCGAGAAAATGCTTCTCAAGAGCTTTACTAAAATTTGAGGACTGGAAAATGGCCTCGAGAAGAGAGTTCCAGTCGGAAACAGTCCGCGGAAAAAAACTGTGCTTGAATGAGTCAGCCTTTGCAAAAATGGGTTCCAGCAAATGAATTCGTGAATGGTGTGTTCGGCGCGACAATTGTTTGAGAATTACAGGGCGGGGTATGTTTAGCTTATGTGTTAAAAGGTTATGCATAAACAACAGACGGGAAATTTTTCTGCGTAATTCAAGTAATGGAATATGGTTGGTTTTCATTAGTGTTGTAGGTGAGTCTAACCTCCTGTATTTGTTATAAATAAACCTAACCGCTTTCCTTTGCACCATCTCTATCTTGTATATGTCTTTCTTTGTGAATGGATCCCATAATACCGAAGCGTACTCTAATTTGGACCTAATTAATGTTGAGTATGCAAGGAGTTTAACTTTACTTGGGGCATCTTTAAGCTTCCGCCTTAAGTAGCAAAGCTTGGAAAAGGACGAGGAGCAAATGTCTGCAATGTGTGAAGTCCATGTTAAGTCATGAGTTAACGTTACCCCAAAATATTTGTATTGTGTAACCTCATGGATTAAATGATTTTGCAGGGTGTAAGAGAAAGAACTAAAATGTTTTTTGCACGAAATACGTAAGAGAACAGTTTTATCAAGGTTTAGTTGCATATCCCATTTTACGCACCACTGATGAACAGCTAGAAGCGCATTTTGCAACATGTAGTGATCGTTCTGGTTATTTATGGTATTAAAAAGTATGCAATCATCTGCAAAAAGCTTTAAAGAGACATTTCATCGTTGATATAGATTAGGAAAAGCAGTGACCCTAAGACGCTGCCTTGAGGTACACCTGAAGTAGTTGGAAGATCGTTAGATCTACAGCCATTAACGTCTACGTATTGTTTTCTATGTTTAAGATAAGCATGAATCCAGTTGACAAGATAAGTAGGGACGCCAATACTATCTAATTTAGAAATGAGTTTGCCATGAGAAACAGTGTCGAAAGCTTTGCGGAAGTCTAAAAAAAGAACATCAACCTGCCCGGATTTATCAAGAACAATTTGGAATTCATTAACCGTAGAAACCAACTGCGTCACGGTGGACATACCCTTTCTGAAGCCGTGTTGCAAAGGGGATAAAATGTTATTTTCAGCTAGAAACGAATTAAGGTACCCTGAGACTATGTGTTCTATTAACTTACAACAAGAAGAATTGAAACATGAGTGTGGCCTCGGCTTGACCCCACAGAGCGCCTGCAGTATATGCCATTAGCATCCGGTCAACGCTTACTCCATCCTCATGCATAAGTAAGAAACGGACGTTCCCGTCTGAGCGGATTTCCACTATAGACGCATGGTCAATTTTATGCCTTTACAGCTTCAGCGTAGAAGAAATGGGCGTGGTGTATATGGTATGGAACGGAATGGCTTGGTATGTTTTGGTGTAGTGTGGTATGGTATGGTATGGTGTTGTAGATAATGGTATGGTATGGTATTTGAGTTGATTTATTGGGGTTTAACGTCCCAAAGCGTCTCAGGCTATGAGGGACGCCGTAGTGAAGGGCTCCGGAAATTTCGACCACCTGGTGCACTGACATCGCACAGTACACGGGCCTCTAGAATTTCGCCTCCATCGAAATTCAGCCGCCGCGGCCGGGATCGAACCCGCGTATGGTATGGTATGGTATGGTATGGTATGGTATGGTATGGTATGGTATGGTATGGTATGGTATGGTATGGTATGGTACGTGTAAGGCATATGGGGCCTAATGTCCCATGCCAGCGCATGGTCTGTGAGATACACCATACAGCAACTAGGTGCTGAGCTGGTTCCCTTAGCCGCTGCGGTGGCTCAGTGGTTATGGTGCTTGGCTGCTGACCCAAAAGACGCGGGTTCGATCCCGGCCGCGACGGCTAGAATTTCTTTGGAGGAGAAATTCTAGAAGCCCGTGTACTGTGCGATGTCAGTTCACGTTAAAAAACCCCAGGTGGTCGAAATTTCCGGAGCCCTCCACTACGGCGTCCCTCGTAGCCTGAGTCGCTTTGGGACGTTAAACCCCATAAACCAACCAAGCAACCTGGTTCCCTTAGTTTTAACCTAAATTCGTAACTAGGAAAGCATTCTTTGATTCCAGCACCTGAAACATTTTTTTCTTTGCACGTGTGGTTTTTCATTCGGCTGACACCCTAACGAGACGTTGTGATCGCCTTATCTCCGTTTATCCAATAGTCTGCTTATCTGCAGCGTCGCTGCAGACAGCATTGTTGAAAAACGCTCCTGGTTTATCGCCGTTCTTAGGTTGGCTCCTGTTAATGCGTGGACCTTCCAACAACATGGCCGGCGAGCTGTTCGCACAGCAGCCCAAAGTGGCACCACCTCTTGGAACGTAGTGTGTGCGGTGAGGGTGGATACCCATACTATAGCGTATAGGCGACGCAATTGCGGGCAACTCGGCGTTATTGCATTGATTCCGAGGGTACGAGATAAGCTGCAGTGAGGTGCTGGGAGAAGTGGCGGCACATGGCCGAGAGGGAGAGGAGGAGAGGAGGCCCGTCGGTCATGCGGTGGTCAGCAGCCGCGTCCTGTGTCCCCAGTCGGACCGCGAAAAGCAAACACTCGACTGGCGCGTGAAGTGGCCGTCGGGAATGTGTGACACAAGTGTGGCAGGGGCCTGCCGTCCATTAGGGCGAGCCGAGGAGAAAGCTGTTGGGGGGCCCGAGCGACGAGGCTGAGGGCCGAGTGCGATACGCGTGCCCGCTGAGCGATATAACGATACGAACGCTTGCCGTTGCGGAGCCACCGAAATGGCCGTCGCTGCCATGTGGCGCAGTGCGCAAACAGGGGCAGGGAGCACACGAAACTGAGTCAAAATAGAAGCAGAGCGGGAGCGTGGCGCGCCAGACGGGTCGACGGACAAGCCCCTGGAGGGTCACGATACTTGTGTTAACGCGCCGGAAAATGACGGCTTTCCGGGGCAACAGTGCCGTCCGGCGGTGGTGCTCGTATGAAGCCCGATAAAGGATAGCACATTGCGCTCTGGAGGTCGTACACTTGCACTCTAGAGACAGCAAAGGCGATGGCTGGCATGGGAGCTTATTTAGAAGAGGTATTTTGATTATAAATTGAGTACAGCTGCATGTAAGCTGACTTGTTTATTCAGCCATGGCATCATCATATCCCTCGTCATCCTCAACTCAACCACATTCCACTGCAATACAAATGCCTCCCTTCTTATTAAACTCCATTTGATCCTGTTCAACGCTAGCCGCGATCCCTCTAACCTCGCAACCTGCCTGCTTTCATATCTCCACCTGACTTCGCTCAAATGGGGCGGCACTGAGGTCAATGGCGTTCCTAGCGAAACGCGTGAAGTGAGGGCGAAATGCAAAAGCTCCCGTATACTAGGAGATTACAGAGTTTTAGCACAGCCGTACGGCCAACACAGTAACACGGTGCCGTTGTTTTAAACGTGTCTGCCACGCCACATTTTTCCGTACCGTAGTTATCGTAGTTTTGCGGATTTATTGCGCGGCGGCGCTAAAACTCTCTATTGAGGTCACATTGAAGAACGTACCCCAGGAGGTCGAAATTAATCCGGAGCCCTTCACTACAGTGTCCCTCATAGGCCATATGTGCCGCTTTGGGATGTTAAACACCGTAATTTACAATTTTATTCACACTTATGAAGGGCGCCATCCGTCAGATTTGTAAATGAGGGTGTGGTCGGGTTATTGTGAGCAAAACCGGCGAGCATTGCTGCGGGAAGTGCATGTGACGCCCGGTCGACGTCCCTGTCTCGTTTGTTCCACTTTCTTTGCTGCGGCTGGCTGCACGTATGTTTGCACGAGTGCCGAATGTTCGTAGGGTAGGCAAGCTGGCATGCGAGGGCTTACAGCACTGCAGCACCTTGATGAAACTTGATTTCTGAGGAAAGAAGACGACGAAGTGCATCCTTGTGGAATCGCTTTCTATCTGTCTCCAGCGTTTTTAGTGCATTTTGTGTGTGTATTGCGGGGACGCCGCCCCCGTCATACGGCGATGGATGTGGATCTTCCTGGGCATCCGACCAGACTGCCGGCTCCTTCCTCGAGTTCTTCGAGGAAGCGTTGCAGCCTTCCCAGTGACCCCGACAGCGAGGACACCATAGAGTACTTCAGCGAGGACAGTACCGAAGGTGAATTTGAGACATACCTCAGCCGCAGGACCAAAAGAAGACTATTAAGAGCCAGCTCCTCATCGAGCCAGTCCACGGTGAAGACACCTGGCCAAGCATCGAAGCATACTATTCTCATCCTGCCTGCGCATCGATCCCACAACATGAGGCGGCTTAACAGGCAAGCTGTCTCAATGCAACTTGAGGCCCTTGTGCCGAACGAAATTAAAGACGTTCGCGTGAACTCGCGCAAAAACGTTGTTGCTGTTGACGTCCATCATGCGCCAGCACTCGAATCACTGCGGGCCATCACTGAACTCGGAGGCATGTCGGTCCGTACAGTTATCCCGCTCGGCGAGGACGTTTCTTCTGGCGTCATCTATGACGTCGATGAGACGATCACGCAAGAAGATCTGCCCATACTTGTGAAACCAGGAAACGAAGGCACCGTGATTCTCCGAGTTTCACGTCTTGGGAAATCTCGCTGTGTCAAGATTGTCTTCAAAGGCGACAGCCTTCCGTCACATGTGAAGGTAGGCCTTTTTCGTCACGCAGTACGGCCATTCATACCAAAGCCCCTACAATGCACGAATTGTATGAAACTGGGCCATGTTAGCGGAGTCTGCGCCAACGCGAGTGTGTGTTCCCGGTGTGCCGAGCCTCATGATTCTGAGACATGCACAGCACAAATTCTCAGGTGTTCAAACTGCAACGGTCCCCATGACGCCTCATCTAGAGACTGCCCGCGGCTAAAAGAAGAGCGTGCTGTCCTAAGACAAATGGTCCGAGACAGCTCGACGCACCGCGAAGCTGCCGCGATCGTTCGCAAGAGACGTGCCCGACGCAAGAGGAAATCCAGACAGGCTGCTGCGAATGACAGCCGCAACGACGCGCTGTTGGCGCCTCCTGCTCACCCTCCTCCACCTCCTGTTCCACCTCGCCCCAGTGTGCTCCGTCCGCCCTCTGTGGACAAGGGTGGCCAGATGTCATCAGGTTCCGATCCTTGGCCTGCGCTTCCGCCATTATGTCCTCCTGAGGCCCCTCCACGTAAGCTCCCATCGCCGAGCACGTCGGCCGCTGCAGACGGGCTCCCGGAGCAAGACCGCCAAACCCTCGTGATTTTAAAGACCGTGGTCAACGCAATTCGGCCCCTCCTACAGGCTCTGCAATCCCCAACTGCTCGAAGCGTTTTACTAGTGCTGGACTCCCTGGGTTCAGCACTTCAAGGACTTTAATCCATAATGGCTGGCCACCTTCCCTCCTTTCGTGAGGAAGTCAGAGGCGCCACAATCTTCCAATGGAACGCAAGAGGTCTGAGGTCGCGAATGTCAAGTTTTCGTCCTTACGTATTCACTAACTACTTCCCGATATTGGTAATCTGCGAGCCCAAATTATCAGAAGCAATCAGGCTCTCCGGATACGAATCTTTCTTCGCCCCTACATGCGGGGAACGCAGCCAAGTCTTGGTATACCTCCGCACTGACATGACGTATGTTTGCTGCCCAGTTCCACCTCACAATGACAATCAATACGCGTGTTTCTTAATCAAGACAAAAACGCTAGAATTCACACTGATTGCAGCTTATGTGTCACCCTCCTCTCAATTAGACTGCGAAAGGCTGAAAGCCATCATGGAAGAAACCCGTGCTCCTTGGGTCATTACTGGAGATTTTAACGCCCACCATTTGCTATGGGGTAGCACCAGAATTAACGCCAAAGGAAGACATCTGGCGTTATTTGCATCCGACAATGATCTGTATGTTATGAATGACGGCAGTCCGACATACCTGCGCGGCTGTAACTACAGCAGCTGCCTGGACCTGACATTAGTTTCTAGGTCGTTGCACCGGAGTGTTCGCTGGTTCTGTGATGTGGAGACCCATGGAAGTGACCACATTCCTACCTACCTCAAAATAAGCGGCCTTGGTGCGTCCTCCCCAACCCAACTCGCGCGAATTGACTGGGCAGTATTTCGAAAACATATAGAAGAGACGAGCAAAGAAGCCCTCACTGGCAGGCTGGAGCACACTATAGCTAATGCTATGAACGTTGCGAGAAGTCACATCACGTCCTCAAGAATACGCAGTGATTTTGATATTGAACTAGAACGCCTGCGTGCTCTTCGGCGGCGAGCAGAAAAGCGATACAGACGAACCAAGTGCTTAAATGATCTACGGGAGGCGAGACGTACGCAGAAAAAAATCAAACGAAGAATGGATCAGCTGGCGAACCAGCGCTGGAGGTCCTTTTGTCAGCACTTGGATCCCCGCAAGCCCATGTCCCTTATATGGCGTACTGTGCGGGGCCTCCGTACGCTTCCGCAGCAAAGACAACCCTTCTATGCGTTGGCTGTCTATCAAGATCGACAGCAGTCTGAGGTAGCAACGGACTACTGCAGGAAAATTGCTGGTGTACCAACAACTGCTTCGAG
Source organism: Amblyomma mixtum (assembly GCF_055824585.1). Classification (NCBI taxonomy): domain Eukaryota; kingdom Metazoa; phylum Arthropoda; class Arachnida; order Ixodida; family Ixodidae; genus Amblyomma; species Amblyomma mixtum. Next base: position 38,871,030 of record NC_143018.1, read on the forward strand.
TTCCCGGCGTGTTCCTCCTGCCTCACGGGTCTCAGCCATGGATGTCCTTTTTTCTCGCGAGGAACTCGACGCTGCTCTTGCAGGATGTCGGCGTTCGTCTTCACCAGGGCCAGATGGAATCACATATGCTGCGCTGTCCCACCTTGGCCACGACGCGCGAGAAGAGCTCCTCAAACGTTACAACGACTCTTGGCTCGACGGTGCTGTTCCTCAAGAATGGAAATCGAGTCGATTGATACCCCTACTAAAACCAGGGAAATCTCCACTCGAGCTATCATCGTATAGGCCAATAGCTTTGGCCAGTTGCGTAGGAAAGGTCATGGAGAAAATGATTTTGTCGCGCCTTGAGTGGTACCTCGAACACTACAAAATATACCCCGACGCTATGGCCGGCTTCAGGCGGGGTCGCTCTTCTATTGACAACGTCGTTGATCTTGTATCCACGGTTCAACAACAGAAGCGCTTGAAACGTTTGTCAGCGGCACTCTTTCTGGATGTAAAAGGTGCCTACGACAACGTGACCCACGAGGCCATCCTTGATGCGCTGGAAACTGTGGGCATCGGTGGTCGGATGTTTGCGTGGATAGAGAGCTATCTGTCCAAAAGATCATTTTTTATCCAATGTGAAGATGGCCCGACGCCTGAGCATTACACCTACCGTGGCGTGCCCCAGGGCGGTGTCCTTAGCCCTACATTGTTTAATCTGACTCTCATCGCCCTCCCTGAGAATCTCCCCAACACCGTCCAGATGTGTATGTACGCCGATGACATCTGCATTTGGGCCTCCTCTGTGACGCGTCCCCAGGTGCGTGCAAGACTTCAGCGGGCAGCATCGATCACTTCTTCCTATCTCCAGAAGCAAGGTCTCAGCGTTTCACCAGAAAAGTGCGCGCTAGTGGCATTTACACGTAAATGTATGACTCCATATCCGGTACGCATCGACGGTCAAGTCATTTCTTACAGCAAAACTCATCGTTTCCTAGGGATCCTGATCGACCGCAATTTATCATGGAGCCCGCATTGCACTCTACTGAAAAAAAAGCTAACATCTATCGCTCATTTACTCCGATTTCTAGGTGGAAAATCTTGGGGCTCGTCGGTGCAGTCAATGCTGGAGTTGTACAGAGCTCTATTTGTCGGATGCTTGCGGTACAGTACACCTGTACTCTCAAACACGTGCAAAACTAACATGCGTGCCCTCCAGTCAGTGCAGGGTCAGGCCCTTCGCACATGCCTAGGTCTACCTCGGAGCGCATCAACAATGGGTAGCATTGCACTCGCCAAAGACCACCCGATCTCTACTTATATTGTCCTAGACTGCTTGCGAATGCACATACGTCATATCTCAAGGATTCCACAGCATCACCTTGCGCCTCTGCCACTGCAGAGACCACATTCTGCATTTGCAAAGGTGATAACGACGCAACAGTCGTCGATCCCACAACAGTTCACCCCGGCAGCACTACCTCCCTCTCCTCTGTGGTGTACGCGGCTCCCATGTGTGCGCCTTGCTATTCCGGGGATAGCGAAGAAGTCAAATTTATCGACGCCAGCCATTAAGCAACTGACACTGTCCATGCTCCACTTCGAATATTCGGACAGCACTCACGTCTATACGGATGGATCAGTAACCTCTACTAGTTCTGCTTGCGCAGTGGTCGTTCCTGCGCGACAGACTCAAATTCACCAACTAATTTCGCATCGGACTACCTCTACTGGAGCAGAGTTGGCTGCGCTTCTTGCGGCAGTACAGTATATCTCACAACAACCACCTCAAAAATGGGCTGTTTTCTGTGATTCAAAAGCTGCCCTACAATGTCTTCAATCTGCCTTGAGACATAGCGACCATGAGCAACTTACAGCGGAGATACGATATCTGCACCACCAGGCAATCGAACAAGATCATGAAATCATCTTCCAGTGGGTACCAGGCCATAGCGGCATTGTTGGTAACGCCTTAGCTGACGATGCTGCTCGATCGGCTCACGATACAACCAACACTGTCCGCATACCACTGACAAGAGCTGACGCAGCAAGGCACCTTCAACTGCTCGCCCGAAACCTGACTGTAACGTCGTGGTCTGCCCCTGGAGTTTGGTCACCCCGCTCGCATCACTTCAACCTCTTGCTCCAACATCACATACCATTCGGCCTCCCCCGCGGTGATACTACGCTGTTGTGCCGCCTGTGGCTGGGAGTGGCGTTCACAAACGCCTATTCCCATCTGATCACAATGGCTGACTCTCCTGCGTGTGACCAGTGCGGTTGTGACGAAACGATCAGCCACCTCCTCTGTGACTGCCCTCGTTTTGAGCGAGAGCGCGGTGTCCTAAGTGTTTCTCTGCTCCGCTTGGACTCGCGTCCTTTAACAGAGTCTAACGTTCTAGGGCCTTGGACTCAACCTTCCAGACAACGGAAAGCGGTGAAAGCGCTCCTGACTTTCTTAAAAGACTCGGGGTTGCATTCCCGCCTATAATCTTTTAGTTTTCAGTGCGCGCCCTCTGTCCCTGTGACATGGTGGTCGCTGGACACTTAGAAAACTCATTTCCTTGCCGCGCTTTTTCCTTTTTTCCCCTTTGTTCCCCTCCCCAAGTGTAGGGTAGCCAACTGGGCATCGCCTGGTTAACCTCCCTGCCTTTCCGTCCTTTTCTCTCTCTCTCTCTCTCTCTGAGGAAAGGAACGACGCAGTGACTGTCTCGCTTCTGGGTGGACGCCCCAACCGCCGACCGAGAGAGGTGCGGAAGGAGGGAGTGAAATAAGGAAGATAGAAAGAGGTGCCGGAGTGGAGGTCTCTGGAAAAATTTCGACCACATGGGGATCTTTAACGCGCACTGACAACACACAGCACTAGGGCGCCTTTTGCGTTTCGCGTCCATCGAAACGCGCGTGCACATCGCGAGGGAGAGGAGGGAAGATTGTGAAGATAGGAGAGGCACAGCAAATTAGTTCTCACTGTCTGTGCGTTTATATGAACTCGACGTCGGGTCGAGTCGGTCTGTCAGGCATATGCAAGCGACCGCCAGTTACGTAAGCGCCCACTGGGTCGTGTTGAGGGATCCCGACAGCAGTGGACTAGTCAGCATAACTCGGCAAAAGCACTCAGGCTCACTCACAAAAGTTTGGTCAACCTACGTGCTAACTCAAACTCACTCACAGAAACGCGGGCTCTCTCGAATTCATGAGCTCAAGCTCATTTAGCCTCCCAACTCGGGCTCATTCAGAATCACTAGTCATAGGGGGTCAACCACTCGTAGCGACTCACGTTTCACTCAAACTCACGACTGATGTAGGCTTACTCATTTCGACTCACGACTCATGGGGACTCACGACTTATCTAGGGATACTCATTTCGACTCCCGTCTCACCTGGACTCACTCACTCATTTTGGCTCACGACTCATCTGGGCTCGCTCATTCCGACTCACGGCTCACCGTTTGCCTGGTTCAGTAGGCTGTGGGTATGACCGCCAACGTGCGGCAGAAACGTGGAGGCTAACAAAGAGGGTTCAGCTTAAGCTAAGGACAATGCAGCGAGCTGAGGAAAGAAAAATGGTAGGTGTAACGTTAAGAGACCGGAAGCGGGCAGAGTGGGTGAGGGAACAAACGCGGGTTAAGGACATCCTAGTCGAAATCAAGAGGAAGAAATATGCTTGGGCAGGATATGCAATGAGAAGGCAAGATAACCGCTGGTCCTTAAGGGTTACGGAGTGGATTCTAAGAGAAGGCAAGTGTAGCAAGGGTGGCAGAAATTTAGGTGGGCGGATAATATTAAGAAGTTCACGGGGATACGGTGGCTGCAGCTGGCAAATGACAGGGTTAAATGGAGAGACATGGCAGAGGCTTCTGCCCTGCAGTGGGCTTAGTCAGGCTGATGATGATGAAGGAAATGAAGGGCGCAGTAACTGTCTCACTCCTCGGTGGATACCTCAACCGCGCCTTAGGGGAAGGGAGAAAGGTGGCAGTGAAAAAAGAGAGGGAAAGGGTGCAGGGGATGGGAAAGTAAAAGTGGTATGGGATGAAAAAGGGCAAGGAAAAGAGAGAAGCCGCGTGAAGGGGGCCTTCTGAGCCAGTCGCGACACAGACATCGTCAGCCGGCTCAGAAAAAAACGGTTTCACGTTGCGCGTCCACTTCAGCGAAAATTGCGACGAGCCGGGGGCAACCGCGACGCGCACTTCGTGGAATCCGGTCGCCGTCGTCGCGCGGGAGCTTGGGTGCCAGACGCCACGACCACGTCTCGAATCGCGCGCCCGTCCGGTGCGACGGCGAACAGTGGGATGACTGTGCAGTTGTCGCCGTTTTATCAGCCGCTCCGTACGTGCCGGAGGGCCACTTCATTGCTGTTTACACGGGCGGCCACCGTCATCGCTGTTTGCGTTGGGCGCGTGTACTGTTACTTCGTTCGCCGAGGACCGCTGCTATTTTGGAAGCCTGCTGGGCGGTGCAAGGGTGCGATAACTGGAACCTCAGTTTAGTCACCGTTGGTTGTCCTTCAGGCATATTCACAGCCACGGCTGTGCAAGGGTATTTCTCCTTATGCAGTATGCGTTAGCTTCCTAAGCAGCACAGGCAATGGGCCTAATACTGGCAATGCATGTAAAGCCCTCACCCGAGAGCCCTTGAGGTATTTGTGATAAATAAATAAATAAAAACAGGCCGGTCCTACAAATGACCGGAGTAAAACCATCCATTTGCAATATTGGGCCGATTACCTGTGCTGCTTGGGTTAGTTGTCATAGCCCCAATTCCGGGTCCACCCAGACTCCGAGGAGGATGTCATCCAGGTGATGTCTATAGCTAGAACATGATGGTCATGTTGGCTTGGATGAACAATGGGTGTACTCCAGAATGTGCTCTGTGCGCGCATGTGATCCAGGGCTCGTCCGTGGCCTGCGGGGCCACGGTACTTGGGCCTACCCACTTTGGGGTCCAAGCCGACTTGTTGGAGCTCCAAGCCCGTATTTCGAGTTTCGTCATTTTCGAAAACCGTCATTTTCGAACACACCCGATTGGTCTAAACGCCGGAAAATAATGTGGCGACTCGGATGGAGCGAAAACTGTCGGAATAAACTGGACGGTGAAGTCGCACACAAAGAGACCGCTCCCATGGCTCCATAGCAGACGCTTAAGATATCGACTGCATGGATCACGATGAAAATATTTATTGTAGTACAATTAGAGGGTGGGAAAGAGGAGGTGGTGTCCATATTCCGGGAGTCCACTGACATAAGCTGCTCTCCTTGCACGTTCGATACGCTGACGTTGATGTCCATCGTCCGAGCTAGACAGTGCTACCTGCCGCTCCTCCCGCGTTGGCTGAGTTATGTTATCAATGAATGTTTTTGGCAGGCCCATATAATATCTCATGTAGCACAAAGTACTCTATGAAGTGAGGTCCCCTGTTGGTCCCATGTGGATATCCCGTTGTGAGCCCCTGTGGGACCAGTGTGGGTTCTGCAACGCGGGCCCTCGTCGACCCCCAGAGGGCTGCCCACAAATGCCCCGATCGGTCCAATCTGGGATCGATGCAGGTAGCCCAAGTTGGGCTGCCCGCATTCGGCCTGCATGGCCTGATGTGGTAGCCCACCTGAATCCCGCATCGGTCCTATTTTGGTGAAATGTGGGCGAGATTTCGACCACCTGGGAATCCAAGTGCTCATGAAGCCATTCTCCTCCCCGGTTTTTCCCTCTCGGAGTCAGTCCCTAATATTTTGGTCTTGATATATCCCAAGCAGCACATGTGATCAACCCAGTATTGGAAATGGATGGTTTATCTATGGTCCTTTGCAGGACCGGCATTTTCCAACACGTTTCCAATTTTGGGCCAATTAAATGTGCTGCTTGGGGTATGCTGTGGGTGTGTTGTACTGCCGCTCATTGCCTGCATCGGCGTAAGCTCAGCATCGAAGACCATCTAGAGCTCTTCAGAGCAACTTCCTAATGAGTGTACAACTAAACCATAATAAACCGTGTAGCAGCGGCGATCTAATTTCGCCAGTCGCGTCCGAATAACTACTAGTAAGCCGACAAGCGGCTCGACGAGAGGGCGAGCCTTCGCGGCAAAGCCGGTTCTCCACAATCGCCGTCAGTTTCGGCGAAAGCTCCGGCAAACTGTTCGCGCACTGCATTGCAAGACCGGCCCCGCCAGCGACCGCAGCCCGAAGGGCGACCTTCCGTGTCTTGCCCCTGACACCGCCTCTCCTTTTCTCGGAAGGCCTCGGGGGGCAGCAAAACTTTCCGCTCTGCGCAGATGATACGCCCGCAATAGAAACCGCTGGAAAAAGAAATCTGTCTAGCCGTATACCATGCTGCTTCCCGCATTGCTTACTCTCTATCGCCCCAGCATCTCTCTCAGAAAGCCGTGCTTGCCCTTCGCATCATTTGCCGTCCGGTTTTCTTCCACAGATTTCCCCTCTGTACATGGTGCGGACACGTGCGATGACTCACATCACGGTTTCGTTCTATCTTCTTTGTCATCCTATTTTCTTACGTGTCCAATTTTTAGCGACCAACTGCCAGAAAACGGGTGTATTTGCGCGCTATAGAGAGATTAGATTGCAGCGAGATGTGTACAGCGAAATTCTTGGCAAGGCACCGCTATAGCGGGCGGACACTGAAACCTTCAGGACCCTTGGACGCAACCAGCCTCACGCTGGAGGCGCTGATAAGATCTGTGACCTGTTTTTTCGTGTATCTGTCGCTTTTTCGTTGAATGAAAGAGTGACGCTGACATGAGAGGCCCTTGAGGAAGCGAGAAATCAAGGTCTAGCGGTTATGAGCAAGAGGTGCTCCTCTATAGCGCCAGTAATCTCATCGCAACGAGCTCTTATATAGCTGTTATCTCGTCTAATATTGAAGCACGCGATAAGATTGCCGATCATTTCGTCCGTTTTAAGTCTCCAGCGACCGTTCCTTTCTCAACGTACGTCGAGGTCAGAAGAGTTGCGGCTCGTCCCGAAGGAATATGTTGGAGGTTCGCGGTCTATAGTAAATCAGTGCGCCTTCACACGCGGGCCACCTGACAAGCACGAACGTGAAATACATTTTGCCGTTTGCTTCGACAGCTAATTTCATAAATTTCGGGCACCGCTGAGCTCTCACTGCATCGAGAATAAAGCTCTTACTACATCTCGTCCGTTGCAGCTTATACTGAGCGCGATAGTACATATCCGCACTTCTACTTCCCCTGTATTTCTCAAACCGCTGCTACGGTTCGGCGAAATCTAAATGCATCACTGCGGCAGCCACCGCCTCTACCCGGCACGTGCCAAGGGACTGAGTAAGGCGGAGGAGCGAACTCTGCGGCGCCTGCAGACAGGAACTCTTCTCTGTCCTGCCATAGCAAAACACTTCGATCCGAACACAGATGGGCGCCGCCCGCACTATGGAGAGATCTGCGATATCTTCCACATGGTGTGGGCATGTACTCAGAATCCTCACCTTCCCCCTTCCCCCATTCCCACCCGAGAGGCATGGGAGACTGCCCTCCTCAACTGCTCCACACAGGAGTTCCAAAGGGCTCTAGTAAAGCGGGCGCGAGACGGGGCCTTGTCATGCGGTGTCCCGGACTAAGGATACCGACCATGTAGCGGGGTTTTCTGACCCCCCAAACTCTCTTTGAGTATTAACATACGCGGCAAAGAACTTGACCGTCTAGGGACTCTTTCAAGTTGCGGCGCGTTGGCTTCCTGCAACCTCTCCTTGGGGCACTTGCCTTCGCCACCTGCTCACCGTGATGGGGATGACTTTAGTATAATGGGAGGTGGTGGTGGTGGTGGTGAAAAACATTTATAATGCAATAAATATTTACAGAGAGGTGATTGGGGTAGGCCCTATTGGCCCTTTCCCCTAACAATACTAGGTGGAGCCCCTATTCCGGGGCCCCATTGGCAAGCAACGCCGCCCGCGTCCGGTGAAGGCAGAGGCGCTCATGTCCACAGCGTCGCTGAACGCGGGCCGCTTAGTCCGAAGAGGAGGGGGAGGAGGAGAATAGAAGGAACTTCGGTTTTTTCCTGCAGACCATCTAAACGGGCCCGTTCACTTCAATCAGATCACCGCCAAACGTCTTGACCAGTTGAATGCTTGTCGGCGTGCGAATAAAGATGACGGCCAGGCTGTCACCCTTCGGACCCCTAATAAGCTTTGGCCCTCGACACCGGATGGTTCCTGGCGCCATACAGTCTCTTGCTCAAGCGCCTCCGGGTTCCCACAAAGGGAAGATGCTACTGAGGAAGTTGTTACTGGTGTAAAAGGGAAGTTGTTACTCATATAATAAGTGAAAGGTGTGGGGATATTTTTTGCGCGTAATTCTCATTGCGACGGTGTTTTTTCAGAAGTAATATTCATCTGCCAAGTGCAACGCTATGATTGTATTTTATCTAAGCAATTATTTACAATCAACTGCACGTTACGGCTATTGATGTCGTGAAATAGGATGCAGTCGTGGTGGTGGTGGTAGTGGTTTATTTTAAAAATAAAAATAAAAAAGGTGAAGCAAAAGAGTTACCGGCCGCGGCAATTGCTATCTAATATCTTAAGCACCCGAGCTGCAGCCGGCGGAAATGAAAGGGAAAGGGAGAGGATAGTGAGGGAAAAGTCTTATCTTAACAGGTATGTCATGGACTATGTCATTAATAAATACTAAAAAAGAAGAGGGCCACGAATGGAACCTTGAGGTATGCCTGAATAAACTTAAGTGGGGGTGGAACTTGAAGTAGCTACAGAAACGCTTTGGTACCTGTCAGAAAGATATGCCTGAAGCCAATTGTTTTTTTTTTAGGATCGGTTTTGATTTTATAAGTAACTTGAGGTGAGAGACGCGATGAAATGCTTTTTCGAAATCCAGAAACATAATGTCAATTTGGCTATGATTGTCAAGAGCGCGTGCTAGGTCGTGAACGGTATCAGGGTAGTTGTGTGGTGGTTGAGTCCTTTCCGTAAATCGTGTTGCCGTGGGTCGATTATGTTAGTTTCTAGAAAAGTCGTAATATGTTTACATATTATGTGCTCAGGTACGTTTGCCCATTCACACAACAACGAGGTAGGCCTATAGTATCAAAACACCAGGTCTTGTTCTCAGTTTTGGGCACGTGAATTATTTTTGCATATTTTCATACATGCGAGACTTCACCGCATGACAGCGATTTAGCGAATATTAGTGTTAGAAGTTGGCAGCACCATTCCGCATTCCGGGCAAGAAATTTGTTAGGAGTGGCGTCTGTTTCGGAGGATTTTTTTTTTTTAATTTAAGCTCAGCACCAGCGACAAAACACCTTTTTCAGAAATATGGACGTCCTGTAAAGGAGATGTGCCGTGAAATGATGGGAAGCAAGGAGTGATTCCATCATCGCTCGTGAACACAGAGCTTGTTGGTGCTGTCGGCTGCAAATAAAGAAGGCATATATCCACTACGAGGCAGTGGCAAGACGCAGGAGCGTTTTGAGGAAAACAAAAAAGCCCTGCCGCGGTGGCTCAGTGGTCATGGTGCTCGGCTGCTGGCCCGAAAGACGCGGGTTCGATCCCGGTCGCGGCGGCTGCATTTCGATGAAGGCGGAATGCTAGAGGCCCGTGTGCTTTGCGATGTCACTGCACGTTAAGGAACCCCAGGTGGTCGAAATTTCCGGAGCCCTCCACTGCGGCATCTCTCATAGCCTCAGTCGCTTTGGGACGTTAAACTCCAATAAACCAACCAACCAAAACAAAAAAGAAACAGTAACAGTAGGTTATTGCCTGAAAGATTGTACGGCGGAACTATAAGGGACCTGTTAACTAGGAGACTGAATATGGGCCAATGGCTTTATGTACGACAATAGCTGATGGGCACGTTGGTCAGACATGATTTCTGGTGCAACAGCGCAACGGCACAAGGCCAGAGGACAAGAAGGGACGAAACACAGCGCTGACTAACAACAGAAGTTTATTCAGGAAGTCATGCTTATAAAGGCGCCAGCGACACTGAATAACAGAAAAACACAAAGAACCGTGACAGATATCCCTCCGACCAGGCACGTTTTTGATACCACAAGGTTAACACGTGTGCAAAAATTCATGTTATTTCTGCAAGATAGCGACAGAAGGGGTGCTTACACACCTCTGACCCAACTTCATGATCTCAGACGCTTCGATAACTTCTCTAGTCACCTGATCTTTGTGTTTATCCCCCTTTGTGTTTCTCCTCTGGCCTTGTGCCGTTGCGCCGTTGCACAAGAATTTATGTACGAATTCGGATGTACTGCATGTAATGTTCCGAGTCCGCATTGACTGGACTGGAACACAAAAAATAAAAAGGAAGTCTCAGAATGCCTCAGCGTTTCTCCGTTTCTAGAAAAAAAATTTGCATAGCAGAACGTAACTTCTGCTGCCTCGTCCACGCAAAGAAGCGCCAGTCGAAGAACAACCGCAATGGGCAGACCAGACTGTTGAAACGGAATTCGTAGCAAGCGCCTCCTCTAAGAGGATAAGCGGCGGCAGAACAGCAAGTATCTTTAAGGGTAGAAGTTTAGCAGTGGAACCCGGCATCGCAAATGCGTGAAAGAGACCTACAGCCTGCGAGAATTCTAGTCTTTGCTACTCCAAGGATGCAGAAGATGCGGATATTCGGGAGATTATGCAAAAGCCGAGGCAGCAAATTCCTGAAAGCTGCGAAACCTCGCCGCAGCTGTATATGCACAGGTTGTCAGAACAGCAATAACTGGGTCGCACATAGAGAGAGGTCTGATCAAATAGAACATCGTAGAGGTTTGGTTTATTGTTTTGTTGGGCTTTAACGTCCCAAAGCGATTCCGATTTTGAGGGACGCCGTAGTGAGGGGCTCCGGACATTTCAACCACCTGGGGTTCTTTAACGTGCACTGACATATCGCACAGTACACGGGCCTCTAGAATTTCGCCTCCATCGAAATTCAGCCGCCGTGGTCGGGATCGAACCGGCGTCTTTCGGGTCAGCAGCCGAGCGCCGTAACCACTGAGCCACCGCGGCGGGGCGTACACCATAGAGGCTCTGTACGGTGAGTACGTTGCTTGAAATCAGTTTTTTGTTTCAGGTATAATATGTGGCACGTAAAAATATTTCCCTGTTTACATGTTCCTTGTGCATTTCTTGAGCCTTTGTGCTTACGTTGAGCGATTTAGACTTGTTTAGGATTCGGTGACGCATTAATGTAATAGGAGTTTCGATCTCACATATGGCGTCCTGTTGTCTGCCTGCTAATCCTTTTCTTTAATTCCGCAATATGCTGCAAAATAAAAATACAAATTTAATAACGTAGTACCGCATCTCTTTGCTTGCACTCGAAAGCAGCAGCGCTCCAAAACAACGTCCAACCCGTCATGAAACGCCGTTTACGCACAGCAAAGGGGCGAAGTGCGTATGACGAAGCGCGTTGTTTCCCCCTCACCTTCACCCTTATCGCGCCTGCGTGTGGCATTGCAGATAACGCGCCGAGGTGTCGTCGCTGCTAGTTGCCTTTCTTGTTTCTCTCATAGCGTCCTTTTACCCTGGGCGTGACGGAGCGAGTTTTTCTGCCACCGCCCTTCGACTCGCCACTCGACTGCTTTGTGCATTCCGCGTGGCTCGCGTAGGCAACCTTTATCTGTAAGCAACCGCGCGCTATCCGCCCTTGCTCCTAATTTGCCATGTCATGGACCCGGCGACTGATAAGCATGTCGGTGTCGTGTGAATGGGTGTGCGACTCGCGGAGGAGTTGCTAGCGAGGAAAAAAAACAAGAATCCCAGACTTGGCTTCCATCTCTGGAGTCATGGATAGAGAGCGACACATCTGCCGTTTGAGCAACCCGTCCCGGGAGAGCAGCCACAGTCGGCACACCTTAATAACGTGGTTTACTGTGTTTAACGTCCTCAGGCAACGCAGGATAAGGGACGCGCGGATTAGCACTGGAAACACCGGGCCTCCTTGCCTGACACCATTCCTGATCGGGTCGGGGTTTTATTACTTTCCCTGTGGAAGATGTTGGTCGCTGTGCAACCACTACAGATATTTTATGCGACGGATGCACACGACAGTCACCAAGACAGAAGACGAGCCAGATCCAAAATGCTGGCTCGGTCAATCGGGTAAATACCACCAACCCTGTACATTCACGGAAGCAGCCAAATCACCGGCCGGAAAGCCAAGTGTGTGACAACTATACAGACAGGAATGGATAAGCAGCAGCAATGGGCTCCGTCGCAACATCCTCCAGACAAACGGTGGAGGAAGGAGCCATCGTCCTAGCAGCATGGCACACACACTTCCGCCCACTCGAGAGTAATGACCCGCTATACATCGCTGCGGACTCACAGGCAACATGCCGCGCATACACACCGGGACTGCTGCCTCGGCAGCCCTCAAGACTAGATGCGAATCCACAACATTCGGATAATGTAGACCCCAGTTCCTATCAGGTGATGAGTGCGCACATGCACTTACCCTAAATCTTACCTGCCGCGCACCGGAGAACAGACCCAATGTGGCTGCAATAAGATCCTGAGCTACCCACCTTCTGCGACACCACTGCAGAACACAAAACAGAACTTTCTCCACACGTCACACTAACCACTCCAGAATTTGGCGACAAATCCAAACCGACTCCCACCCGGAGCATTACCAGAGGCACCTGCTATTCCTTGCGTAAATCCCGCACCGCCTGCTTTATATGCGGTAACCCTCAGCCGTTGCTGTACTAGAACTCCGCACCAATTACAAACTACAGTCCCTTAAGCACAACCTCCCGTTAATTTTAAATAAACACTCGCAATTTACCAAACCCAGCCTTAACCAGTTGCGACAGTACTTTTTATCCGTATAGATGTTCTGGTGAATAACTGTTTTCCATTATCCCAAATATCTTTCTTTATATTTTTGTTTCACATCATACAATCATTGTAACCACATTATATAACTGTTTGTTATTTTCTTGTGCTCTGTTTTTCTCTCTTGTGTTCGACTGATGTTATTTATTTTGATTTTGAATGTGTTGAAATCATTCATATGTATGTTTTTTTCCAGTTTTTACATTACTTCAAAACTGTACACACGTTTCTACTTGTTACCGCATTTTACATGTCTTTCTGTGCTGTGTGTTTAAGTATTGATATTTTTATGTTCCTTTATTTTGCTGTTTTTCAATGTCTGTATGACTTGCCCTGCCTTGTATGCTGGGCCCTGGGCCTCGTCAAGCTGACAAAAGCAGCTTTTACCCCGGGTGTCCCACCAGAATTTTGTTTTCTGGAAATAAACTGAAACTGAAACTTACGGGAATACCCTATCCAATCAGGATGCTCTTCCTTCCCAAACGATACCCTCTCCTCATAGTAAGCTGGAATGATTATGCAGCGGCTATATGGAATCCTCACCAAGCATACTTAATTAACACCTTGGAAGCCGTTCAAAACCGAGCAGCCCGTTTTATATCCTCAAATTACAATAGACACAGCAGTATCACCAGTATTAAATCTTCACTTAACATCCCGCCACTAGAGCTCCGACGGAAAATCGCACGACTCTGCCTCTTTCATAAGTTATATTACAATTTTCCTGATCTTCGTGACACATTATTACTAGCTCCCATCAGAACATCGCGCCGCCTGTTTAACCTCCTCAGCATTCAACGTATACATGGATCGACCTTGGCATTTAATAAATCTTTTCTTCCAACTGCAATAGAAAATTGGAACCTGCTACCCGACTACATTGTTAACGAGCGCGACGCTACTAAATTTCGACAGGCATTAATTAATCACTGTACTGAATAAAAGACACTTCACAAACTTCATCCAGTTACACTTATTCTTTTTCTTGTTGTTGTTGTTGTTACCGCCTAATTCAGCCTTGCGCCCTTCATTATTGACCAACGTTGTATTGTGATGTATCGTTTTTCATTTTATTGTATTGCATTATGTTTTGTTGTATTAACGTATTATTCTCTGTTGCATTTGCTTTGTCCCCCCCCCTTATGTAATGCCTCAACAGAGGCCTTTAAGGGTAAAATAAATGATGAATGATGATGATGATGATGAGGAAGCTACTGTTCTTCGCACGGTGTGCTGGCGTGGCTTGTTGAATCTGTGCATACTGGAAAAGTAAAGAAAGGTACATAGTCAATTTGACCAATTCCCGAAACCAGTCAGAGCTATCACAGTCTGCTGGCCGTAAATCACACACTTAGGTTTAGGCTTATTGCGCATTACATGTACAAATTACGCGACGTGATGGCATAAAACAACCTTGCCGGGCGCACACTAAGGTTCAGAATGCAAGAAAAGGTTTGGTTTGTTTTGGTTTATGGGGTTTAACGTCCCAAAGCGACTCAGGCTATGAGGGACGCCGTAGTGGAGGGCTCCGGAAATTTCGATCACCTGGGGTTCTTTAACGTGCACTGACATCGCACAGCACACGGGCCTCTAGAATTTCGCCTCCATAGAAATTCAACCGCCGCGGCCGGGATCGAACCCGCGTCCTTCGGGTCAGCAGCCGAGCACCATGACCACTGAGCCACCGCGGCGGCACAGAATGCTAGAAAAGCACGAACCAGAAAGAAATTATATCGTGGCTAATACCCACTGAGCTAAGATACCAGCGTTAATTATGAAATTGAGATTTATAGAAACAGGTTAGTCTACCTAACCGCACGCCCCCGCATAAATGTTTAATTACAAAACCAACTTATTGGCACGACAGTATGTGTCAGTTATATTGTTTGACTTTATTTTAGTGTTAATTGAACGGTTACTAACTAGGTAGTAAATAGAGACCATAGTTAGGAAAAAGGTAGCAAGGGCTACTTTTATTAACTGTACATTGAAGAGGGCAGTAAATAGTTCGTAAAAAGTAGTTAAATGAAGTCAGAGTTAGTAACTGCTGCACTTAATACCTTTCTGCTACCTTTTTACTCTTTTTTTTTAGGAGTAACGTTCCCCGTTTTGTGGTACACGAAGTAAGTGGGACAATATGTGTCCCGGTGGGACATATGACACGGGCAGTATTGAGAGTACTTGCTCCGTCCTTTATATGTGTGCTGTTTTTTGTAAACAGTCTAACTGCTCTTTATTTTAACATTCTAGAGTTTTTTAGTGCCGTTCCTGGGGAATAGGGTCTCGAATTACACGTGCGCACTCAAATTTAGATCTAGTTGTGTAAAGTTAGCGAAAGAGCGTAACGATGCGGAAGGCTTGCGAAGAGCATGTCCTAAACAGCGCAGCTTGAAGATAGGAGACGAAGAGATACGCGCTCAACGTTACCGTTCCCGCAACAATTCTTTACCTTGTCGCCTAAATAGTAGTGCAGTCAAGTAGTTCTTGTGATAGGGATGAAACCAGCTGGTATGTGAAAGAGATCGGTGCTAATTTGCGAGTAACACAGGAAGGAAGACTGGATTTCGTTTTTTGAGCAATGCCTCACCTACTGCACCAGTACTGTTCGTTAGCTAAACAGGTGTCAGGTTCAAGCTTACCTTGAAGGGACACTGAGATACATTCACAATATCATTTATATATAATTTTAAAAAATGTGGGCGCCTAATGCACTTCCATAAGACAGCCTAAAAGTCACCGGAAGACAATCCAAGTGTGCACCAATGGTGACTTGTTCCTCACAATTAGATTATAAACCCTAAGTGTAGTATCTCAGCGGGGTCAACACAAATAGTACTGCAGACGTTTTCTAGGCAGTCTATATTCCGTCTCACAGCTTGCTTGCATTACAGTGGAAGCCGCGAGCGCTGGCTGGCAAGCGCAGGCGAACCGGAGATTTTTGAAGCCATCGCTTTCCTCACCTAACTTCTGCTCTTCTAGGAACAAGTAGCTACGCAGAGCAGGTATCAGGTTTCGCTGTTTTCTTTTTGTTTTTTTTTTGTTTTTTTTTTGCTAGGACCATTTTCACCCGAGTGAGTTTCGACGTGCCCGGCTTATCGCTTTTCCCTGGAAGGACAACGTTTGTTGTTGTCTGGTTGGCACTCTGTCGCCGTCTGCAACGGAGCTGCAAAGAGCGCACTTTTGCGTGATAATTCCGCATGATTATAAAAAGGGTTCCAGGCGAGTCTGAAAGTCTTGGGCGTTTGCCGCAGGCTTTCGAAGATCCTGCCCGTCCACGCGGGACATTTTTGCGTTTGTGTAGTTTGACAAATATAGAAGTGGATTGAAAGACAAGGAGACAAGCGAGAGCCCAGAGACCGCGTTTAGTTAACGAAATGAGTTCGTCGAGACCGGTTTTTTGACTAGCATCTCACAAGCTATAGGCTACACCGCTAGTCACTACAAAGCGGCTGACCTACTGGAAGCTTAGAAAGGTAAGGAACGGTGCACAGCCTAAATTTTTAGAGGGTGTAGTGGTTACACCCTTAATAAAAGGTATTTTTTCTCTCTTTACGAAATGTATGTTAGAAGGGTGCTCCACACACGCGTATTTGCTGTCGTGCATCACTCCAGGGCTTTTGCTTTATGGGTGAATCAATGTGGAGCGCCCTTCTAGCACCCATTTACGGGTGCAACCATTACACCCTCTCAAATTTCATGCTGTGCACCCTTCACTAAGGGTGCTGATCTCTGCATCATCTTAACCCCAAATAGTTGGAAATGGGTGTTCGTCTAGGGGCAAGCACCCTTATGGGTGAGCCCCGCCGCGGTGGCTCAGTGGTTACGGCGCTCGGCTGCTGACCCGAAAGACGCGGGTTCGATCCCGGCCGCGGCGGCTGAATTACGATGGAGGCGAAATTCTAGAGGCCCGTGTGCTGTGTGATGTCAGTGCACGTTAAAGAACCCCAGACGGTCGAAATTTCCGGAGCCCTCCACTACGGCGTCCCTCATAGCCTGAGTTGCTTCGGGACGTTAAACCCCAATAAACCAAACCAAATCAAACCTTATGGGTGAGAAATTTTCCAGTGTGATAGCCCAGTTTTCTGCCTTTTCATGTATGTTGACTGACCGGGAATCAACAGTTTCGCCAGCTTGGTCACCCAGGCACGATCTTTGTATAGCTTAATTATACCCGCTTGGTGTATAATAAGCGTGCGGCCGCCGTCATGTCCAGTTACTACTGTTTTGCGTGCCCTGCAGCTGTGCGGCGATAAGGAGCCCTCGGCGCGGCCCTTGCAAAGCGGCCCTTGACCCGCTCGTAATCAGCAGCACCGCGACGGTTGGCCTTGGTTCGTGCACACGATTATAACCTTGGGCTCAGAGCGTAGTTTCTGACGTCCGCTTTGTTGTTTGTGCGAGTGTTTCCAAACATGCGCGTGGCAGGCTGCGCCTTTTGTGGCGAGGCACATTAGAAAGCCGATACTCTCCTTTCAGCGATAATTATTATCCAGTGGGAAATATTTTCGAGTTTTCAGATTTTTTTTAGCAGTTTGCCAGGATTGCAGAAACTTTGAGACCACCGCGACGGCCCGCATTGGAGCAATGCGAAAGCAAGACGCCCACGCACTATATCGACGTCCGTGGCTGTTCTGACGTCCATGTACTATATCAAAGTCCATGGCTATTTTGACGTTTAAGTGTATTTTTTCGTGTTTAATTAATTAACTAATTACGCTTCATCAACCAAATTTTTCCCACGGCAACATTTTATCACTCTTTCACACATTTATCTTCAGAGAACGGCGTAATCTTGCGGACAAAAGTGCGGACACTTTTTTGCTGACGCGAAGGAGCCATAAAATGCGCGAGAGGATCTAAACACGAATACGCCTTATGGGTGTAAAAAGGGAGTAAAGCTTCTCTCAGCTAAACGGGTGGATTGTTAGAGCTCAAATATAGCATAGAAATGGCATTTGGTGGGAAAAATTGTTTCTAGCTGCATTCGTTTTGGTTACTTGCCTGAATCGATAAAAAAAGGCGCTTATTCGCATCGTCTGCAGCCACAACGAACGAAATTCAGCCGTTTTGTTAGCGATCGCACCGGTGGCGCCACCTCGTTTGTGGGAGTAGCATTCTACGGCGCGCGTTTAATTTCGCAACACGCGGTATATTCTCGCCTTAACTGACGCGATGCTAGTGCGCTGCTGACATTGCGTTGTTATGCCGACATGTGTTGTTTCATTGAACGTTGTAAGGCCATCCATCTGGATGCTCTCTAGGCAGAGTATCGTATGACTACACTAATAAAAGAAATATACAGCTGAAGCAGAAAAACTGAGCGCGCCTGCGGACACCCGCAGTCAAAAAATTATTCCCTCACGAACCAGCTTCCACCACCCACCCGCCCGCCAACCTCCGCATTGAGCTTACCGCGGCCGCCAGCCGCCAATGCGTATGCGCAGATGCCTCCATCTGAGCATGCGCACTAGCGGCCGCGGTAAGCGATCACAGTATACACACACTACGCTAAAGCTAATATTTACATTAGAGATATTATCTTACAGTTGCACTATTATTAGTTATTATTTTACATTGGATAATTTATTTTTACAGTTAGAGTATTATTAGCTTCATTTTATTTGTATTATTTCGCAGTTAGAGTTATGTTATTATACAGTTTTTCTATTTCCGCAGTGGAGTCCTACGGCAGTCTTCCCTTTATACGTGTACCCGTACAGTAAGTACACGGGCGTTTTCGTACCCATCCTCCAACCTGGGTGACAGTCTCCGAGGCCGGGTTACTAGCCCGTGCACCTGCCCGACGCAGTCGCGTAACGCCTTAGCCACTGCGCCACCTCGAAGAGTGATTACCTGTGGTGTGAGGGAGCCTTATGTGGGTGCAAGGTACAGCGATAGGCACTTGTAGGCTCCTTGGCAGGTGTGGCAGGCAGGCAGGCGTGGCAGGCAGGTAGCCAAGGGATGGGGTGCGAATAGAGAGTCACAGGAACCTCCCCCTGCCCCAAGCCCACCGCAGTTTTCACGACAGTCATCCGCCTAGCAACCCCCCCCCCCCTCCCGTTTACCTTGGCCGGACCGAAAAAAAATTCGAAAGGACTCTTGAGCTCCGCCTTAAGGCTATGACGCGATAGCGTAACGAGTTAATGCACATATATACAGAACATCATTCTCTACTTCACATTCATATATCACTGGGAGCCCTCGTACTCTTCCCGGCGCAGTGGCGCCACTGCCCTGCGATGGCAGGTGCTCCCAGCGGCGGGCATTGTGCGGCCCAGGTTGCCCTTTCCTAGCCACCAATCACCAATCATTAATTTAACTGCCACCTGCCACGTTGGGCAGTTTGCTCACCATCCGGTGGGCAGGTTGTGACGACGCTGCAAGGTCACGTGACCTAGGTGGCCCACCTGCGCCTCTTACTTAGCTCTCTGGGCACCACCTGCCAAAGTCATGATCGTGATTTCTCGTTCACAACGCCGACGAAGAATTTTCTGGACAGTGGGTCCTTTAACGCCACCTCGTTAAAAACTGCAAAACGTTTTAAAACGGCTGTTTAAAATGTAGCCACCGGTGGTGCTTGTGAGGCCCATAGGTACTCTTCCCGAGCAGCCTCTCGCGACCAATCATTAATATAACTGCCACCTGCCATGGTGGGCAGTTTTTCGCTCATGCCGCCGCCGACGACGACAACGACAACGCCAGGTATTCCGCTGAACAGAACCCCTATAACGCCATCGCGTTAAAATACGTAAACTTACATATTTTTGATCATTATCAACGGACGATTGATCGCTCCACTTTCTCTAAGCCTCATCTAATGCAGCAGGGATTATCTACCTTAGTAGGGAAAACTACGGTGGTTTTTGGATTGTCAGGCTAGCGCCTGGGGGCTTTTCACTTGAGTTTTGTTTTCTGCTATGCTGCAGACTTTCTCCGCGCTATTCCTGTTGGTTTTGTGCACGAAACATATCCTGCCACATTTCGTCCCTCCACAGACCAAAGGCAATTTTTGTAGACTAAATCTGGATTTACCCCCCTCCCCTCCCACCCATTTTTAACTCATTTTACAGCGATAGCTGTTAAAGGAACCTGGTTTGGTTTGGTTTATGGGGTTTAACGTCCCAAAGCGACTCAGGCTATGAGAGACGCCGTAGTGGAGGGCTCCGGAAATTTCGACCACCTGGGGTTCTTTAACGTGCACTGACATCGCACAGTACATGGGCCTCTAGAATTTCTCCTCCAAAGAAATTCCTCCGCCGCGGCCGGGATCGAACCCGTCTTTCGGGTCAGCAGCCGAGCACCATAACCACTGAGCCACCGCGGCGGCAGTCGAACCCTGAAATTATTTCGATGGTCATGTTCTAGTGGAACAGACCTGTTGAGGGGGTCTTTGCGGGTATTCCGAGTGGAGAGGTGCGGGCTCTCCACAGTGAGTCACGTGGTATGACATCACTGCCATACCTCCGCTCCACCGGTTCAAGGTCAAACGCTCGCCGAACTTGACCTTGGGAGTTGTAGTGCGAAGAGTAGAGCTTTCGCTGAAAGCAATGCCTTGGGACATTACGATTGCCAGGAAAGGAAGTAAAGAGAAAATCGGAGAACACAGGAAAATGCGTAATCACCGGGAAGGACGTACTGAAGCGTATACGAATCTCTTCGCACGTGCCCGCGTACGCTTATGAAGCTGGCGCAATATTTTGCAAATGCGCGATGTAAAATTTTAGATCACGAGGCCATTGCTTTTTTTTTTTCGGGACGTTGCTAAAACTGCGCTCAAAGTCGGCTCAGCAAAAACACTCGCACTAAGCTATTACGTTTAATTCAGTATCTCCATTGCACAGACGCCTGCTGGGCAATGTGGCAGTGTGTTCTCTAGAGTAAAGCAAAAAAAAAAAGTACTCTTTAATTAAATAACTCAATGAACTGAAACTTATTTGATTTTTTTTTTAAAGGAAGCGCCTTTGGGCTGATTTTCAGATACTTGCGCGAGCAGAGTATTCAAAAACGCTTTTATAGGCATAAAGTTCCATGACAAAATAGGCGGGTTATTATGACAAGGGCAGCAGCGTGAGCTCTGCGTCTGTGCACTTTACAAAAACATATATTTTGTTGATTAGCAGCCTGATTAAGCTATATATAATTACACGAATCATTGCCACCGGGTCGCGCCAGTGCGCATTCGGTAATTCCTAAATTCGCGGGGGCCGCTGTGGCTCAGTGGCTATGGAGCTCGGCTGCTGACCCGACAGACGCGGGTTCGATCCCGTCCGCGGCGGCTGAATTTCGATGAAGGCGAAATGTCCAATCAATAAAGCCCTGTTTTTAACGACATACCTCTGTCGGGAAGGCGTGAAGGGTGCGGTAATCGAACTGCCGTGCTCATATGGGATAGTGAAAGAAATTGAACATCCCTCCAACAAGCATTTATCGTCATTTTCTACTGCTTGGTTTGGTGGCGCCATCTGCCCTAAAATAAGTAACACGCCCAGAACCTTTTTCTACTAGCGCCGTCTACAATCATACAAAGAATCAAAAAGAATAATATTGAGGCCTTTGTTACTACTGGAAAACGCAAGAGCAGAATCGTAATCTGTAGAACTGTTAAGAAAGTTTAATCGGGAGCGCAACACGTGTGGCCAATCATCGCCGAGTGACAGCGACAACAAAAAAATGCGACAAAATTCCCGCCGCGGCGGCCGGCGGTAAATGTCATCTACCCTCGACCCCGGCGTTCCTGCGTCGCTCATTGAACTTGATCCCGCTGCCGGTCGTGCGTGCGTCTCGTCGCGGTTTGTGAGTGGGCAGCCGTCGACTCGTTTCCGCCAGCGACTGATCGGAGGAAAGGAAAAAGCTCGTAAATCGTGTGGGGCCACCCTTCCGTCTGATCCGTTCCGTTCGACCCGTCTCTCAGCGCACGGAAGACAACGGATAGGTGAGGCGCCGGCTCCTGCCGCAGCGAAGCGACCGTCTCCGCCGAAGGTGGGTGTAGTCCCAGCGGCGGGAGATCGCTCCCACCACATGGGGTGTCGACTAGTCGTCGCCAAGATGGCCGCTGACCGGCACCAGGCACCGCGTCGCTCCGTTCCGTAGTGCGTTTTCGCCGGTGCGCGTCCGCGCGCGCGCGTGAGTGTTTGTGCGATCGGCGCCTCAGGGAACGAACCATGGGTATCCAAGCCCTACAGAAGTTCATCGAGGCCAACTGCCCGGGCGCCTGCGTTCCCGTGGATCTGCTAAAGATTGCGCGCAACGCTGCGGTCCGCCGCACCGGGCGCGGAAACCCGAGGGTGCCCGCCGGCAACCGGCTGTGCCTAGTCGTGGACGGCGAGTGCTGCCTAGACCGGCTCTATGGGGGCTACTTCTCGGACTGGGTGTGCGGCGGTCAGTGGAACCGCATGGTTCAGTTCCTCTCCGTGCTCATCCAGACTATCCAAAACAACAACATCGAGCTCGCCGTGTTCTTCAACGGCAGCCTGGAGCAGCAGCGACTCGAAGAGTGGCACCGTCAGCAGCAGGCCGAGAGGCGCAAAGTGGGCCAGGTCCTCAAGCATGTGGCGACCAAGGCCACGCCGCCGCCCAAGGTGTGGTGGATAGCGCCCGTCTGCCTGAGGACCTGCCTGCGCATGGCGCTGCGGCACCTGAACGTCACCGTGCTCTGCAGCATGGACGACCACCGGCAAGAAGTGATCGCCTTCTGCCGCGAGAACGGCTTCCACGGGCTCATGGCCGAGGACGCCGAGTACGCCATCTTCGACCCGCCGCGCTACTTCTCATCGGCGCAGCTCAAGCTCACCTACAAGGTGAGCGGAGAAGCCCCTGCGGGGCTCGCGCAGGACCCGCCTCGCGGGGCTTCTGC
Organism: Amblyomma mixtum; assembly: GCF_055824585.1. Classification (NCBI taxonomy): domain Eukaryota; kingdom Metazoa; phylum Arthropoda; class Arachnida; order Ixodida; family Ixodidae; genus Amblyomma; species Amblyomma mixtum. The sequence goes on from NC_143018.1 coordinate 38,893,687, forward strand.
GTGCGCGCTTGGAATTCGGCTCGCGAGCGAACGCCGGACGCGCCGTGAGCACTGACCGGAGCACTGTAGTAACTGTGTAGGCCTCACTTGCGGCGGCGAGCCGGCTGGAGCTAGGCCTAATCCATTCCCGGAACTGTCGCTCTTTTGATGAGCTGCGAACGACGCTAGGCGCCGATCGACCTGTTTTTAGCGCCAACAAACAGTCGTCTTCCAAAAATGTGGCTATAGAGCGTCTTTTATCCTGACAGAGCATAGTTGGTTTGCGCATTCTTGCCTACATGTTGCTTGTTCAGACTGCGCGTCTCAAAAGTCTCGCCGTAGTGATAGCTCTTGACGTTCATCTGCTGCTGCGTGTTTTGAATGAAGTTGGTGGCAACGTGTTAGAAGTGAGCAGGCAAAAAGGAGTAGCTGTAGAATGACGATTTCTGTGTTACTTTTCCGACGGAAGTATGCCGCGCCATTCATTCATTGGTGTCAGGCTCCATGACGGAGATGCCTCGTTTCCACCCACTGGTAATCCGCAGCCGATACCACTTGAACGCGGATCGGCTGAACTGAATTTCGCTTTCGGCTTAAACCAGTGGTGGCGATCAGAAAATATATTTTGAAGCTTATATCGCCGCAGCTACCTGCGCGGTAGCGACAGGCTTGTCATTTCTAAATAGCGCGTACGTTGTGCAATCGCTTCCTTGTGCAAGTGCCATATCCTCACGAGGCATGTTTGTAAACGCTCCCAGCCCCCGAACGGAACTGGAAGCGTCATCCGTGTTTACGGATCGCAGTTGGAGCCTTGGGAAAGAGGCGCATTTCGCGAATAGGCATGCCTACGACAGATGCCGAGTCGGTGGTATCTGCATGCGCTTTCCCAACTAGGCGGACATGTTGTGCAAAGCTTCGTTCAGCACCTCACGCGCAGGCTTGCAGGTGCAAAAGTTTGGCACGCCGGGCGAGGGCCAGTGACTTGCGTCTTTGTCTCTCAGTTGTGGGCCTTCTTAATGAGGAAATGACTCGGGGGGTCGGACGTTGTCCCGGAAGGCGCTGCCAGCGAGCGCTCGAACTGGCACATTAACGTTGAAGCAATGACATAAGTGGTCTCGGAAGTTGGGGCATAAAGCTGAACCTTGGTACGCTACATAACCTGACACACTTATTAACTGCTCTGGATGTTGTGTAACATTTGCCAATGCCTACATGATTAGATTACCAGAACCCTCGTACTGAAATGACACCACATTTCTCTGCTGATAGGACGTGAAGAGTGCGGCGTACATTTAATGCATTGCTCAGCCTTCGTGCGCACACCTGCACTTTTGTTCAAGTGGTGAGACCATTGTGGCATGCAGATAAACCTCTTATGTAATCACCAGACATGCCCAGGTGGCTGAGGTATTCACCAGATAGGAATTTGATATTTGCATTGTTGGCTCACTGCCTCTTTGTGTTCCAAGATTGTGACAAGGATGGTATGCCTAGTTCCTGAGTGCTGATAGGCAGACAGCAGCCATATAGAATTCTGCGCCCTTCCCCAATTGGCTTCCTGAAACGCCAGAGCCAGGATAAATAACTTTCTGATAGGATTTTCTTCTGAATGCTAATACTTGCCTGATGATGGTCTTGTCTAAAAAGGCTGCGAAGCTTATGACATGGCTTTGCTGTGCATTATCGACCAGTTTCATTCCACTTTGCGCGAGTCCTTTCGTAATACTGCGCCTTTATGCTTTAAGCGTCAAGTGTGCAGCTTCTAAAGATTCTATAGTTGCTGCAGTCAAAGAACCTGTCAGCCAGTTCATCAGGCAGCTGTTTTTCTTGCTCCCTCTACCTTCTTAAGTAAAGGTACCATTGAAGTGGGACTAATGAAGTTGTTACTAACCAACCAACCTCAAATTCAAATCATCCACTAACAGAAAATAAATTTTTACTGACATTGACTTAGTGACTTTTGAAAAGATGTCAAATTAAGGCTGACCCTACTCCGTTTCATATATCAGGTGTAACACAGTGAAAGGCACGGAAGTAGCCCGCAGGAAAAAATAAAGGCAGATGTGTTACTCCACACCTGTTTTGTGGCCCAGTGGTCTCGGGTGCGAGAAAGTGACAGTGCGTTGACTGCAATAAGAACGCATTTAATCAAGCTCATGACTGATGTATCGTGCAGTAATCCTGCAGGCAAAATGTTGAGTGTTTTTCGCTCACCACAAGGAACGTACTACTTTTTGATTGCGGATGTAGGCAGCAATGTATTAGTTTCACTACAGATTCCTCATTTCCTGTTTCATGGATAGCATGTAGGTTTCCTCATGCTCGAATTACCTAAAACAGCAATTTTTTCCACAAGCGTTTTTTTTTTCCCCTGATAACAGCTGCTAGGGCAGTCGGTCCGCGTTTTGTGAGCACATCCGCTTTTGTGGTGGATGTATGTATGTGAAGTAAACACTTCATTCTTTACTGCTAACAAAGGCTTGGCGTGGGCGGATTCTTGATTTTAAGGAATTTTGTAACAGTAAAACAGCTTTTTGAATGTTTCACTACAAACTTTTACGGCACTTAAACAATTTGAGCTATTTTCATTGGAGCATGACTCACTGTATTGTAAAACGGATTAGTCTGCTTGGTACGGATTTAAAACTTGAAAAAGTGCTCGTGCTCAACTTTGGCGAAGCCTCACAATATAATATTGCTGCTGTTGCTTAGCTCTGCAGTACTGGTGAGTTATGTCCTTCTTAGGACGTAAAATATATCCTGATGTACAGCTTTATATTTCGTTTGGACGTCAGGATCCCAAGGTGTTAGGTGAATTGTGTCACCGCGAGTCTACGATGCAGGTGGTTAACTTGACATGGAGGGTTCAGAAATATTTGATTCCAAGACGTCATTATGTAAGTGCAAGAACGGTTGATGAAATGGTAGCTGTTTAGACGGAACTGCTACTGATTCATGTGGAGACTAAAACTTGTGGGAGAAAATCACTTTTGTTCAGGAATGGTTTCTCTGAGGCTTCAACATTATCAAGTCTCCTAATCTTATTGTTCTTAAAGGGAGTTTGTTCACAGAGTGTGTTCCGATATCTGCAATAAGGGGTTGTAAGTGGAAAAGAGACAGCCAACAAGGGCCTCGTATGGTGCCTGTGTGGTTGTGGGCTTCGTTGTCTCTTGGAGTCACTTTTTTCGAGAAATAATTTCTTCCGCAAGGGCAATGCTGCAAATACTTGCTTGCCGTAGCACTTGTTTCAGTTCTGAAACCCGGAACTGGGATGTCTCCTGTACAGTCCAAATAAATAGGGAGGTGATCACTTTACGCTCGATCTGTCTGGATTAAAGTGCTCTAGAGTAGCTTATTTTTTTTACAAGAAGGCATAGCTGGTCCTCATTTGTTTCTTGATCCTGTACTCCCACTTTTGCCGACGAGTAAGTGACAGTCTCGTCACCGAAAAAAAATAATGCATTGCCCTTATTTCGAAACAACTGATCATTAATATCTCTTGGAACCATTCTTCTGCTGCACCATGTGTGCTTGCAGGGTTTAGATGTCTCTGCAGGCAGCAAAGTAGGGCCTTATGTATCTTGGAACGAATTTGTATGCACTGGCAACAGCCGTGGTCAGCTGTGTCGTAGTCTGCCTGGTGACTCTTCCGGAAAAATGCGAGGAAACCTCGAGACGAGAAAGAATCACTGCTGTACACACAAACCGCTGTGCTTCTCTGTCTAGAAACAGCTAGTGCAGACAAATTCAGGGAGAAGGTTGACTTTTCTGGATGGATAGGGGGGGGAACGTGCAGACTTAGCTCATGGCAGTTTGCCCTCGTGCTGTTTTGTGGCACCACGTCCCCGGCACGGAGGACGACTGCGCGTTTTCTCCGCTTTTGCTCCTTTTTCTTAAATCCCCCAGTCCACGCGGCGTGCTCACTTAGATTTGCTTCTGCCTTCGTGCGAGAAGGGGGACAGGCGACGCTCGCCCAGATCTCGATGCTTCTAAATATATACGCTTGTCGGCGCAGGGCAGTGCCTGGCACTTGCCTGCCCAGCTCTCCTGCTGGGAGTAATGATTTTATGCCACGCTGTGGGGGGGCTAGTCATTTGCAAGAAGGTTGGTGGGTCGCTGCACATGCCTCTCGGGTACCCTGTATGCTCCGTATCACACATGGCGTGCTACGATTGCAAAGCTATTGCGCCCATTTGCGCTGGCTACGTTCGTGCCCAAAATAGTAGTACATCATCGTCAGTGCAAAGTAGAGGACTCTGAAGTCTGTCAAATTTGAGGGAACCCCTTGGCCACCTCTACAAAGCAAGCATCTTTCTTGGGACAGCGTGCAAGTTTCGGGATTTGCATTGTTGGGCACTTCTTTTTATACCTCGCCATGTTTTGGTTCTATCCCTCACTGGGGCCTTGAGAAGTCTAAATGATGCGTTGCAGTGTGTCAGTTATGCATGCTCGCTACTTACCACTGTGTTGCGCGCTGAGAGTGAAGCAGTGTGTAGCGGCTTCTTGCCATAGCATGTACCACTTTGTAAAATTTGTGTATTTCTCTCTGCAAGTATACTTTCTTCATGCTAGGCAAAGATACCTTTGTCAAGCAAGAGCTTGTTCACTGGGGTAACAGCTTGGGCTGGCTGGACCGCCTTTGGCACTTGTTCTCTGTTCCCCGTTGTCCCTCGCTTCTCTCGCTAAGTATTCGAGAACGTTTTCGACGTGCCTTTGTGGCACCTACAGGTGATGCCTAGTGTGCTTCTTGGTGGGCTGTGCAGTGGACACAATTTCTTTTGCTCGCATTGAAATGAACAGCTGCTGTATGCAGAGAGCCGATGGCCATTTCATAGTTTAGGCGAACGGCATGTTCGCGTCGCAGGCGAGCAGTGTTGCGCACCATGGGTCGTCTTTGTTATGTCCTGTGCACAGCAGCTGTTGGTGACATCATCGGCACTAAATTGCAAACAACAGGGATGGAGTGAAATTTACTAGACCCTGTAATGGCGACAGTATGTCGGACGTCATTCATTCCCGCCTGATTAAACCGCTACATTCGGAAAGATGTGGCTGCCATAGCCTTTGCTGAGTAAGTAATTGAAGTGAGCTTGTTCATTCTGCTTTCATTGCTTTCCCTGTTTTCCCTTTTGTCTCCATGTTTGTTTGCATTTGCGTTCCTCATCTTGCCATCTCTCTCGGCCGACAATCCCGTATTTCTGTCTCTGCTCCAAAGTGTGAGCTTCCCATTTGGATCTAGTCCTTGCCCTACCTCTGTGTGACTGTCCAGGGTGTACCTGTCTGCTCCATGTAGGCTGTGGATGCCTTTGCATGCTTTTTTTTTTTGCTTAATCTCCTGGTAGTGCTTGATTAGAAATGGCGGAAGTTCATGAGATTCCATGTTTAGCTTAGCAGGGCAGTTCTTCTCCGCTGTTTCACTGCAACTTCGACTGGGCTGTGCATGTTATGTAGTCATGAGAAGCATGAGAGGAAACAAAGTTGAAGCATTAATTTATTGATTGCTCCATAATTACATGTGAAAAGGACAGTGGTTTTCAAGTAGTTTCCCTCTTGCCTCATAATATCCAAAAGTCATTCTGAAATTTAGTTACAAAATAACGAGAAAATTGAGTTTTCATGACTGCTCCTGGTAGGCTTTATATTTTGTGTACTAGGCATGCCTCCCACTGAATGAAGCCATCACTGAATCAGAAATTATTTCACCAACTTCAGGAGGAAAAAGCGCCTGTGGTCCACTTGTAATGCGGGCACTGTGAGCTCAAGTGCCATATCATAAAGGTGCGATCACTTGGTACATTGGCTTGCTCCTTTTTTTTTTTCCGAGAAGTTCTCTTTTTTTTTAATTATTTATCATGCCCCCCAGTCTGTCTGTGGTCAGATAAAATGTGTTGTATTGCGTGCGGAATTTGCAGCTTATCTTTGACTTCACATTGATGTCGTAGAATATCAAGCAAGCCATGCTGTATTTGCCTCGGCACTGTGCAGCAGGTAAATGCCAAGCCATCCATAACTTCTCAGGACTACATTTGAGGGTTATTGAGACTTTCTCTTTTTTTTTTTTACTTTTGCTTGGGCTAAGAACAGCATGTTTTTACATCTTCCTACACTGAATTCATATGGATCTGTGGTTTCTCGAACAGTTTCCAGAAGTTTCAAGATTCGTGATTTTTATTTTACTTTTTTGTTGATCCTTAATTCGTGAAATAAAGATTGGTTGGCATTTGCTGGTTCACACCTAATAATCTAAGCAGAATTTCTTTGGAGGAGAAATTCTAGAGGCCCGTGTACTATGCGATGTCAGTGCATGTTAAAGAACCCCAGGTGGTCGAAATTTCCGGAGCCCTTCACTGCGGCGTCTCTCATAGCCTTAGTCGCTTTGGGACGTTAAACCCCATAAACTAAACTTTAGATATGTGCTAAAATTTTGGCACAGAACCCTCGGGAAACCAAACTGCAAGCACCCCGTGTCAACTTTACAGGAGTGAAGTCTGAAATGGGAAGAGTACTGGGCAGTTACCAAATAGTGAATCACAAGAGTGGGGTATGGATGGGCTGCCATCCTAAGCCTTTTCACTAAGATGCAGTTGCCTTTGATTAAGCCATTTTTGCTCATTATGCTAGTATAAGCATTAACAAAGTAGTGTTGTCCTCCTTCGTGAGCTAGGACTGTGCGTAGATGTTTCAGCATGTGGGCTTTGTTCATAATGTTGTTTGCAGTTCGGAACAAGAGTGCGGTTGTTTCACTTCTATTCTCTGTCCTGAACTTGACCAACATCAGTCCCCCGGGCTGGCTTTGTTGTTGCCCCCTTGTTGACGGAGCCATCATTCTGCCGCTCTGTGCCCGTGCAGGGTTCCCTGGAAACGCGGGAGTTCATTCTGGATGAAGTGGCTCGCGGCCTGGACCTCCACCCGAACCGCTTCTGCGTGCTCGCCGCACTGCTTGGGAACTACCTGCTGTCGGAAGAGGACCTTGCGTCCTTCCACCGTTCCCTGTGCCCCGACGCAAAGGGCAAGGTGAGTGAACACTGTGTGCGCTGTTTTCCCCCGTGAAGCCGTATTCTGCGATGGCAGTCTTTATTTTTGACAATGTCATGTCAGTGCATGGTGAATTTTTGCTGCTGCTGCAATCCGCTACTGTTTGGTTATGTAATCGCCAAATAGTAATGTACACGAAGAATTATGCTCAGAGAATATGTGTTCATGTGAATGAAAGAAATTAATAATGCAATAGTTGTTCTAGTGTGAACACAGGCGGTTACATTGTTCATCTTAAAGCAGCGCGATACACAGAACGAGAGAAAGTGAATCTTTAAGATGAATCCGTTCCAACTTGCCCAGTTTTCTGTTCTGGTTACATTGTACTGTCTGCTTTTTACAGACAGTGTTCTAAAAGTTTTGTGGAGGAACTTTCCAGCAAACTCTATGGACATTGATTTCAGGAAGCATCAGTCGCCCTTACAAATTATCTAAGATGTAATGTCAAACCAGTAGCCTTCCCTTCGCAGCACTTTTCGGACGAATTTACTTGAATGCTGCGGATTTAATGTGTACGCAGTTAAACCTGGATATATTGAAGTTACAAAAAAACTGCAATTTGTCGTTCATGGAGTTATTGCCCAAAGACTCGAAAGCACAGCAGGAGCGAAACCAAAATGAGAGAGAGAAAAAAAAGTAGGTGACACCTCTTAGCAAACTGTTTGGAGTAAGCCCGGTTGCTCGAAGTTGTAAGAACAAACATTTCGCATTCACATTGGTGATGTGACCACGACAGCAGCTGCCACCATTTCTGGCATGACTCGCACAATGCTGCTACTTGTGAGGTGAAGGAAGTGGGGAAGGCGGAAGTGTCAGACCACCCACATCTAAGCCCCTTCCTTCATATCTCCCTTTCTTGGGCTGCCTGGCCGTCACTGACCTAAGAAATGCACTGCGTCTTTGTCTAACATTATCAGTGCTCTCTGCTGTCCCTGTGCCAAGCGTGAGTCAGCTGTCGACGCCAACATCGCTCAAGCAACTGAGCACCGGCGATTGGCGCACGCACCTTGTCCCATCTCTTCTTTGCTATGACCTCATGTTTTGCGCTGCTTTTGAGCGTGCATTGTTGTAATGCCACTTGGTGGGATGCTCAGTGGTGGAACTGCTGCGCCAATTGCGCCAAACTGCGCCAAATGGGAAATCCTGCTACATGCTGCTACAAAATCGGTTTTTTGCCTACTTTTGCGCCACGCCTGCGCCGAAATATCTCTGAATAACTCCAATAACTCTGCCGAGAACGAAACCGAAACTCATTTCCGTGAAACCAAAACTGATGTCTTCCGGCAACGCATCTGCCGGCAGCCACATCGCCATCGCTGCTTTGCAACCGAACACAACCGAAGGTGAACAACGGGACCACTGTCAGCGCACTGCCTGTGTGGATGGACACTTCACGTCTTCGATGTCTTTGTCAAAGCTGAAAGGCAACAAAACTTATGACTAACTTATATCGGGCAGAAAATCCAGCTGCCATTCCTGTGACACAAGGATTAATCAGAGCGGTGAAAGGGAAGCGGAAGCGTCAGCTGCAACGGTTGGAGGCGGATGCAGGAGAAGAGACCCGTGCAAAACAAGCGAAACAAGACTGTGATGTACAGGACAAAGACACCCAGAAGAGAGGTCAGAATGAAGAGAAGGTACAAGGAGAGATCAGACTGGCCAGGAATATGATCACCAATGCTGAGCTGCTTTTCACAAAAGGTGTCAAGTCTAAACATTTTGCAGTCGTTGAGAGTGGACAAGCCCTTCTGAAGAATGGACATGAAAAGCTCGCAGCGGCACTGTCTAAGCTGGAGTGATCAAGAAAAGGGAAGAAATAGTACCTGAAAGTTTGTTTTATGAACGGTATCATTTTTTATAGTTCTGTTGAGCATCTCGTTATGTCGCTCTTCTGAATAAAAACGGCAGTGTTTTTAGGAGAACCTCCTGTTTTGTTTATTTTCAGCTATATTTAAGGAACCAAGCACTTTAAGCTGCATTTGGGATTGAAGCTTGCTCTTGCATGGCTGTGGTTGCTAAAAACGTCTGAGCAAATGCCTGTTCCAGAAATACAACAAAGCTTCTTTATTTAAAATAACGTTTTTTGGCATGAAATTTTGGTACGAAGCTTTTTTTTTTGTGCTACAAAAGCTCGACTTCTGCTACAAAATGCCATTTTTCCTGCTACAAAACTTAAAATTGCTGCTACAAACTGCGATTTCTTCTGCTACAAAAGCTGCTACAGGAAGCCAGTTGCCAGTTCCACCACTGGATGCTACAGAAACAGAAATTGCAGGAACTGCTGTGTTTACCACAGAGAGTCGGTGATGGTGCTGGCGCGCAGCGCGTTGCATCAACTGCGTCTGCTTGCTGCTGTTGCAGACGTTCCTCTCTTAGCGTTTTGTTTTATTGTTGTGAACCTTTCGCATGGTTAGGCCAAATTTCAAGCAACACGGCACTAGCTAAGAGACAATCAGCATAGCGAGTTAGTTATATCATGGTCAACAGTCATTACATGGCATTCAGAGACGCGCATGATTCATTGAGGGCAGCATCGAGGAATTGAGCAACTTCATAATATTGAAGAACTTGCTGCATGGAAATTTGTTACATCCAGGTTAACTGTAGTAGTGGCATCTCATGTAGCACAGCAAGTTCACTTTGCTCAATGCCATGTGGTGTGGCTGGCTGTAGCAGCAAATTTTTCTTGCTTACGCATATACTCCGCAAGTATGTAGGCTACCATTGCAATTTTTGAGTATGTGATGTGCCGGTTTGCTTTTCCCTGCACGGGCACAGCGACTGGCCCATTTAAGGGGGGACACTGGTCTTGAAAAAAAAAAAAAATTTATTAATGAAGTCACAGTTACGAAATCTCCGGGGAATATGTATTTTTGTGTGCTGATTCTAAATATGTCATTTAATTTCATGTAAAACAATTCCTTGAGCACTTATGCACTTTTTATGCTAGTATTTTGCGGAGAGTTTTGAAGAAAATTGGCTGCGGGAAACTCGCTGAAATGTATGCCATTGGCTTCTCTTGACACCAAGGAATGCAATAAGGGTGAAATTGTCTTCCTGCCTATCGTAGAACTTAAGTTATGGAGTTTTGAAGTTGTCGTTTCAGAAATGAGAAGGAAAGTGTGTATTCCTGTTTCTGAAGTGGCAGCTTCACTACCCTATTACTCAAGTTCTATGAGTGCCAGGATGATAATTTTACCCTTATTGTATTCCTTGGTGTCAAGAGAACCCAATGGCATACATTTCAGCGAGTTTCCTGCAGCAAATTTTCTTCAAAACTCTCTGCAAAATACTGCATAAAAAGTGCATAAGTTCTCAAGGAATTCTTTTACATGGAATTAAATGACATATCTAGAATCAGTGCACAAAAATACATGTGCCCTGAAAATTTCATAACTATGACTAAATTAATAAAATTTTCTTTTCAAGACCAGTGACCCCATTTCAGTGAGTCTTATGCATTACGTGTGGAACTGATACCTTCCTTCTGTGGTTTGTGGCACCTCTAGACTGGAAGTCCTGAGCCCCAACCTCCCTCTTGTGCACAGACAATCCCCCCTGAGACTCTGATCCCAGCAGTGGTGGAGTTTGTGCGGGGTCTGCCCTCAACCGAAGACCTGGATGCCCTGGGGGCTCGGCTGTTCCCCGGTGCGCCCCGCGAGAAGGTGCAGCGGCTCAAGAACTGCGTGCACTACTACCTCAACGGCACCCGTGATGGTTTCCTGCGCTACCGCCCTTCCAGCCAGGGTCGCCGCCACGAGTCAGGCTGCTACCCGTCGGGAACTGCGTCCTCTTCGGCACTGCCACCCATCTCTGAGCAGCCCGCCGTCAATGGGAAATGTAGGGGTTCCATCCATTGTGTAATGTTTTCAAGTGTAACCGATTGCGTGCTTCTTGAGCCGCCGCTGTGGCTCAGTGGTTATGGTGCTCGGCTACTGACACGAAAGACACATATTCAATCCCAGCTGCGGCAGTCGAATTTCGAGCGAGGCGAAATTCTAGAGGCCCGTGTGCTGTTCAACGTCAGTGCGCGTTAAAGAACCCCAGGTGGTCCAAATTTCCGGAACCCTTCACTACGGCAGCCCTCATAGCCTGAGTCGCTTTCGGACTAAACCCCGACAAACAAAATTCTTTTGTTTATTTATTTGCCCTTGGGTATGTGTATATTACAGGAGAGGACAGAGCTCGGAAATGTTTCAAATTGCTAGCACAAAAGCTGAGAAATGCAGTAAATACATGCCGGGTCGGAAAATAGCGCAACAAGGGCTGCAAGTCGGGGCCAGGCTAGTAAAACGTAGAATTTAAGGGGGGACACTGGTCTTTGAGACCAAAATATGACCAAAAAATCGATTTTCAAAAAGTCACATTTGTGGAATTTAAAGCTATTATTTTCCAACTGTACCTACATTTTTTTGAAGAAATCATCATTTCGACCATAATATTAAATTCAAATCATTGTGTCGGCAGAATTTATGCAAGAGCGGCCAATTTAATGGCATGAAAATTTTGGACATCTGGCTATCTTAGTAGGTCGATATCTCAACGTATAGGACAGATAGAGATGTCATATTGTTTGCTAAGGGAAGCTGAAGGCACAGTGTGTGCAGTAATCGAAGCAGATTTGCTCAATCGCTCTTCAAAAATTTATAATTTCGCAAAGTTTATCAATGCATTACATTCACATCTTGAACGTTGATATTCCAAGTGCTGTAAAATTACTAATGAGGTAAAATGGAAAAATGGTTTTGATTATTGCACTCTTTACTCACCATACTATGCAGCCATGGATTAAGAATGATTTTTTATTGAGCAGTTTTTTTTGCACTGAGGTACTAATGAATGACTAATTAAAATTAATTATCTTGAGAACCAACTAATTTATGAGAAAGGTAATTTTAACGTTGAAATCAGTATAAAAAACTGAGTAAGGTGGTGCAGTTTCATTAGGTTTGGACTAATAATATTGATAATATTGTTGATAATATTGATAATAGCTGATAATATTGTTTCTTGCACAGATCGAGCAATTTTCCGCACTGAATTAGCGAATAAACTGTGTCTTACGTAATGTATTCGGCTTCATCAAATAATCTGATCCTGTGTTACTGTCTGCTTCAATGGTTTTTTTTTTTGCTCTGTTTCGTTTCATTGCTTTTTTGTTTTTGTTGAGCTGGTACCATATGCTACACACTGTTCTTGCCCCCGCCTTATGTAATGCCCGCGGGCCCTTAAGGCTTCAATAAATGAAATGAAATGAAATGAAAAATAAGGGAAATAGTTCTGAGACCAATGTCCTTCCTTAACAACAAACAGGCTGCGAATAGTTGTCGCATCTTAAACTGGTTAGAAGGTGGTTCCACTCAATTAATGGGCCTCGGGTGAAGTAGTTAACCTGCATTACAAGTGGTTCTGCACACCTGATGAGAGTACTTGGGCGGGACCGACAGTACAACGGACTTGCGACGATCTGGTTTCTTAATGCACGATGGCAAGCGCTCGGCAAACTCTGCTTGCTGTGGCATGGCCATCCATATTTTTTTTAATGGATGGCCATGCCATCCATTAAAAAACTGTTTACATAAAATTAAAAAACGGTTTCATTATTTCATTATGGGGATTTTGCTTTGTGTTGCATGCTGCTTTATGCCTTGAAACTCTATAAACTCTGTGCTAATGACATCACACTTCTGTACTTTGCTGAGTTTAGGACTGTAGTGTGCGTGTAAACCATTGCTAGGTAGGATAGCCCTTTCACTGCCAGCAATCTCACGTTTCCAAAATCCGGTTTTTTGCCTCTTGACCCGTGCATAGCTGACCTCTCCTCGCCGAGCCTGGACTTGTCATCGCCTGGAGAGGACGGACTGCACCGAGCAGATCCTTCAAAGTTTGCCTCTGAGACGGCTGAAAGGGAGGTAGGTGCAAGTGTCTTTAGCTTGTTGCTCCTGTTTGTTTCATGTGGTGGCAGGTTGACTGCATCCATAGATTGAACAGCGTGCATTGCTTTCACAGCAAGTTGCAGCGTAGCTCCCATTAGTCCTGCAAGACAACTGAAAGGAGCTGGCATTGTAGTCTTTCTGAGGAAGAACTGTGGCAGTGTGAGAAGTAGCTGTAAGGGCACAAAACTGGCTATAGATGTAGTTGGAATGGCATGCCCGGAAATAATTGAGGTGGCAGAGGCTGTGATATGTCTTACCATTGGAAGCTGGTTTTGGGCATTGATAAAAATCTATTGCTCAGTATTTGGAGTTAGACCAGGTCTCACCTTGGCTTGAGCTGTTTCTATTGCCCACTTTTTTTTTCACGTTCACCGATCATATTGCCAGTCTGCACTTCAGCTGACCGTTGTGGGTATTGGTTAGCAGATTTGACTTTTTGGCTGTACTTGTGGTTTCCCACATCATGTATGCCCCCTGTGGATTCTGTAGGATGCTCACTGTAGCCACTTGGGTCTGGAGTCGCACCCGTGTCAACATCTTTGTCACCTGCCGTTTGTGCGGGCACCCGGTGAGCACTTGCAAACAGGAGGTCTCTTCGATTTGGCTTGCACTGGCTGTACTAGTTCTGCAGCGGTTCCAAGCGGTCACGTGAGCGTGCAGCGCCAGTTCAACAAGTGCAGATACAGCCCATACACTAGTGCGCACCGGCCACTGGCAAAACGAAGGCGCAAGTGCAGGCGCGCCATGCTGCACTACTTCCAGCACTACCTTCAGACCGAGTGCAAGGCAGCGAAGAACTCGTGCAGAACTAGGCTTGCACTTTGACAAAACGAGGAGAAAAGTGCAGAGGGCGCGTGTGGCACCGGAAAAACGAGGACGACGGTGCTGCACCCCTGGTGCAGCTGGTGCTGCCAAATCGAAGAGACCTAGGGCTCATAAGTGGTGCGAGATGTCCCGCTGTCTGCTGACTGAGGCCCGTCTCATTGGCAGCTGTCGAGTCTAACGGCGTACCGCCAGGCGACGGGTGGTGGCTACCCAACAGCGGGGGCCAATGGCAGTGTGCTGAACGGGGCCTACAAGCCGGCCGACACGCTGGACGTGTTGCGTCGGAACAGCACCGAAGATGACAGCAGCCCTGCTGCGTCGGATGCCAGTGGTACGTGGTGGCCGCTTCCCATTGGTGGAGATGGCAGTGGTGCGCTGGCCTTCTCTGCAGCGCCAGTTAGGCCCAGACAATCATTACATTAGTGTTCTTATGGGAGTACTTGCAGAAAGCTAGATAGGGCACAGTGATGAGGTACACACACACACACACACACACACACACACACACACACACACACACACACACACACACACACACACACACACACACACACACACACACACACACACACACACACACACACACACACACACACACACACACACACACACACACACACACACACACACACACACACACACACACACACACACACACACACACACACACACACACACACACACACACACACACACACACACACACACACACACACACACACACACACACACACACACACACACACACACACACACACACACACACACACACACACACACACACACACACACACACACACACACACACACACACACACACACACACACACACACACACACACACACACACACACACACACACACACACACACACACACACACACACACACACACACACACACACACACACACACTTCGGAAACAACCTTACTTTGTCCCATTTAGCTTTTAGTGCTGCTTTGGGAGAACGCTCTGAACCAACTCAAAAGTTTTCCTGTGTCGTTAACATGTTGCTGATTATTCTTCTTTGCAAGTCTAAATTTCAGTTTTGACTGTCGGGTCTTCAGGAGAAGTGATAATTTTGTCTCTGTGCCCTTCCTTTAGAAGTTTTTTTTAATCTCCCTTTTATCAATACTGCACTTTCGAATATGTGCAGGCAACCATTTGCAGGAAAAGTTTTCGAGCAGAATGTTCTTTTTAAATTTTAACTCCTGTCTTTTCTCGTGAAGATTGACCCGGCATCGGTAATGCTGCCTTAGCACGCTCTTTAAGTTTCAAATTACTCTGGTGTGTACTGTGTGGCGTTTCATATACAGGCAGCCTTCAGACAAGCCTCATACTTCTTTTACAAAGTATAAAAAAATGCACATTGCATTAGAAAGCTATATAAAAAAGCAAGACAAGAATCCATCTTGCACCATAACGGAAATGTTCCTGCTTGGAACCAATAAAGGAAAAAAAATGGACACTCCAATTCTGTGCATTAGGCAGAGCTGTTGTGCTTCCTTACTTATCCTTTCCCTGCACGCGCGACGCTCAGAGGAGCACAGATGTCTCCAGTTGGCCTCAGGGAGGCCTCGTAGACAACTTTTTAGACCCGGTGGGTGGCTTGTGGTGCAGGTGTCCTGCAGCAGAACGGCTCGGCACACGTGAACGGCGGCCCCCCGGGTCCCAGTTCGTCGAGTAGCAACAGCTCCAGCCCCGGCCGCCAGAGCCCCAAGTCCTGGCAGGGACGCAAGGTGAGCGCTGTTTTCTGTGTGCACTTTGTTCTGATGTGAGGGCATTGTGCAGTTACGGTTGACAGCCGGAGATTTGGGCAACTGGGTCACCATGCGTATGCCACGCCTGCACTCTTAGTGGCGATGCCTCTGTAAATGAGAGAGCTGGCCTGTTCCATCTAGTTCACCGAAACACTCGTGCTGATTCCACCTGGGCGCGAACAATGCTTGCCTCTCTCTCTCGGCAGCAGGGCCAGAAAAGCGGTGCTGCACCAGGCACCGCGGGTGGTGAACCGGGGACCAGTGGAGAGGGCAAGGTCGCGGCCTTTGTCATGCCCGAGACACCCAAGCTGCCCAAGGTGCCCCCCGAGGTGATGCGCACGGCCAGCGAGAGGCACCAGAAGGGTCTCATGTCCCCCTGGATCTACCAGCTGCTCTCCCAGGTGGGTGCTCCTGGTGTTGGCCTGGAATTGAAAAGGCGCAAATGGGAGGCTGGAAAAACTGGTGTTCTCCGGTTGATATTTTCAGTATTTCCATGACCGCAAAGATCGGTGCACTGCATGCACTGACTCTCCCATTTCTTCTACTTTTCTGAGGTAATACTGTACTTACCTTAATTTATTGCAGTCGTGATTGTAACGCAGAGGTCAACTTTGCACATGCGAATTGGCGGGGGAAAAGCACACAATTTTAATGCATTGGCCTACTTTGTGGGCGCGGGACAAGAAAAAAGAATTGTGTGAATGTAACGCTAAGAACTTGGCTTCAGTGTACTGAAAGTTGGGTAGAAGTTTACGAATAAAAGGACCTCAAAAAATGGCATTCCTAGCTCGTCTTTGTAGGAAGGCCATTCTCGGGCCAGTGACACAGTACAGCAGTTGCAAGCGCCCTTATCACAGGGAGGTTTCTGCAACCCTTCTCTTTCAAGCGAGCCGCTCAAAAAATTATCAGATGAGGCCAATACGAGATACAGTCGCGGACCGATTTTTCGGACTCAGCGGGACCCGGAAAATGGTCCGAATAATCGAACAGCCCGAAAAATCCGTGAACTTCCGTGGGCTGCAGCTGTTCCGCTATACCGTTCGTTTTCCATGCGATCGCGCGCCCTTTGTAGGGCATCTCGATGGCAATGGAGAGCATCTTATCTCGAATAGCAACGGTGGAGAACAAATAGCCAAGCCTATCCAAGCCAGTCCGTTTCCGTTTAAATCCAAGATGGCGCCTTTCGCGGTGGCAGCAAACGGGTTGGTTGTGACAGCGATGCCCGCTCGCGTCTATATTAGGCCGAAATAATGAACTTTCGGTTGAAAAACGATCATCACAATATTGTTGGCGGCATTTTTAGTCTGAAAATTCGAACTTTCAGACTCCACAAAGGCCGAAATATCGGTCGTGAAAATGTACACATTCCTATGAGGTGCGCGACGGTTCCTCAGCGAAGTCCGAAATATCGCGCTAGTCCGAATTATTGGAGTCCGAAATATCGGTCGGCTACTGTAATTGTGGAGTCCCACTCTGCAGGTTACCATGTTGACCATGTGCTTTAGCAACATAATTATGAGAAGAAACTTCTGATCTTGTAGCTGCTAGGCGAGTCATGCCTCTTGTACATGATTGGCAGTTCTCGGTAACATGGGTCATCTTCTTACACGTGAAGCTGTCAGGAAAATTGTGCTGCAGCATACAAGTTTGATGTCGTTGAAAAGGGCTTTGTATGGCAGATGTAGATACTCAAGATCTTCTCTCAGCAAGAGCAAGTTCAGAATTGTTTCTGCTCAACCTCTTCATTATGGCTCTAACAGCTAAAGCATCGGAACCAAAAAATGCTAGTTGTTGAAGGTTAAGGGGGGATGTGGGGATCATATAGTAAAAATCGCGAATAAAGTCAATTTTTTAGAAGTACACTTTTTGGCATCTCCAACACTGTTTCTATGTTGTACCCAAATATTTCACCCAAAAATAAACTTTAAGCGCTCAAAATAAATATACTTGTCGGCATCTACACATAGACAGTGTGTGCTAGCTTCGAACTCTCAGGCATGTTTTCTCGAAAGTTTGTTTTGAACTTAATAACTTGCTCGTGGAAAGCGTAGCACAGCATGGGATGCGTGGATTTTTGCCCCGTTTGTTTTGTTGTGATCACTGAAATGTGGTTTGCGTCAAGACAGTCTCAGATTTACAATTTAGGCTCGCAAGTTTTTATTACATGGTAATTAGAGCATGATACATTCTAAACATAAAATAAGGTGCATATTGTGTCCTATAAAAAAAAGGGGCAGAGAAATTTAAAACAAAAATTTAGAGAGTCTTGATTTACACCACATTTCTTAGTATAAATATTACAAGCATTTACAGACCTGTAGCCTGTTTTTTTTGTCATGCTAGGCTTTCCACAAGCAAGCAGCATGGGGACAACATATGAACAATGATAAAAAGAAACTTACTGAAGCTGTCATTGGGCCAGTCTGCCAAATTTCATTACTCTAAGTCAAAAAATAGAAAAGTTGCCTTCGATCCCCTCATTCCCCCCTTAAGTATTTTTGAGCAGCACAAGACCAGGTTGAAGCAAAACATATGCACACAGCGTGGCGTGCTTGTGTTTCTTGCTTCAGCCTGATCTTTTTGTGCTGTTTAAAAATTCTGAGCTAAAGCAAACAAATCTAAATGCTTTTTTTCACTGTTGCGATAAGTGGCCATTTCAGATCAGCTGTTCTTAAAGTAGAGTTCGGGATCATACAGTCGGGTTTTTTTTTCTTTTATTTTGTTTGCTTTGGAAAAAGATTTGCGCACTGTGTGAAAACACATTCATATCCATTGATTACTTTACGGCAGTAAAGTTCGTGCTCTTGGTGAACCATTCTGTTTATTCTATCTGTAAATGCGACTCCTGGTAAATGGAATATATTTCCTCCTCCCTTGAGGTTCCATTTAAGGAGAGACCACTTACAGTTCAGCCCGTTATAAGAGGCACAGACAATTGAGAATGAGGGATGGTTTTTCGCTTACTTCGTTGTCTGGCCTCTCTCACCCATTATAAGCAGACCTCTTTTGTAGCAGACATGGGTAATAGACATTTGGGAATGAAGGACATGTTGTGTTTGACTCTCAGTCGACAACCTCGCTTAGAATAGGCGTTTCAACTTTACTTGTGGTGGTTCCCACCTGCTTCGTGGATGTGGCACCATCACTCGCAAACTACCGTAAAAACCCGCATATAATACGAACCCGAATATAATACGGGGCTAAGTTTTAGAGACGTGAAATGGGAAAAAAAGTTTCACCCGCGTATAATACGAGCAACACAAGCTCATAGAAGACATTTATTCAAATCGCATCCCGCACTTCACTTCAATTACTTTGTTCTTCAGTAGCGCTTTCTTCGGACATTTCTTTGTCCGACAAATCATCCCAAATGTACTCATCTTCCGTGCCATCGAGGGCGTTCGAGATGCCGCACTTCTTAAGCCCGCTTCAGCCGCCCGGTCGGCGTCACTGCAGGCTCACCTGAGCGCATCCACTCTGCGTAGCACCGCCTGACTGCATCCTTGAACGGTTTGTTTACACAACCATCAAGCGGCCGCGAAAGCTTTGTCGCGTTCCGCTGCACGCGAAAAGGGCTTCTTTCTGTTGTGGCCATCCACGAATGCTTCCTTCGACGACACCAAACTGCCTCCCGGCCGCACCGTTGCCGATGTTCTCCGGAGCCAAAATCGCTTGAAAGTAGCCGAGTACTGTTTTCGAGACCGTGACATTGTGCTCTCTAAAACAATATCCACTTCACGAAGCGTGCCTTACATGCGAGCGCGTGCGTTGTCAACAGGCGCACGGCACACCGCGACCCCCCGGTGCACCCAACGGATCAACAAAGAAGCGACGTCGTGACGTCGTTT